>NC_081566.1:60077670-60395506 GCF_022355385.1 Mustela nigripes
ATTGAAGATCAGTGTAAGCATCACAGAACAAATGAAAGAGTCACAGAATTCCAAGTAGCAAGGGGGCTCTGTGTTCAAGGAAGAGCAAAGAAGCAAGTGTGGTTAAAATGCACTGAGCAAGGAAAAGCATCCAGGAGATACATTGTAGTTAAACAAGACAAGTCTCACCAAGCCTTAGCGATCATAGCAAGAATTTTAGGTTTTAAGAGCAAAGGGGAAAGGGGACCTGAGTTACTCAGTTGGTTGAGTGTCTGTCTCTTGACTTCAGCTCAGGTGATGGTCTCAGGATCCAGAGACTGAGCCCCGCATCAGGCTCAGGTTCAGCAGTGTCTGCTTGAGATTCTCTCCCTTTCCCACCCCTGCTGCCCTTCCCCGCACACACACACACACACACTCTCTCTCTCTCTCACTCAAATAAATAAATAAATAAAATCTTAAAAAAAAAAGAGCAATGGCAAATTGAATCACTGAAGAGTTTTAAGGAGATAAGTGACAAAGTTTACATCAATCTTTCTGGATTCTGTATGGAAAGGAGAGGAGGGTGTTGGATAGAGTGGAGAGAATTAGTGATGGACTTATAGACCTTTATGTACTATTTTACAACCATTTATGGCCAGTTAGAATCATTATGTTTTTATGTTTCGATTTTCCCAAATTTGCCCTGGGTAGAAAGTAGGTACGAAACTTAAAGGTGACTTCTGTGATTTTAGCACTATTTCAATATTTCATCAGTAGTGTCCAAGGGTTCCAGCTTCTTCACATTTCCACCACCACTGTGTGTGTGTGTGTGTGTGTGTGTGTATTTGAGAACAGCCATACTAATGGGGTAAAGTGAAAATCTCATTGCAGTGCTGATTTGTATTTTACTGCTGACTGCTACTGCTGAGCAGCTTTTCATGTCCTTCTTGGCCTTTTGTATATCATCTTTGGAAAAATATATATATATATATATTCAAGTGCTCTGCCTGTTGTTAAGTTGTAGGAGTTCTTTGTATATTCTGGATATGAACCCTTTATCACATATGTGATTTGTGAATATTTTACCCCAATCTGTAGATTGCTTTTTCACTCTGCTGATTGTGTCGTTTGAGGAACTGAAATTTTTAAGTTTGATGTAGTCCATTTTGTCTATTTTTGCTTTTGCTGTCCATATTTTTGGTGTAATTTACAATAAATAATTGCCAAATCCAACATCATGAGACATTTCCCTGTTTTATTCTAAAGTTTTAGTTTTGGGTCTTATGTGTAGGAGTTTATTTTTTATTTTAACATGGTATAAAATAAGGGTCTGACTTCACTTTACGTGTGGGTATCTAGTTTTCTAAAGACTTATTGAAGAGAGTATCCTTTCCTGATTAGGTAAGTAAAGCACCTTTATCAAAGGTGTTTTTTTCCCCCTTCTATTGTGCATTCTATTGGTCTACTAGCTGTTCTCATGAAATACCGCACTGTTTTGATTACTATAGCTTTGTAATATGTTTTGAAATCAGGAAGCAAAAGTCTTCCAAATTTGTTCTTTCTTTTTTTTCCCCAAAATTGTTTTAGTTATTTAGGGTCCTTTCAGATTCCACATGAATTTCAGGATGACATCTTTCTATTTCTACAAAAAAAAAAAAAAATCTGATAGGTTTTGATAGAGATTGAATTGAATATGCAGATTGGTTTGAGCCTATTAACATCTTAACAATACTGTCTTCTCGTCTATGAACATGACGTGTCTTTCCATTTATTTGTGATTTCTTTAATTTCTTTCTGCCATGTTTTATAGTTTCAGTGTAGAAGCCTTTCACTTCCTTGGTTAAGTTTATTCCCAAATATTTGATTCTTTTTGATGCTACCATAAATTTTGCTTTCATAATTTTTTTTTCCTGACTATTCATTCTTGGTGTATAGAAATGCAATTGATTTATGTGTAATGATTTTATGTCCTGCAACTCTGTTGAGCTTATTAGCTCTGACAGGGCTGTGTGTGTGTGTGTGTGTGTATGTGTGATCTCCAAGGTTTCTACAGATAAAGTCAAGCCATCTGCAAACAGAGATAATTTTATATCTTCCTCAACAATTTGGGTGGCTTTTGTTTCTTTTTCTTGACTAATTACTCTGACTAGAACCTCTCATGATGCGTTGAATGGAAGTGGTAAGCGTGAGCTTCCTTGTCTTGTTGCTGATCTGAAAGGAAAAGCTTTCAATCTTTCATGATTAAGTATAATGTTAGCTGTAAGACTTTCATATTTAGCTTTTATTATGTTGAGGTGGTTTCCTTCTGTTTCTAGTTTGTTGATTATTTTTGTCATGAAATGATGTTGAATGTTGCCAAGTGCTCCTTCTGCATCAATTAAAATGATCATGTGGTTTTTGTCCTTCAGTCTGTTAATGTGATGTATCAAGAGAATTGATTTTGGGGTGTCTAGCTGGCTCTGTTGGTGGAGCATGAGACTCTTGGTCTTGGAGTTGTGAGTTCAAGACCCCCATTGGGCATGGAGCTTACTTTAAAAAAAAAAAAAAAAGACTGTTGCTTTTTATATGTTAATGCAATATTTTACAATTCTTTCAATTTTAAAATTATTTATGCTACCCTTCTATGAATTGTCATGGGTTTTCAGGATACAGAGCCATATCTTAACCATCTGCAAATACAGGTATTTTAATTAATCCTTTCAAATCCTTATCCTTCTGATTTTGTCCTTTCGTCTCAATATATAACCTAAAACCTCAATATATAACCTCCAGTTCTATGGTGAATGATCATGAAATGGCCATCCTAGCCTGATGCTAGACTTCAGAGAAAAGAGTTCAGTCTTTTCCCCTTAAATAGATCCCAGTTTTTGAGTAAGGTATATATATATACATATATATTTTTTTTAATGTTGAGAAAACATTCATTGGTTATTTTTACCATGTATTTTTATTGGAAATGTGAGTTAAATTTTGCAGATGTTTTTCCAACATATACGACCTTTCTCACTAGAACTAATAATAAGGTGAAATATGTTAATTAACTTCCCCATATTAATGTATCTTGTATTTCTGGTAGAAGGTCTATTTTGTCCTGATACATTGTTTTCTTAATGTGATATTGGACACTGTGTTGCTATTTATTTTGGACCATTGTGTTAATATTTATAAGCAAGATTTGTTGGTGGGCTTGAGGAAAGTATTTTTTTAATCAAGTTTTGTTATTAATGGTCTATTCTTTTTGTCAGAAGAATTTGGATGATTTCCTTCTTTTTCTGTGCTTTCATACAAGTAGGATGGCCTGGACATTGACATTTCCATAGAATTCCCCTGTGAAATCGTCTCGACCTGCTGTTTTTCTGAGATGTGGAGAGTGAGAAGTAACTCTTTGGTAACTTTCTCCATGCCTTCTATAAAAATTGGACTGTTTGCTTCACTACAGTCAATTTTGGCAAAGTATGCTTTCCCAGAAAATTATCCACTTTCGCATTATTTAACTCTCATCTGTCTCAATGGGTTTTTCCCTTTTGTCATTTTTTATCTTGTGTATTTGTGGGTTTTTTTGTTTGTTTGTTTTTTTCTGGGCCATGCCTTTCCCATAGTGTTACCTTTCTTAATTATATTAGCTGGTGATTGCTTATTTTTTTATAATCAAATGTTTACTTATTGATACAGCTATTTCCCTCTTTTCTACTTCATTAATTTCTTTCCTAAAAAGATATTATTTATTTATTTGAGAAAGAGTGAAAGCAAGAGCAAGAGAGAGAGAATGAGCAGGAGTTAGGGGGAAGGGTAGAGAAAGGGGAAGAAGCAGACTCCCCACTGAGCAGGGAGCCTGATACTGGGCTGGATCCAAAACCCCAGGATCACAACCTCAGCCGAAGGCAGACACTTAACTGACTGTGCCATCTAGGTGCCCCTCTACTTCATTAAGTTCTGTTTTTATTCTTATTTCTTCTTTCATGCTCCTTTAGTAACTGAATTATTCTGTTTTTCAAATATTGGAGTGACATGTTTAATTCATGTTTTCCTTGTTCACTTTTATTGACATATCTCTCTAAGACTATACAATTTCCTCTGGTTACAGCTTTAACTGTATAAAGATACATAGATTCTTACACATAATATTTTAATGATTTTTTTATAATGTATTAATATGTACTCCTTCATTTGAATCTGGGATTCTTGCATAATAATCAGATTTTTTTTTGTATGATGACTACTTTGTGTAATTTATTGAACTTTTTATTGTAATCCAATATGTGAGTCATTGGTGAATTTCACAAATATCCAATGTGCATTCAGACATAAGATTTATTCTCTATTATCAGGGTGCAAATAGATCCATCTTATTTATTATGCTGTTTTGTCCCTTTTATCCTTCCTTATTTTTTATTCACTTGGCCTGTCTCAGTCTAAATACGGCATGCCAAAGTCTCTTAAAGTTTGCTTCTGTCTCTGCATTTTCTTTGGTTTCTGTTTTAGGAAGGTGGCTGATGTGCAAAAATTCCTGTCTCACGTTGAGTGTGAATTGTGGCCTTTGCCTTCATAATGTTTTCTTCTTTGTCTTACCTCCTTTTGTCCTGAATGCTGTCTTAACGGGTAGCAAAATCAAAGTCCAGTTCTCACTTTCTTTGCATTTGCTTGGTACACTTGGCTCAATTCTTTATAAGCTTTCTGCACCACCTTGTTTTAGTTGTATCATGTGTATATGGAACAGGGTCCGTTTTGTGTTGAAACCAACTTGAAAATATGTTTTTAAGACACAAATTCAGCTTGTGTACATTTACTATATAATTGATATATTTTATTTCAGTTCTACAATTATTTTACTGTGTTCATTATATCATTTCCCTCTAAAGTGACTTGCACTATGGGATCTCTTCTGTCTCTCTCTTTCCTTCTATTACATTGTGTCATTCTGTGTTTGTCTTGTTATTTAGGAAGGCTTGTATTCACCACCAAGTTGTTACCTCCTACTAATGCTTTTATGTAATGGCCAGAGTTTCTTTTTCCTTGCTTAGACTACTCTGCCTGGCAGCCTTAAATGATATTCCTTGATTTTCCCAGCCTCCTACTCTTTTCTGCTTTGCTTTCCCCACTGATTTTCCCAATTAGTTGTAAATTAAAGTTTGTAAAGTTCATTGTCTTTATGTTATGTTGCAAGGCAAGATATGGGCAATTTTATTTGCTCCCTTGTTCATCTGTGATTTTGTTTTTGAGGCTGCATGGAGGGATTCCAATTTAGGCTGTTGCCATTATCCTATGGACCTGGAAGCTTCTCATAGATTTTTATGAGAATTAAATGAGCTAATCTATGTGAAAGCAAAGATGGCTGATTACCCTTTGGTGGAAATACTTCAGTAATTTATTTTCTTGCATTTAGAGAGAACACATTTTTTTTCTAACTATTGTCCATTAACCCTTTTATGTGAAGTATCTTGCCACCTTTGGCTTTCTAACATGCCTTCTGCATTGGTACATAAAACCTTCTGATCCCATAGGAAGGTACGTGAGGTTGCGGGCAGATAATATCTCCATGGCCTTCCCTGGGGAGACCAGGAAGAAATGACAGAACTGGAAGAGAAAACACCAAATAGGAGGAGAAGATGATGAGAAAGATATAGGGAGGAAATAAATTGTTAGTTCGCTCACATTCTACTTAGGTTTGTCCTGGACTATAGACAAGGCTGGGTAGTCCAATGGTGTTCAATGCACCAACTGGCCCAGGTTAAAAATGAGAACATCAGAAATTATTTGGAATAATAGCTGTAGTTAGGCAACTTTTTCTTTGAAGAAGACATTGCACTTGGACATGAGGGAACAATATACATGACATCTAGTTAAAGACCTCACTGAACCTGAAAATATTTAAGACAATAAGTACTGGTTTAACACTATGTTCACAAAAAGCCCAAAACCTTGGATTTTTATTGTCTGTGTTTTATTTTATTTTATTTTTAAAAAGATTTTATTTATTTTTTTTGGCACAGAGAGAGAGAGAGAGAGTGTGTGTGTGTGTGTGTGTGTGTGTGTACAAGCAGGGAGAACAGCAGAGGGTGAAGGAAAAGCAGGCTGAGCAGGAAGCTGGATGTGGAGCTTGTTCCAAAGACCCTGAGATCCTGGCCTGAATCAAAGGCAGACACTTAGCCAACTGAGCCACACAGGTGTTCTCATTATCTTTATTTTAAACATGAGGAAAAAAAAAACCCCAAGATTCAGATTCAGAGAGGTTGAGAGAATGGTAGAAGGAGAGACAGAGAGGTGACTTGATTTAAAGATTCTTTTGTTCAAATCCCACCCACTCTAAGATGAAAAAGGACAAGAGGAGTGTCCGAACAGACTTGTCCTAAATGCCTAGAGAACGAGGTAGTTACTTGTGGTCAGAATGGTCTGGGATGGTATTTCAGAAAACGCTGGATTTTTTTGTAGCTTCCCCTCCATGCAGAACGGCATCTGGGTCTGTAATTTCTGTGTACCGCATTGTTGTCTGGCCAGACCACCTATGGAAAGGATACTTAGTCTTTCCTTTCTCTGTGACTCATCTGGAAGCAGCTCTTCCTTCTTCAAAAAAAGAAACCTTGATTTTGCACACAGACCTCCAGGCAGGAGCCTCTTTTTAAGCAGAGGTTGGAATTAATATGATCCTGGGTCCTGGGAGGGAGCTGCTCTGAGAATGCAGGGATGGGGTTGACAAGATACGGATTTCCTGTTATGCGATCAGGACGGCAAGTGTGTGAATTCATCTGGAAGAACAGAGGTCTGGGCACTGGTCACATAAGCACCAGCAAGGTGTGAAGTCGTCTTGGAATGATCTACAAGCCTGTATCTTTTTTTGAGAACAGAGGGGTTTTTAAGTATCAGAGCAACAGGGTAGGGAAGTGGTTCCAATAGAATTGGAGATGTTATTGACAGGACCTGCCTCTGGAAGTGTCTTTTCAGCACCCCAGAGATATTTCTATTAAGCTCCTTATTTAAGATTGAGAATAAGAGAATAGAACCAAGAAATGATAAATAAAAAGTGCTCAGCCCAAAGCCCAAGCAGATCTAAGTAATTTCCATCACTATATCCAGGTATAAAACAGTATCACGGAATATTAGAGCAGAAAGACCTCGCGAAAATGGCGATCATTTTCATTTTGTAGACAAGGAAGCAGGATTGTCCCTGTTCAAACCTGGCCCCACTCTCCCCAAATAAATGGAAACAGCTGGCCCAGTGACCAGAATTGAAGCCAGTTTCCAAATCTATTAAAGGCTGTTCTTTCCAGGGCAACTCTTTGTGGATGATCCCAGCGTGGAAGGTGGGTGATAGAGAGGAAAAGCATGAAGTACCAGAAGGACCTGCATTTGAATCTCGCCTTTGTTAGCTATTTTAAGCTGGACAGCCATGGGAGAATCTGTTATCTACCTTGGTCCTCAGTGTTTTCATCCATAAGATCTCGATAGTAATCCTTACCTTGTAGAAAAAACTAAGCAGGAGTTATTAGCTCTTTCTAGAGGAAGTTATAGAAAAAGTGTATTTCAATCTGTTCATCAAAGACTGGTTGAGGCATTGAGAAAGGGGAGCAGTAGAAAATAGACATTTCAGGCAAAGGAAATGCAGAAGCAAAGTCAGGACCAAGAAAATACAAGGCCTAGAGAGACCGTAGGATCCCGTGGTTGAGATTTTTGTGCCAGAGTAAGATTAGACTTTATCTGGTAGCGGTAGCTGTCGTAATTGGCAGCATGGACTGAGGGCATATTATAGACAGGGCACTGTTCTAAGAATCTTACATTGATTGTCACATTTAATCCTTGCCAGAACATTGTCATGTAGATACTCTGGTCCTCATGGCTACCGAAGAGAAAACTGAGACACAGAAAGGTAAGGTTATTTGTCCAAAATCACATAACGAGCAAGTTCAGAATCAGAGCTGCATCGGACAATGAGAAGCACACAGAAGGTGTTTCCGCGAGGTGGTAGAAGAGCCAGCTGCGTGTGTGTGTGTGTGTGTGTGTGTGCGCGCGCGTGTGTGTTCACCACATATTGTGTCTTGTTCTGCGTCCACATATGCCTACACTTACACTCTAACCTGGGACAGAAGTCAAACACTGTCAGAATTATCTGCACCAGAATACACTGAATAGGTGCATATATTTCACTGGTGAATACTGTCCCCTCCATGTTAATCTCCGGTCAGCATCAAAGAACCACAGCCAGAAACCTATTTTCTTTTCCTGAGGGAAAAAAAAAAATCTAAATGTCACAGTTATCAGAGTTACAGCACGCCATCATTGAAAATAACGCTTCTGAAAAAAGCAAGCAATGACTTAAAGAAATGTCTCTTACATTATGTAAATGTAAAATATACAGAATGGTACGTAGAGTCTACAGAGTGCCAGACCAACACTCCTCTTCAAAACTGTCAAGGTCATCAAAAACAGGAGAAGCCTGAGAAAATGTCACAGTTAAGAGGAGCCAAAGGGGACATGACAAGTAGATGTACTGTGGGGTCCTGGATGACATCGGGGACAGAAAAAGGCATCAAGGAAAAGAACATGCAATTACCTCTATACAAACTCCCCAGCATCTGAAAGCCGTGAATTTTCATACAATCCCTACTTAAAATGCTATGTTGTTGAAGTACCTATTGTCAAAGTCTTTCAGAAAAAAAATAAGAGGTCTGTGAAAAAGGGTGTGTTAAATGGTTTCGATTTCCTTTTGTATTTTAATGTAGAACCGGGCCCCCCAGTGCTGTACACCATGGGTGGACAGACGCTTGTTGGGAACACTCATAACACAGGGCACAAAACTGTTTCTTTGAAAGAAGAGGATATTTGCTATTGCTCTAACTTATGGTTAGGTGCCATTTAGATCCAGAGTTAATTTGAACCACAGGGAACTGCCAATATTTGACTCTTTTTGACCTGAAAAAGACAACTATAATTTCATATGGTTCAACCCAGAGCTTTCGAGGACAGGGAAGCCCGATCTGTGTGTTGTCTGGGACCTCTGGCTCTGCGGCCAACCCAGAGGCTCCTGGTGAGCCCAGTGATGCTCTCGATGTGAGCAGCCCACTCGGCCCCTTCTTACATCCCACCCAACCCCACTCCCACCCCCAAATCAGCACCTGACTCTGGCCATGCCTGGGAACCAAAAGGAGCTTAGTGATGTCGTCTAACTCATCAAGAAACTAAGTCAAGGCAAAACAGGATTTTTATGGAAAAATTTTTGAAAATTAAGAAAATCTCTAACTCCGTGGCCTTTCTAGGACCCAGCGGCTGTTGAAGGACCAGGTTCTGAGACTTGGTGTGACATTTCCTGAGGGTGCGGAGAGTTTCAGTAGAAAGAGAACAGAGCGCATGAGGGTCTGGAAAAAGTATTTGGGTTGTTAAAAGGCTCCCGTGCCCCGCAGTTGACCTACATTGCAGAGTCCTTAGTAATAAGGCAGTATTTTATCCCAGTTTCCTCTTTCCCTCCCTCTCTCTCCCTTCCAAATCCTGATTTCTTTCTTTCTTCCTTCCTTTCTTTTTTTTTTTTTTTTTTTTTTTCCTGGAGTAGCAGCCCCAGAGCATGGGGTGAAAAGTCGTTGCAAGGACAAGTTGACAGATAGCGTTCGGGTCTCTGGGTCACTGGAAGGCGTCGTGATCTGGGCTCAGACAGAGTGATTTCCTCGGTGATTTTCATCTTTCGTCTGTTCACACGTCCTGCCGCCTGGACATAATGCAGAGAAATCTGGAGGTTTAACAAACCTTTCCTCTTGCCCCAAAAAGCTCTCTTAGGGAGAAAACAAAAACAAAAACAAAAACAGAGTGAGGGAGAAAGTGAAAGGAAAGAGAGTGTTAACCCTCTCCCTGCCTTCCCCTCCTGCCGTAGAAAATCTAAGAAGGGGACAGACCTTGCTGGCAATTAATAAGCTCAGGGCTTTGTGTGAACAAGCAGGGCCTCGTCTTTATGGAGACTGTAAATAACATAACAAGCTGCCCCTTTTACCACCGTAGACACATGTAAGTGGCAGTTTTATCCTTTTTCGTTGACCCTCTGTTCAGGTTTTGATTTACTTTCAAATCTCTTGTCGTAGATTCTTGGAAAACATTTATTTTGGTGGTGGGGGTGGGGTGCAAGCTGTGGGAGAAAGGATGTAGAGACAGAGGGCTATCCATGAAGGGAGATCTTAATATCTGTCCCGTGACTGCGGCCAGACAGTCTGCTTTTCTTACTTCCCCATAAGGTTCTGAGCTATTTCTGACCAAGGGTGTTAAAGCTTAGAATTAATTGGTTTCAGCAAAGTAGATGCCAGCATTCCAGAGAAATGCTTCTGCTTAACTTGTTAGAGATATGTCTCAGATCATGCTTGATAAAGCAGGGAAGTGGCGAGACAAAAGGAAGCCAAGGGATGGCCAAGAAGGTCCTTCGGGTTTCTTCCATCTGGACGAAGGGTCGGAGGAGAGAAAGGCTCCAGCCCCCGACCCTGCGTTCCCCCAGAATGCTCACCATACTACTGGTAAAGCACTTAGCGAACTTTATCACGGTTATCAACTTAAATGTCAGCAGTAGACTGTAAACTCCACAGAAGCAGTGACTTTATGCTTCGCATCTCTCAAAGTGCCTGAAATATGGGGGGGGGGTGTTAAATATTGGCTTGTTTATTTATCGGATGTTGTCTGAGCATCTACTGTCACCAGGTCAACAGTCAGTCAATGAGGATACAATGGGGAACAAGTTAGGGTTCCTTTTCGCAAGTTGCTTATAGTCTTGTGGAGAGACAGATGTAAAAAATAACATGTATATTAAAATATTACAGATGTTGTCTGGATTTTCAGGATTCCACGAGGGAATTAAGGAGGGGTCTGCTCTCCTGGGGTACTGGGGACGGACAGAAAGGATCAAGAAAGAAGTCACGGATGAAATATTTGCAGAGGAGATATAAGCCAAGAGCCACACAGGCTGATTGAGAGACAATCTCAGTGGCCTTTGGGTGAAATACAAGGGTCTGGAGTGGAGAGGAGGCAGCGGCATTAAAATGTGAGGGGAAAGACACGCCCCAGAACTCAGCGACCACAGAGATGCAGGGCTAGAAAGAAAGTGGATGATGATCTCCAGGTCTCTGGCACTAATGGCTGTGTAATTAATAGCACAGTTCACTCACCCAGGGCAAAGGAGAGAAAAGAAGGAGGTCATGATACTGGTCACCTGGAGGCCATAGTATCAGGGCAGTGTTTACTCATCCCAGTAACCAACTGAACAGTGTTTATTTGCTTGGACTATCTCAGTTGCCTTGCCTTCCAGTACATACAGCTTGTCTTGTTGCCACAAACCTTGGAACAACACCACTTACCTGTGCCAAAGTACAATGGAAACATCATAGATGGGGAGTTTGGAAACCTGGGTTGAGTCTTGGCTCTGAAACTGTCTGAGTCCCAATTTACACCCTTTTACACTGGAGATGAAATGTACTCCCTGCCTACCTCGTTAGCTAGCTGGGAGCGTTGAATGAGATGATGCATCTCAAAGCCACACAACATAAGAAGGGAGATATGACAGATCCCATAGATAGCCCTCTGACCCAAGAATTTGGAAAGATACCAGATTTGGGGGCAGTGACAGAAAGCTAATAAAAATTAAAATCGCCCACTGCCTCGAAGTTAGCAGACCTGACTCATGAAGATGAAACTTCTCTCAAGAAGATATTTGCCAAGTGGTGCTGCTCAAAGGAAAATGTTCCATCCAATCTGCCCAGCATGAGCACACATTGCAGAGTGTGGGGGAGGCTCATTTATCAGAGGAAAACTGCAACCAGTTTCTTTGTCTAGTGACCCTAACTTGTGCAGGTGGTAGCCTTTAATCTTGGCCGAAGTTCATTTGGGATAATTCCATTCAGCTCCTCATCGCCCTAGCTGTTGCTACGTTGGGAGCCTTGTCCTTTCCTTCCTGTCTTGGAAATTGCCACCAGTAGGCAAATACCTGACTACATTTTTGTGTGTGCAGAGTGGATTTTTCCTGTTTCATAATGAGGAAATTCTTCTTGTGAGACCAATTTCCAAGTAGCTTATTCTTAGAAGCTAGCCGCAAGACCTTTTCTCACTAACCAGGTAAATTAGAGCATGATAGACCATAGTAGCTGTTTGGAAAGCCAAGATCACTGTGAAAGGATCACTAGTGGCCAGGGAGATAATATACATGTGTGAAGTGGCCAGTGGGTTTAAGACAAGCGAGAAAGATAAAGACTGGAGTGTACATTCCACATCTAAACTCACTCATCTTTCTAGAAGGTGAAACATTGCTCCAAGAGTTCCTTATCCTCCACACCCCTGCCAGCACCTGTTACCTCTTGTCTTTTTGATGATACACGTCATGCTACCTGGACATTCTAACAGGCATGAGATGATATCTTATTGTGGGCTTTGATTTGCATTTCCCAGGTGATTAATGGTGGTAAGCATGTTTTCATGTACCTTTGGCCATCTGTATATACTCTTTGGAAAGATATCTATTCAGGTCCTCATTTTTTTTAATCAGATTTTTTTTTCTTTTGTTACTGAGTTACATGTGTTTTTTCTACATTTTGGATGTTAACTCCTTATCATATAGATGATTTGCAAATATTGCCTCCCATTCTGCATATTGCCTTTTCATTTAGGGATTTTTTTTTCTTTTGTTATGCTGGAGTTTCCTCAAAAATTTATAAACAGAACTACCATAAGATCCAGCAATCCTACTTCTGAGTGTATATTCAAAGGAAATGAAATCATGATCTCAAGGAAATATCTGCACTCCTGTGTTTATTGCAACATTATTCAACTCACAATAACCAAGATATGGAAAAAATAAAGCATCTATCTGTAGAAGAATGGATAAAGAAGATGTGCTGTGTGTGTGTGTGTGTGTGTGTGTGTGTGTGATTGGAATATCATTTAGCCACAAGAAAGAAGGAAATCTTGCCATTTGTGACAACATAGATGGACCTTGAGGGCATTATGTTAAGTGAAATAAATCAAAGACAAATACTGTATGATCTCGCTTTTGATCCGAAAAGACCAAACTCATAGAAACAAAGAGCAGAACAGTGGTCACTGGCTTGAGGGGGTGGGGAAATGGGGAGATACAGGTCAAAGGGTATAAACTTCTAGTTACAAGATAAGTAAATTCTGGGAATCAAATGTACAGGATGGTAACCATAGTTAACAATACTGTATTATACACTTCAAAGTCACTAGAATAGATCTTAAATGTTCTCATCACCCCAAAAAATAAAGGTGATTATGTGAGGTGATGAAGGTGTTAACTAATCCTATTATGGTAATCACTTCACAGCATACATGTGTAACAAATCATGTTATACTCCTAAAACTTACAAAATGTTACATGTCTATTATATCTCAAAAAAAAAAAAAAAAAGGATCTAAAAAAGGAAAACACTGTGTGGTCTAAATAAAACTCATTTGTGAAGCTGATTTGGTTTGTCGGTAACCAGTCTACAGTCCCTAATCTAACTCTTAAAATTTCCTGAAGATGTAAGTGAACTAAAACTAAGTAAAGAACCGAGGCATAGAGAGGTCCAATTCATAGAACCAATTCATAGGTGAAAGCGAACCAGAATGACTGTCTGGCTTTCTGCCTCTCAGGGCAAGGCTGTTCTTCCATTCTTGGTTGTGTTCTCTTCTGATTTTGCAAACTTGCATTGCTCCATCCTGGTTTCTCTTCTTTCCTGACACTCTTCTCCCCCATCCCTTATGCTAGCGGTGGGTATCTTAGGGTTCAGTTAAAAGAACACTGGACTTCAAATCAAAGGACTTGGATCCAATCCTGGTTCTATCCCATAGTAGCAGATCAATGTGGACCAGCTCTCTGATTTTCACAAGTTTACTCATTAGTGGATACTGGAGATTGCTCACTTAACACATTCAGTTTAATATTTTAATGGCATTCAAAATTTTTAAAATTGATGTCCAAATACTTGTGCAGTGAGCCCATTCTAGAATACTGTTTATGAGAAGATTAAAGTCACCGTCTATACTAACTAAACTGATGACATTTCTGTCGCTGTGACCCCTCCCACCAAAAATGCCATCCATCAAGTAAAAGGCATCCATTGGAAAACCAAATTCTTACAAATCTGATTAGCCCCCTTAACATCATTTTAGAAACATTAGCAGCCTAAACAATTGTTTAAGCGGCATTGGGTTTAGACAGATTTGGGATTAAAAACTTGTATTACCATTTAAAATCTTTGTGACATGGAATCACCAAAGCTTAGTTTCCCAATCTGTAAAATGGAAAAATAACAACAACTTCATCAGCACAAGATTAAATAAGTGTGCATGCAATGCATCTAGCACATGGTAAATGCTTAAGTAATAGCAATCTATATTATATATTCAGGTACCTCCCTTAACCTGTTACCTCTCCACTAAAGTCCTATATGATCAAAACACGGGCTTACTCTAGAGGTTGTAACTACTTCAATCATGGAAAGTTTTCATAAACAATTTTTTTTTCTAGTTGAAGGAGTCTGGAAAACTGAAAACTGTAACATAATTTGAATGGAAGTAGCATTTGGTTGCTTCACATGGTTTTGACTGTAATAAATACATTTTCTCAAAGTGTCCCCAGTAGGACTGTTCCCCAGGTGGCCACTTGACTAAAACAACATATTAGAGAAGAATAACAAATGTATCATTTTTAGAGGTTTGAACTCATTATGGGCTTTTGGTTTTCAGAGATATTTATGTTCCAAGTGAATGACAGGTGACAAAATCTCCTGCCATACTCTCCCACCATCTTCACAAAGAGAAAAGTTTGAGTGATGGCTTTGTACTCATAATGCCTTTAGAGAAGTCTCCAAAGGATTTCTTCTTTGAACATGGAGAGACTCAGCTCAAGGTGATCAGTTTGACCAGAGAATGATGAAGATTGACCCACTGGTGGTAGAGGCTCAGGCAGAATCAAGTACAGAAGAGATACTGGGTGAGAAAAAGGGTACAGGAGCTCTTCTTATACCTTCCTTTTGCCTTAATCCTTGAGAATTCCTGAAAGTCTTTATCTTAAGGTGAGGTAGCTTGTTTGGCTTCTCAAAACTTGTGGCGCACTCATCTGGGGACCAAATCCACTGTGTCTTTGGACTTCAAAAAAAGTGTCTTGCTCAAGATGTATTTCCTGGTTGGGTTTGAACCAAGAGGAGAAACACCAGACAATGCTAATTGCACTGACAGCATGTTGCATTCTCAAACGCTGCAACAATTCCTGATAGATGCAGAATCAAATAACCTTGTAACCCGAACACTTTTTAGCTCCGCATCCACATTTGGTGAGCAAGGAAAATGAGGCCCAAGAAGTGGAACGGATCACCTGCCGTAGGAGTTGCAAACTACGGCTCGTGGGCTAGATCTGGCCTGAAAGCTCTTTTTCCTAAAGAAGGTTTTCTTGGAAAAGAGCCATACTCATTCATTTACGTGTTGTCTCTGGTTGCTTTCTTCCTAGAGGAGCAAAACAGAGTAGTTGCAACAGATGTCGTATGAGCCTCAAAACCTAAACATGTACTTTCTGGTCCTTGACAGAAGAAGCATGCTGACCCCTAATCTAAAACCACACAATTAACTGGTAGCAGAGCCGGGATTAGAATAAAAGTCTGAAGCTTGATCCAATGGCCAATCTCTTGCCTCACACCAGAAGAGACAGACATATTGTAAGGACAAAAAAGTATTTACCCATGTAAATACTTAGGAGCTCCAAGTAAAAAAATGACTGACTCTGAGTTATTTCTATTATTTTTGCTGCCTCCCTAATCAATATCAGGAGACCCTTCTAAATCCGCCTGTCTTCGTCTGGACTTTAACTGACGTCAACAATTGGAGGTGAACTTCAGTGGTTCACTGGAGTCCTCCACAGCCTGAATGACCGCCTATCCCGGACCCTTGTCAATCTTCTCATTAGACGTGCTCTTGTCATGAGTCCTCTTTCTGTGCCTTTAAAAAGAAAAAAAAAAAAATCCCTGAGTAAGGCTCATTCAGCATCCTAATAAGGATTTCATGAAGATTAAGCAGCAAGGGCATTTAAAGAACAAATCCTACCCGACAAACTTCATAGTGTTTTACAATATAAATTTCAAATTAGCAGATGAAAGAGAGGCAAGAGATCGTATAGCTCTGCCTTTTAGCAAAACACTTGCAACAGGGTCTCTCACAAAATGCGAGTGGCAGAGCTATTTTATATCAGCCGTTGCCAATTCAAATGGGCTTGAATGTTTCCACATAGACCCAAGAAAGAGCGATGATAAATGGCAAGGCGAGGAGTCTGAGTGAGGATGAGGCACCTCCGAGTTTAACAAAGTAATGTCATAATTGACCTTGAACTGATGGCACTATGGTCACCAGATGAAAGCAAATATGTGGGTGGAACTCAAATCTATAATAAAATTTCAAGGAAGTTCAAGAAAATAGGAAAAGAGATAAGGGAAAGCCAAATGACAACCCATGTAAATATAGAAATAGGCCAAAGGTTTATCACTGAAGCAGTTCTTCCAAGTTCCAGAGTCCCAGGAAAGAACTGAACACTGAAAATCTTAAATTGGAAGTTAAAGTTCCTACTATCGAATATAAAACTTTGATTGCAGCGCTTCTTTCTGCCAGGGTGGAAGCTGAAGAACTGGAACATGGCAGGTTGGCAGCTAAAGAATAAGAGGGTCGCTGATTCCTTTATTCATGTATTCATGTGCTTATTCATTCATTCATTCAAAAAGGATTTACTGGATACCTGCCACGTGCTTGTCACCATTATACGTACCGAGGTTACAGCAGCAAACAAGCAGGCACAGATCCTGGGCTCATGGCCTCAGAGCTCTCTCTCTTTCCCTCTCTCTCCACATGCACATATCTCTCTCTCTCTCTCTCTCTCACACACACACACACTTCTCTCTGTCTCTCTGTCTCTCTCTCTCACACACACACACTTCTTTCTGTCTCTCTCTCACACACACACACACTTCTCTCTGTCTCTTTCTCTCTCTCACACACACACATACAGTTCTCTCACACATACCTCTCACACACACATACCTCTCTCTCACACACACACATACACTTCTCTCTCACACACACACTTCTCACACACACATCTCTCTCACACACATACACTTCTCTCTCTCTCTCTCTCTCTCTCTCTCTCTCTCTCACACACACACAAACACACTCACATTTGTCAGGAGACCATAGGCACCAAAGTGAGGTAATGTGATACAGAATAATGGAAGAGTGGGGAACAGAATTACTTTAGACAGAAGGATGAGGGAAGACCTTCAAATGACACGGCACTTGAGTAGTGGAAGGATGTTCCATGCAGAAGAAACAGAGACAGAAGAAGTAGTGTTCCTGGGATGAGAATATACTTGACATTGGGGGAACAGAAAGCAAAGTAGGAAGACCAAAAGGAAAAATCCTGGGAGTTAAGTTCAGAGAGGCAGACAGGGTAAAGTAAATACTGTCTTACAGGTTTGGGCAAGGATTTGTATTTTGTTTTTATTGAGAGGAGACATTTTAAGTGAGGTACTAACATCTTAAAAAGATGACTCTGGTTGAGTCGACTGCAAGGATGCAAGTAGAAGGAAGAAGACCAGCTGACAGTTCACTGCAATGTTCCAAACGAGAGCCAGCGGTGGTTTAGACTTGGCTGGACACACGGTAGAGATGATAAAAATTGGTTGACTTGTGGTTGGTCTATGGATTTCTTTTGAAAGTAGATCCAATAGGATTTATGGATGTGGGAAGTAAGAGAAGAAAAGGAATTACAAATGCCTTCTAGGATTTTGGCCTGATCATCTGGGTGGGTCAAATAGCCACTGGGGAAGATTGGGAAAAGGGACATTTGAAGGGACCAGAATCAAGAATTCAGGTTCTGCAAACTCAGTAAGTCACAGGACGGCACACATCACCCTTCTCCCTACCTGATCCCTCTCAGGACTCTAAGAGGTCTCATGAATTGAAGGTCATGCCATGGTTACCAACTTTAGGGAACAATTATCATGTTCAGGAAGAGAAATATTTAAGAATGCAAAAAGAAAATCAGAAAGCCACGGACCAGAAATAAAATAAAAAGCCCAAAGTTAAAAATTTGTTTAAAAAAATTAGTGAAAAATCACAAAGAATAATTTTGTTTTAGTGGTACTATACTTGAAAACGGATCTTGTTGTGGGCAAATTGAGGGCTGGATAAAGAAATCCAAAACAAGGATTAGAGTAAAAGATGTTAATTTACATGCTGTATTTAGAAAGTAGGCTGACCTGTTAGTGAGAACATATTGTTCTCACATTCAGAGCAAAGATAGCAAAATAAACAATGTTCAACTGTATATATCACGATTAGTTGGTTACCTTCAAAACCTTTTTTTTTTTTAATTTCCAAATATAAGGTCTGGACTAGATAACCTTTTACAAAGTTTCCGCCTTCAACATTTTTGTAAATTGTGGATTACAGCCACTCCCACACTAACATACTGTCTTCACAGAAAGAATCCCTCCCTGAACAAGATGCAGGTTCACAGAGGAAGAGGAACTGCTTCAAAACATTCAGATAGAAAGAAGGGAGGGTGATAGCAAGAAACATTAGGTCCAGGTAAATGAGATCAGAACCACCCTCCCTACCATAAGAGGTCACAAAAACTCTTTTCTTTCAACCTTAGAGTCCTCTTAACCTAAGAATTCAAAACTCATATACTGCTTTCCCCCAAGGTTTTTTCCTTACATTTCCGAAATGAGACATCAGCCATATACCGTAAGATCTGATTGGTTCCAACCCTCGACCTTCCACCCCACATTTAACCACTAAAGACAAGTTTTCTCAACCTCACTATTATAGACATTTTGAGACAATTAATTCTCTGTTGTGGAAAGAGTGGTGAGCTGTCCTATGTTTTGTGGAATGTTTGGAAGCATCTCTAGCTTTTACTCACTGGATTCCAGTAGAAACACCTTTTCCATCCTCTCCAGTTGTGACAACTCAGCAACTTTATCAAATGGCCCCTGAGGAGGCAGAACTGTCTCCAGTGGAGAACCACTGACCTAAGACAAGCAGGTCCAATGGATTCCACTTCCTTGCTTGAATGAAATGTCACCCTGGGCGTCATGCTCTCTGACCACTGCTCATCAAAGTAGTTTATAGATAACAATTCTTGCAGTGATATAAATCCCCATCCATACAATTAAGGGAGACATGGTTTATTTGTGTATTAGCATATCCAGCTGCTTGTTTGCCTTTGCTTGGTACTTCAGTCCAAGTATAGCAGTTTGGCATAAATAACACTCAGTCAGCTGAAGGCTGAACGATATTGTAAATATCCAAGTCCTAAGCTACTGTGGTTTTTTCCAAGTATACTCCATACAAACCACTCTTAGCTTGAAAAGGAAGGGAAAAAACCCAACCCCAATGCCATTACTTAAATAGGCCCATTAAAAATGAACTGTGAGTGAAATACGGCTTTATTAAACAGATGACATTACATCAGGAATGATGAATCATAAAGTTTCTTTTCAGTATTACAATGGTATACGACCTTTTAAACTTTAATCATTCACCTCATATTCTGAACTACCGTCAGGTGTGCAGGCTTCTTGCTGATTACATTAACATGAGGCAGCTGGGGAGCTGTTGGCATCAAGTCTCGACAGGCTTTTACTAGCGTGGCTCAGCGACACACGGCCAGAGCTAGGGCAGCCCCAGGTCTGTCTGGAAAAGGCGGTGTAGCCTCTCCCTGACTGCCAGGGTCCAGGAGGGATGGAGAAAGATTTCTCTTCCCTGTATATGATGTACTCCTGGCGCCTGGCAGAGTATCTGGCCCATAATAGTGATTCTAGCAGTGTTCATTGAACAAGTCTCAAAGTTCAAGGTATTGGAATAATCTGTTACATCTGGACAGGGCTTCCAGCTTACAAAGAACATAATTCAGTCTTCACAGGGCCCTGGTGCAAAAGGCCCAGCACAGTCAATGGTAGAGCTAAACTCCAGGTTTGCGTTATTTCCACAACTTTCCGCAATGGATACAGGACGATTGTTCTTTTGCTAACAGCGCAGGCTTGGCTTCCATCTCATCACTTCTATTCAGTTAATGTGCCCATTCACAAGGCACTTAAACTCCCCAAGCTCCGGGGTCTTCATAGGTCGGTGGCGAGGACCATTTGAGATGAGGCATGTGGAAAGCTTGCCATGATGGATGGGACGTGGTGCGTGCCCAACAAATGTTATTTATGATTATTAACATCTTCATACAAATATCCTATGAGGGAATAGGAAACTGCATCACAGAATCCTTATGGGAAAAAGCAGGATTTGAAATCACAGGGGCCTCCCTGACTAACGTCTTTAACCATTGACTGAGCCCTAATTCGCCTGCATGTTCTCCTTGGCTCTTCTATCTGGTTGTTAGGACACAGAGTAAGAGACAACTTGTCATCTGCTCTTCAGTGACTCCATCCTGCAACCTGGCACCAAAACTGTCCCCCGGCTTTTCCTGAGAAGTTCCATATTATGACATCACTGGGTCTGTGACAATCTAATTAATATGTAAGTGATTTTTAGTATAGTTCTCCTACTCTGATAAATCTCATCAATAATTTAAATGGTACATAAAAAACACGAAGAGGTTCAAGGAAAATTTAAGTAAATTTTATGTGATAATTTTGAAACAGATTAATTTTAAAAAGGAAATTTTAAATAAATCTTGAATCTTTGGATTGTGGCTATGTAAGAAAACTTCGTAACTTTTCCTCAGAATGTTTAAAGATCTCTCTTCAGGGACAATGGAAAAATTCAGAAACTGTCATTATTTTGTCCTAAGAGAATGTATACAATATTCCTCATGAACCTCCAAAATTAGGACTTTTTGTATCATCTAGGATGCTTTTGGCTATAAATTTCAGAAACACCAGCTAAAGTAACATCAATGAGAAATAACACAAAGTCAGGAGATATATGGGTATTGGAATTTATTAACTTGGTAGTGCAATGACTCAGGTTTTTTTCATCTTTCGTTTGCTATTTTGTTGGGGTATCATCTTGGTCCTCCCAAAAGGCTATGGCATCTCCTCAATATTGTTATGTCCCGAGGTAGAGGAGAAAGGGACTGTTTCCTCTTAGGCCTCTTTTGTTAATAGCAAATAAACTCTCCCCCCATCACCACCCCCCATACATATTTTTCTTATCCCATTGGCTAGATCTAGGCTCTATAACTACTCCCAAACTAATTATTGCTGGAGAGAATGCAATTATCATGGTTGGCTTAGAACAATTATGATTCACCTCCTTGAACTTGGGGAGTCCTTGCCTTTTTATGCCCATGGTCATTCAAAACAGAAGTTCTGTTTGTAAGGAAGAATGTGAGGAGGAATGGCTGTTGGGGAGGCAAGCAACTGTCTGTTATTATCCACTTAGCCATTCCTTAGCTCAGCGATTCCTAAAGCTGTCACCGTATCAGAATCACCTTTCAAACATTCTGGTCACATGCTAGATTATGTATATCACAATCAGGGGGATACGATGCAGAAATCAGTAATTTTTTTTAAGCTCCTCAGGTGATTCTGAGGTGCAGAGAAGTTTGGAGGTGACTGCGCTAGCTATTAGTTCAATGTGAGCCATGTTAGCAGAGCTCTATTGAGATATTTCCCTACTGGTCCATAGTGATCCTGTAGTTCCCATTCAGTTTCATTGAGTGTATATAACAATATCCTACGGCATAGTGTTGACTTGAACGGAACATGAAATATAGCATCATATCACTACAGAACCTGCACAATAGTCAAAACCTGAGAGAAAATTAAATATTTCTGAATATTCAGTTAGCTAAATATTTTATATTTTAAAGTACCAAGTGTTTCATCATTTGATGACTTTTTAAGCTCTTTATTATTTCCAAATGATAATTAAAATGCGATGAGCTAGCTCTGTACCTTAAATTACACGATGGGGTTATAGAATCATAAAAGTTATCTAGTCCAACCCCTGAGATATTGGCTTCACAAACGCAAGGATTTTTATGTGTGGGTTGTTTTTTTCCCCACTGCTATGTCCCAGTTCCCAGAAGAATTCCTCTTCTGCCATGCACCAGACTTATATCATGTTTTAGTTTTTTTCTTTAGTTAAGCGCTCTGTGGCTCAATTTACTCATCTGTTGTATGGGAGACATTAATACTGTAAAGAAAACACAAAATTGAGATCCCTTTCTGGCATCAATCAGCTGAACAATATAGCGGGAGGGGATGGTGTCACTTGGTCTCCCTGAGCTTCTGTAGGAAGAGAAACGCTCCTTGGTACCACAGAGTCTCTATGAGACACCAATATGGCGAGGTGTGTGAAAGTGCCCTGCCAAACGTACATTCCTAAACAGATAAGAATTACAATTCAAATGGGATAAAGTTAAATGTTCAACTAATGCAAGGCGATATTCAGAGCGCCTTCCCTCCAACATGTGCTTTTCTCTTTCTCCCTCCTCCTCTGTCGCTCTCAAAATGTTAATACGGGTCCCCTCTATAAATAACGATAGTGGCATACTGACATCCAGATTTAAACGTTGCAGCACAGCACCCTGTACAAGAAGGCTGACACAGAGCTTCTATTTTTATATGTTTAGTGATATATCCAAGTGTCACTCAACAACAACAGGAAAGGAGCGGCTGTGCCACTATCGCTCACTCATATCTTCACCCCTCTTCCGCCTACTACTCAGACACATCCCTGACAAGCGCCGCGCGGCTCCACCCGCTCACCACCTGTCACTATTTTGGTTGGGAAAAAAAAAAAAAAAAAAGATTCCAGCACATGATTCTTAATTTTCATTAGAATAAGTGTGTATATATATTTTTAAGATTTTTTTTATTTGAGAGAGAGAGCATGAAAGGGGCGAGGGGCAGAGGGAGAGGGAGAAGCCGGCTCCCTGATGAGCAGAGGGCCCGATGTGGGACCTGATCCTGGGACTCTAGGACCGTGACCTGAGCCGAAGGCAGTTGCTTAACCAACTGAGCCACCCAGGTGCCCAAGTGTGTATATTCTGAACAACAATCTATGCTCAGCACTTACACTGCAAAGCTACAGGGTTTCCATTGCTACGCTTTCTTGAAATGCTCTCAGTATTCAAGTATCTCTGCAAAGACGATTCCAGACCCTCTGAGATGAGAACCAAAGTATATTCTAGCACTTGACAGAGAGCACTGGGAAAGTGCAAGGAAATACCTTAGACTTGGTGATTAGAACTTCGGTTAGAACACAGGGCTAAGGCTCCCATCTCAGGCAAGGTAACCCCAGGGTTTTATAATTTATGTGAGCAACCCGAGGCTATAGCCCTTCCTATTTAGTCACTCTCCCTCCAGAGGCTGAGCTGAGACATACCACCAAGAGCAGTTAGGGGTCAGGCCTCATCTACTGAAAAGCCACGTGGCTCACCAGTCTCAAAAGCACCTGGGAATGCATCGCATGCAAGAAGACCACACTTCATCCACCAGACAAGAGACACCAAACCTGGCAGTGGTTCTCCTGGCACGTAGGGGAAGAAGTGAATACACGCATCTGTAATTCATCGTGTGGTTCTTACTAAATATGCCGTATGAGACTTGCAGTTTTGTGTGTCTTGTAAATCTGATTGAGGGAGCTAGCCATCTGTGAGACCAGATTATCCTGAGTTCAAATTCTGACTCTGTAACTTCCCGGCTTTGTGATTTTGAGCTTTATACCTTATTCCTGTTTCCTCATCTGCAAAATGGTTTTGACAATGTGTAACTTACAGGATTGGTCTGAGGGTCATATGAAATTATATTTTCAGAATACTTACACCGTGGCTGGTTTATAGAAAGTTAACAGCTAATACTTACTAAGCTCTAATACATATTAAACACCGTTTTATGTACTTTCTCAGGTACCTCTAATTGTATTTGTAGTTTAAATCGTTTCTTTCTTTCCAAAACTTTACTTCTATAATGGGGTGTTACCCAAGCTAATAATATCAAACCCACAAGTGTTTTGTATTTGTTGTTCCAGGACAGAAGCATTAAAGAAAAGGCATTGACTTATAAAAAGATAAAAGAAAAAAAAAAGCCATCACTGGCAATCTAGTGCAAGAATTTTGGGTAGAGCAGGCTATATAGACTACAGATGGAAAGACTGACTGAGAATGCAGGAAGGCTTAACCTAGAAAGGCAGGCAGAGTTCTGGGTAGTTCTTTGTAGATAATGTTATTATCTACCTTTCACTTTCTGGAAATTCACTATGCCCTGGGAGACCCAGGATTGGGACTTGGTGCTTGGGATTTGTAGAAAGGTAGCCCAGAGCAGCACTCACTCCAGCTTTGTCTTCAAAAATTATCTCCTGCCCTGGGATCAGAACATCTAGCTTCGGCCCTAGCATTGAGATGGTGGAGGTGGGAGCTGAAACAGGTTGAAGGGCTGTGGCACTGACAGCTATGCCAGTAACAGCTTTAGCAGGTGCAGTGATTGTGGACCTGAAGGGGAAATGCTTCTCCTTCTCATCCCAATAAGTCTTGGATATTTGAGGGTCTTCTCACTCTTTGTTCACTCAACCAGAGACCACCAAAGTCAGTAACAAAGATTATAAATGCTCCAACAAGGACAGGAAAAAGCTTTCTTTTTCCCAACTTTCTTTTTTTTTATTTTTTTAAAGATTTTTATTTATTTATTTATTTGACAGAGAGAGATCACAAGTAGGCAGAGAGGCAGGCAGAGAGAGAGAGAGGAGGAAGCAGACTCCCTGCCGAGCAGAGAGCCTGATGCGGGACTCGATCCCAGGACCTTGAGATCATGACCTGAGCCGAAGGCAGCGGCTTAACCCACTGAGCCACCCAGGCGCCCATCTTTTTCCCAACTTTCAAATGGGCTACCACAAGTGAAGGGAAGACAATTAATGTATATATCTGAAACTTTATATAATCTGGGCACTAAATGATATGAATTTGTTATTTAACCTTAATATTTTGATAATGTTATTGTCTCAATTTTATAGATAGGGGTATTGAGTTTTAAGGACATGAAGTAACTTAGGGTAACTGAGTGGCTCTGTCAGTGAGGCATCTGACTCTTGATCTCAGCTCAGGTCTTGATCTTAGGGTCTTGAGTTTGAGCCCAGCCTTGAGCTCCATGCTGGGCATAAAGCCTACTTAAACAAACAAACAAAAAATATGAATTAAGTTGACTGAAACCACAGTACTAGTTGCAGACCTAGGTTCATCAAGATGTCTGTCTGACTCTAAAATTCCTTATAGGAAACTACTCTCATTAGTGTTAAGAATGGCATCCTGTTATTTAAGAATTTCTAATTTGTCTTTACTGTCATTTGGGGTTTTGATTCAAGGTTTGCCACCATATTTATAAAATCCTATTTACCATTAACCTCACCATACCCCCCCCCAAAAAAAGTACTTATGAAAATAATTACAGATGCCAGGACAGCACCCAGTACCAAGTAGATGCTCAAAAACACTCACCATTGAGTTTGAGAGAATTGGAACTAACAAATAAAATAATAATAATAATGTTTGGGGTGAGAACTGAAGAGTCCTACGAAGGTTCCAACAACACTTGGTACCATACCTTACAAAAAGAACTCAACATCTTGGAGTTGTCGATGGATTTAGAGGTGTTCTGTGAAAGCATGTGTGTACTAAAAAGCCCTGAGAAGGGAGCATATAGCTTCTTAGTGGGTATCTCCAATGATGGAGAACTCACAATCCCATAACTCCAGTTTGAAAGAAAAAGTAGGCTCCCTTGCTTTGCCAGTACATTTAGAACTCTGCCCTCTGAGTCTAGGAGATCCCACCACAAAAAACATTAGGAGTCTTCATCTTCTTTGCAAGAATGAGCACCAATGTGTCTACTGATGCGTGAGCACGAGCAGTGGTTGCTTCTTCCTGCTGGGCATGAATCTCAGCCTCCCAGGGATTCATGGCCAAATGTCCTTCCACCGAAAAGTCAGAGGTCTTTGGAGTAAAAAGGATTACAAAGCATGAAAGCTTTCAGCAGAAAACGGGAACTGAAAAATTGCCAACTTGAAAAAAGACGTGGAAGTGCGAAAACCTTTGATCAGTACTTCATTAGGAGATTGAAGAAGAAAGGACATGGAAGCTGATGGAAAATCAAGCAGTGTAGCCAGAATTCTAAATTTTAAATTCTCTCCTCAAAAGATTTACGTATTTATTGAATTTTAATTTTTTTTCAGTCTCTTATTTGTGGAGATACCTGGTTGACTCAGCCAATTAAGCATTGGCCTTCGGCTCACCAGAGTCCTGGGATTGAGTCCCGCATGGGACTCCTTGCTCAGCAGGGAGCCTGGTTCTCCCTCTGCCTGCCACTGCCCCCTGATTGTGCTTTCTCTTCTCTTTCTCTGACAAACAAATAGATAAAATCTTAAAAAAAAATCTCTTATTCGTGGACTTTGTTCAAATAACTAATTTTCTGATAAGCTTACTGATCAACCAGTGTTGCAAAAGACTAGTACCAGGTGATCTCAGAGCATTCTGCCCTAGGAATGTGTGGGTGCCTTATGACAAAGTTCAGCTTAGTGGTGATGGTGAGGGAATGAGAGGATGTGTAGATAAGGGGACACTATTCAGGAGCAGAAAACTCATGGATATAAATCACTACTCAGAAACCCGCTTGTAAGAAGACAGTGAACCTGCATATCCAAAATCCTTTGGATTAGATACTATACCAGCTTCCACCCTATAGCCCTCAAGGGATTAGTTAATTTCAACTCTAATATGTGAGTTACTACTCAGTTTCTGGCAAAATGAAAAATCACTGAGTCAGACCAACTCTAATAAGGGATAAATTATAGAAAATTCTGAATAATAGTATATTTTAAGGAAAACTGAATCTTACCACATTTGAATGCATGTACTAGTAGGATAGCTTGCTAGTAGACTGTTGGGGTGTTTTATTCCTAAAAATACATTCTTTCTTAGATTTTTGTTAAAAGACAAGATTCAATTGTAATTAAGTAAGACTATGATTAAACACTATGTCTGTCTGAAAAATAAGAATTCGTCTCCTAAATAGGCTGTAAAAGCCCCCAGATAATCCTCTTAATGTTCTCAGCTTTATAAAGCCCCCTCCCCCCCCCATAAATATAGAGAAAATAAACCTCTACAGAACCAGTTTTTAGGATGCCTCTATTCCTCAACTCATGTACTGAGCATGGAAAAGGTTTCTCTGTTCCAGGAGGGTTTTTTGAAACAATGAATGCTGGTGGACTTGTCCCATTTTCCGTAAAATAGATCTTCCTCCTTATTTCTCTTATTCCTCCCATTTTTCCAATTGCCTTCCCCTCCTTTCTTCTTTTCAAAGAACTTATTTTCTCAAGCTGTTCTCAGTTAGGCAGTGTGTGCAAAGAGCGCTGATGTTTCCACTCTAGAAGCCTCCAGTGATGACACCCAGTCTCTTTCATACTAGAACGACATATTTATCAACCCCAGAGAGCAAAGATGAGGCGGCACCAGGGTAGTGAGTGATGTGAGTTGCTGTCACAGCGGAAACTGTGCTGGTGGAGGCCGCCAATAGAAAAAAGACCCTGGGTTGGAAAGGGACGGAGAGAGCACAAAGAAAAAAAAGAATGTATGAGATGAACTTAAAAAAAAAAAAAAAAAAAAGGCTGAAGAAAGCAGTGAGTAATTCGGAAGAAGTTGGTGGTGTGCACAGTTGCCAGTCCCTGCTGGAAATGCCCTCCAGTGGCCAGAAGTGGGTCATCAGTGTAATGAACCAGGTAGCCTCACATCTGGACTCCTTGGTCCAGCCTCAGGTGTCCACCTGGGTGCAACAACTTGCGAGTGTCAGGGCTGAGAGGTAAGCGAACGCTTTTGTTTCATTTTCATCTCCTCCATCAGGCATAGCCTCTTTGGGAAGAGCCCACCCTTCTTGATGAACCAAAATAACCAGAGGCAGCCGCAGTCCAGACTGGGTTCCTTGACATCCCTCTAGGCCTGCATGGATTTAAGAAGTAACTTGCTCTACCCCCTGCCCAAGCTCATAACTTACAAGCTTCTAATTAGCAACCACCCCAGGCCTTTGAGTTTCTCGAGATGCAGATAATTCTTATTTCTAATAATTTAACTCTTCTGACAACAACCAGCATTTTTGTAAAGAGTATTTGGCTTCAAGGAAACTGGGCAAGATTGCTGCACAGTTCACCCAAATCATGGCCACTGCTTGTGAAACTTCCCAGAGCACTTTTGATCCTGGCAGTGCCTTAGCATGGTCATTATCAAGCACACATATGGTAACCACATTTTCTGAACCTCAAACGGGGACGCACTGGTCCAACCATAAGAAAGGAGGTTTGATAATGGAGAAATGGTACCCATCCTTCTCATGCTTCTTAAAGTGTTAACCCCTCTTTACTATTCTCTCCGTGACTTTTTTAAAAAGCCCTAGACGGAGAATAAGTTTCCCTCTGTGTATCTCATCTTCCTTATCCTCAAGCTTCACTTTTTTCTCTCCAGCTTTACCCTTTATCTTGGCACCTTAGAGATAGCATTAATCTATGAAAGTTGAGTACAAGAAAGTCTAAATGTTACTTAATCACTATTATATCATCATTCCAAATGCTATGCTAAATGGTACTCCATCAAAACAGGAAAATGGGGCAAGACATGTAACATGAGATTTGGCATCAAAGAACATGAGTATATGTGGAGGCCCTGACATTTACTAGTTATCAAATATTTCTGATGCTTAATTTTCCATCCACAAAATCGGAATTATAACAATACCTACTTCTTACAGTGGTTGTGAAAATTGAAAGGTATAAAATGCTATAAAGCCTTAAAGTGAGAATAACTCACTAATACAAGTGAATTTAGCAGGCTATCACAAGAGATAATTTTAGGCAAAGAGATTTTTCCCTGGGCCTATCAAATCATACCAGCGGGTCACATGCTTATTCTGTCACTTTAGCAGGCTGGCCCTTCATGAGTGCACAGGACACATCACACACTTCATAAAGCACACATCACAATTAGAACCCATTGACTTAAGCAGGTGACTTCGTTTTAATCAATTATCCAGTATTATGGAAAAATTGGATATGTGTTTTTTTTTAATTACTTCTATTAACATATAATGTATTATTTGCGCCAGGGGTACAGGTCTGTGAATCATCAGGCTTACACATTTCACAGCACTCACCACAGCATATACCCTCCCCAATGTCCATAATCCAACCACCCTATCCCCACCCAACCCCCACCCCCCAGCAACCTGGATATGTGTTTTTATCTTTTACATATGCTTCCTGACTTGTCCAGACCCCATATCTTCAGCAAAACTAAGATAAATAGCTGAGCAAACATTCTCATCTGTTCACTGCTCCACTGTATCTGAGTCCTTTCACTGGGTTTTTCTTTTCCCTAGAGGCAGGTTAGACCTGTCCAAAGAGGAAGAGTACTGTGCTTGGTGTATAAATATCCTGCTGGTTGGGACTGCAAAGGAATCATGGTATTCTTTGCATGACTTCCCAATAAAATGTGGGGGGAAGCAATGTGGTCCCAGAATAACCAGAACGGAGTAGATACTATTCCTGTTTTCATCCTGAAAAAAACACCAGGGCTATCTTAAAATGTCTCAAATGACTTTCAGGGGAGCTTAGCCCCCTTGTGCTAATACCTGGTCCTGCCTGCTACTACTAACAACCCTGTTTTTAGGGAACAAAAATATTTCCAGAATGTGGTGTCCAGCACAGCACCATAGAAGATCAAATCAGGAATTCAATTGAAAAGGAAGAGAATTGGTCAGCAATATTGGAAAGGTATTCAATCTAGAAAACAAATGTCCCATATCAGAAGTTCACTAGAATACAACAAGAGAAGAAGGTGAGAGTTCCCAAATCCATAGCTGACAAAACCAAATCAAGGATGAGTGCCCAGGAAAGTAGATGAAGTGACAGGAGAGAGTAGAAGGGACTCAGGCACTAGGCCAGCAGAAAATTCCGCATGACTTCCATCCTCCGTTTCAGGGTTGTTTACATGAGGCTTAGCACTAGCCGACTGCTGCGTCTGCTCATGCACATCTTATAGGCACCACCCAACACCCAACTGAGCAATATGTCACCTTGCCAGGGACCCAAGTGCATCATGCCGCTGTGTATTTTCTGTCCATTGAAATTGTAAGTTATTGGAAAGCAGACTTGTATTTCTTTTCGACCCTTCCCTTCTATGTCCAATCCAGAGATTTGATATTTATTACATAAACTACAAACAAATGAAAAATTATGAGAAAGCCTCAGCTCTAATGTATTTGGGGTACTGATGAGTTACACTAATTTGGAGACCCATCATGTTCAGCTTTCTTGAATGTGGGCAGAAACACAGATCCTATTGGCAATATAATTGGGGATGTTGTTGCTCCTGGGGGCTTTGCCACAAAAAGCAAATAATTTGACTGACTTTAGACAGGCTCCAACACTGGACTATGGCACAGCTGAAGCATTGGGATTTATACACAAGATTGCTCCACGTCTGAGAAGAATGTATTCTCCTCTGCAATAGAACGTCCCAATTTCTTGCTTCAGGTTGAACAGAGAATTTCTCCACTGCAAATTCCTAGCTTAGAAATGAGTTTTCCTCTTGCCAATCTGGATTATGATAGATATCTACCCTACCCCCGTGTCTTATTAGACTGCCTGCTGACAGGAAAAGACTCAGCAAGTTGGTAATGTGGGAGATCCCTTCCTGATATTTGGCACAATCTGATTTTATCTCTAGTTGTCTTTATTTATCCTCCGCCATTAGATCTTGGCTCTCTTGGATTCAAATGACGTCTTTAAGGGGAGAAACAAAGAATTTGCAATTGTTTCCCAGCAATGTGCAAATTGGCACTTAATTGAGAATTAATGGTGTGCTAACGGCTCACTGCAGCCATTCCCACTGCAAATTGCACTGGGATTGCTTGCACTTTTGACTTTGACATGCTTTTTATAGGGGTACATGAGTAATTTGATCTGTAAAAGGGAGAGAAGATTCCACCTCCTGAAGGAGAAGTACTAATTAGCAGCAAAATCTAACTGCTTTTCTCCAGCAGGGTCTCCTCTCCCTATGTTTGGCTTAATGCAAACGCCTGCCATGCTGAGTTTCTACATTGGATTGTCCAATACAGCCTGTTTAATTTTAATTTCCTTTAGCAGAGTTGATATTCAATTAGCCACACCAATGAAGGGATGTATTAGCACACATAATAATCTCTTAACTTTGTACAGAGCTTTAGAGTTTACGAAGCACTTTCACATTTGCTCCTCACACACATAATTGTCGTATTTAGCTACAATTACAAGCCCCATTTTACAGATGGAGAAATTTGAGTTCAAAGATAATAAAAGTACAACCAAGGGCACATAAAATAAGAAGTGGAGAGGATAAAGTCTCCAGATTCCATAGTTATTCATCCATTGCTTTTTTCCTACTATCCCAAGGAAAGAGTACTACGGTTCATGCTATCACCCTAGGTGCAGAACACCCTTTTAAATCCCACATTCACATCATTCATTTGTTCATTCATTTTTTTTTCAACCTAAAGGTTTAGTAAACAACAACATGTACATAATACTTGCTAAATACTCTTGAAGAAAATGAAAATAATACAAGGTAGAATTCCACAAAATTCTTGGGCACATCTAATGTTAACATTAGGCAAAAACTGACACTGGTGTTAACATTAGGCAAAAACCTAATCCTTGAGTGTAGGAACTATCTCCAGTTTCATCATTCTATGCTTCCGCAGCACCTAACACAGTACGGGGTCTAGCAGAAAGTAGGTAGTGGGTGACCACTGGCAGGGGGTCGGGGGGTGGGGAGAAATTTAATGTAATCATATCATTTTTTTTGCTGGCTTTGTTAGCCAGAAGAGTCTAAGCCTGAATTTTGCATTTTTGGCTTCCCCGATTTTTGAAAGCCATAATCTGAGCATATTTGGAAGCCTTGCTTTTCCTGTCTATAGAGAAAAGAAACCTCATTCATCGAAACAAAAATTTCTGATTTGGGAGTTTCTTCCCAAGGGCGCTAGGACAGCTTGGAGAGGAAATAGTGTCTATAACTACCTATAACGTTGTCCCTCTCTCCATGGTGTGATTTCCAATGATCTTCTGTCTTAGATCACTGACTATAGGGAAAATCAGGAAAGCAGTTTTCATACCCCAGAAATGCCTTCCTGGGGATTTAGACACAGCCTCAGAGAGCAAAAGCACAATCAAGTGAATTTGAGAACTTCACCGCCCTCACCGAAAAGCCTGGGACTCTGGGTCATTTTCTGACCTGTGACAAAAATATCCTTCATATGATTCTTCTTGAATGGGATTGGGGGACTGGGAAGAGAAGAGGCCTCAGCCTCCTGCTGTGAGGATGTGAGATCTCCAGCTGTGCCAATCCTCATTAGCACCCAGTGGGGGATGGTGGGGGGCAGGCGGCAAGCATTTGGAAGACTTTGGCTCACAGCCCAGCCTAAGAAGTCCCCTGAGATGGTCCTTAATAAACCTCCTGGGAAGGGCTGGGAAAGTTAATTAGGATGTAAAAAGGTAGTTTGACTACTTCAAATCAGAAGCAGTTGGAGAGTATTAAATAATTTTTTTAATCCATTTGATTTACCAAGGGGGGGTGGATTTCTTGTTCATGGGTCTTTACCATTAAAAAGCGTAGTTAATATTATAGCACATGGTCATTGAGAGAGGTTGAGACATTCAGAACATTACTGTTTCACATGATGTGACTTGCAGCTTCTAGATCTGTGCTGTCCAGTTGGATAGCTATTAACATATATGGGTATTGACCATGAAATGCAGAAGTAAATTCTTAATATTATTTAATGCAAATCAATTTATGTCTAAAAATCTAAAAATACATATCTAAAAATTTATATCTACATAGCTATGTAAATCTACTTCTTCAACTGTAAATTTTATTAATCCTGAATTTTAATCAAGTATTTCTGATGAAAATGAAGTACCTGGATTCAAATGTGCTGTAAGTATAAAATACACACCAGATTTCGAAGACTTAGTCAAAAAAAAAAAAAAAAAAAAGTAAAATGTCTCACTAATTGTTTATATTGATTAAACATTGAAACACTATTCTGGATATACTATGTTAAACAAATTATATTATTCAAAGTAATTTTGCTTGATTTTATTTTTTTACTTTTTTAAAATGTAGCTATAGGAAACTTTTAAATTATATGTTTAGATTACACATTTTCACTGGATAATATTTTTCTAGTGAAGCACTATTATGTGCTAAATTGTGTCCCCACCCCAAATCATATTTTGAAGCCCTAAACTATAATATGTGAGAATGTGACTATGTTTGGAGATAAGGTTTTTAAAGAGGTAATTAAAATTAAATGAGATCATTGAGGTGGTCCTAATTCAATATGACTGATGTCCTTATAAAAGAGATTAGGCCACAGACATACACAAAGGAAAGACAATGTAGAAACATGTGGAGAAAATGGCCATCTATAAGCTAAAGGGAGAGACCTTCAGAAGAAACCAACCTTGTATCTTGGAATAGGGTTGAGGGAGAAATAACTATGGAGAAAGCATATATAAGAATGTGTAACAAAGAAACATGACCTAACTTGGATTGTCAGGGAATTCTGAACAGAGACCTGAAGAGAAGTTTGAGTGAACTGAACTGTAGTGAAAGGAAACGAGGGATCATAGAGAGCATTATGTGCAAAAGTCCTGTGATGGAAAGAAACATGAGACCCTTGGGTGATGTGAAATGAAGACAGAGTAATCTCCAGGGTACAGACTTTGAAAGTTCTAGTAAGCCAGTTGGGGGTTTTGGTCTTTGTCTTAAGATATAGCATTTTAAAGAGGGTGTTATTTGATTTTACTTGCATTTTCAAATAAACATTTTGGCTTCTGGATAGAAAATTAATTCAAAGGGACGAAGAGTATATGAAGGTATCTGATATAGGAAACTAGTGCAGTAATCAGGGGAGAGAAAATGGTAGTTAAGGGACTGGGATTAGGGATGAAGACAGATGGATAGATTTCAGTCTTTTACTATAGGGCTTCTCATACTTTAATGTACATAAAAATCATCTGGAAATCTTGCCAAATGTAGATTCTGATTCAGTAGGTCAGCAGCAGGCCTAGAATTCTTTTATTCTAACAAGACTCACAAAAGTGACTCTGGTCCTCAGACCACACTTTAAGCAGCAAGGTTCTGGTCCTTAGAATCTGCTGGACTTGGCAATATGATACAAGGAAGAGAGTGAGGAAGAGTAAGGTTTCTAGGGGAACATTGAGTTTAAAGGGATTTGACTTCCAAGAGGAGATGCTAAGTAGGAAGCTATATGAATACTGTCTATACGAAGGGAAGTTCTGGGCTGGAGACATAAATTTGTGAATCAGTTGCATATAGCTCAAACTATAATAATTGCATATATCTGAAGATGCAAATGTTATCTCCTAATGAGCAATAAAGAGTAAACAGTGATGAGGCCCTAGAACCAAATCTTGAGAAGTAACAACACAGGAAGGCAAAATGAAGTCAAAGTAGAAGAAAACCTTAATAGTCTTGTGTGATAGAGGTGGAGAAGGTATTTCAAGAAGCACAGGGAGATCAAGAGTTGAATGCTGCTGGCAGATTAAAGAATATTAAAAATAAGATGTTCTGGTTGTTTGTTTTGTCTTCAGCTGCTTCTCCTGGCTTGCCACTAGAGTTGACTGCCAATTGTTTTGCATAGTTTCCTTTTGTCCTCTTTCCTCAATTTGGATCATTATCATGCACTTTCCCCACTGCCATGTTTAGGCAGAGTAGCTTAATGACCTTGGAAGTCAAGTGTTGAAAATTGAAGAGTGTAAGAGGAAAGAAACTTAGAACTCTAAATCACTGCTTGGAGAAGGGCCAGTTAGAAATATCAATTGTAGATAGCAGCTAGCATTATTGTAATTGATACATGGAAGAACGTGTGCAATCCTTAATTGTCAGATTGCAACTCAAATTATATATGTATTTTCCAGTACTAAGACCACAAGACATAGGTTAACCAAGTTAGCTTGGTTAGGAATTAAATTCATGTTTTAAACCCCCTCTAAGTTAATACTTTCTTGGTTATACATTCTGAGTTTCAAACAACTAGTTTAGAATGAACTTTTGGAACCACACCCATTTCTAAGCTGGGAACTTCTAACATAGCAAGGGACTTATTGCTGAATGATCAACTTGATATGCTTGTCATAACTGCTAAACTATCCAGACATGGTTCATTTATTCCAGTCAACATAATGTCTGAAATGGATTGAAGAAATTGGATCAATAGACCTTGACCATCGATCTGCAATGGTCACTCTGGACAGTTGTGGAAAATCAACCAGCCCAGTTGCCTGAAAAAATAACATTGGCAAGCAAATTATTTTATCAGTCATCTTTGTTTTTAGTGAAAAATGACATGGTTTCAATTTAGAATGGGATATGGTTCACTAACCTTATGGTGATCAATTTCTAAAAATTGAGATATGTGTTATATCACAAAGCTGATGGGTTGTAGGAATTCAACTACATATCCTTTTTTTTTAACTAAAAAATTGATGTAGATAACTTTGTTTAAAACAGTAATAGTAATTATGACAACGTCATAGTGGTGAGAAGGGGTGAGAAGGAGGAACACTAAGTTGTAAAGTACCACATTACATATGAAATGATATAGTGTTATTTTAAAATGAGCCTTAATTTGTTATAAGTGTACATTATAAACTATGGAAAAACCACTTTTTTTTTAATGCAGAACTCTTATGTTAGGGAAAAGATAAAACAGAATTATATCAAATACTCAAGTTCAGAGAAAGCAGGAAAAAAGGAAGAAACAAGAAATAAAGAGCAAATGTACTGAATAGAAAAGTCACAGCATGGTATATATTAATCCAATATATTAACAATCATTTAAGTGTGAATCATTTAAGTAGACCAGTTACAAGGCAAAGATTGTCGAAGTGGTTTAAAAAAAAAGACAAAAACAAGACTTTATTATAAGTTGTTAACATGAAACTCTCATTAAGTAAAAATATTCAGATTAGCTAAAAGTAAAGGGATGGAAAAACCCAAAAGTCTATCAATAATTAAATGAATAAAAAGAAGTGACATATACATACAGTAGAATTTTTTTAGCCTTAAGAAGGAAGGAAATCCTGACACATGCCATAACCTGGGTGAAACTTGACATGAAATAAACCAGATACAAAAGAACAAATACTGTGTGATTCCACCTATATGAGGTACCTAGTGTAGTCAGATTCATAGAGACAGAAATCAGAAAGATGGTTTCCAGGACTAGGCAGGGGAAGGAATAGAGTCTTAGTACTTAATAGATATAGAATTTCAGTTGGGGAAGATGAAATAGTTATAAGAACAGATGGTGGTGATAGTTGCAGAACAATGAACTTACTTAATGTTACAGAACTGTATGTTTAAAATGGTAAATTTTATGTTATATGTATTTTACCACAAAAAAATGCATACACAAAAAACAGAGGGATAGAAAAGACATACCACATTAACACTAATAAAAAATACAAAGTAATATATTAATTGTAGACAAAATTAACTACAGAAAAAGGAATATTATCAGGGATCAAAAAGGACATTACAAAATAATGATGAGTATAATTATTGAAGAAGACATACCATTCTAATTTGTATGCACTACTCTAAGCAATACTGCAGAGCACCAAAATACAGGAGGTAAAATAATTTGAAAGGAGAGAGAAAAACCCTCCATTATAGTTGGAGATTTCAACAACCCTGTCAGTAATTGATATATCAAAAAGTCAGAGAACCAGTAAGGATATAAATGACCTGAATAACATTATCAATTAGATTTAATTGACATTTGTACAAAATTCTATCCAACAACAGCAGAATATATATTCTTCTCAAGTTGACATGGAGTAGTCACCAAGATAAACCATATTCTGGAACATAAAATATACCTTACAAATGTAAAAAAATAGAAATCATATGAGCTATATCTTAGAACAAACATATTAAAATAAAAACCAATAACAGAAAGACAGCTGAAAATATCTAGAAATTAAACAGCACAATTCTAGATAATCCATACATCAAAGAGGTCTCAAGAGAAAATTAAAATACATTAAACTAAATTAAAATGAAAATATAACTTATCAAAATTTGTGAGTTGCAGCAAATGCAGTACTTAGAGGGATATTCATAGTATTAAAATAAATGTCTTAGAAAAGAAGAAAATCCAAAATCAATAACCTAATTTTCCAATTTAGAAAATTAAAAGGAAGAATAGCAATTTGAATTTAAAGGAAGCAGAATAAAATAGATGATAAAAAGTTAGAACACAAAATCTTGAAAACAGGAAAATAGAGAACATTAATCAGACCAAAAGTCGATTCTTTGAAAATATCAATATAAATTCTTAGCCAAGCTAACCAATAAACAAAAATTACCAATGTTAAAAATTAAAGAAAGGTTATCACTACTTATCTCATGGACATTTAAGGGATAATAGACTTCAAACAAGATTATGCAAAAAAAAAAAAACCCTCAAAAATTTAGATCAAATGGACTATTTCCATAAAAGCTATCAAAATGCATAAAAAGGGGACGCCTGGGTGGCTCAGTTGGTTAAGCAGCTGCCTTCGGCTCAGGTCATGATCCCAGTGTCCTGGGATCAAGTCCCACATCGGGCTCCTTGCCCCGCAGGGAGTCTGCTTCTCCCTCTGACTCTGCCTTCCACTGTGTCTGCCTGTGCTCGCTCTTGCTCGCTCTCTCTCTGACAAATAAATAAATAAAATCTTTAAAAAAAAATGCATAAAAAGGAGAAATAGATAACTGAATAGCTCTATATGAATTAAGTAACTTTAATTGTTAATAATCTTGCCCCTAAAAAGGTACAAGTACCAAGCCCTAATGATTAGAATGTGAAACCTACTAAGTATTAAAAAAATTTTTTTTTCATAATCTCTTCCAGAAAACAGAAGCAGAGGTAACATTCCTGAACTCGTTCTATGAGGTAAGCATTACCGTATATCAATACCAGATTAAAAATGTTGGAAAAAAGGAAAATTCCAGGTGAATATCTCTCATGAACCTAGATAAATATCCAACAAAATATTAATAAACTGAATACCACAATGTACAAAAAAGAAAAATCATCCACTACACCCAAAAGAATTTTTTTCTAGCTCTGCCAGACTGCTTGTATTTTCAAGAATCAATCAATGGAGTCAATCATATCAACAGGCTTAAGAAACAAATATTTTATGATGTTATCAATTGGTACAGAAAAAGCATGTGACAAAACTCAAAACCCATCCCTGATAAAAACATTCAGCAAACTAGGAATAGAGGGACACGTCCTCAATTGGATAAGGATTTCATTGAGTTTATAGATTGACATCTTGTAGTATTTTCTTCTAATCCATGAACATGATATGTCATCCCATTTATTTGTGTCTTGATCTAGGAATTCAATGCCATCCAAATAAAAATCTCTGCAAGCTCTTCTGTAGATAGCAACAAACTGATCATGAAGTTTGTGTGGAATGGGAAAAGGCCTTGGATAATTAATATGATCCTGAAGAACAAAGCTGGAGGACTAGCACAACCTGATTTCAAGACTTACTATGAAACTCCAGTAATAAGACAGTGTATTTGTTGGTGAAAGAATAAACATAATTCAGTGGAAGAAAATAGAGAACAAACCCCTACAAAATAGAGTCAACTAATTTCTTTTTTAAAATTGTAGTATTCATAATATAAAATTATTATTTTAATAATTTGTAAGCTGGCATTAATTACACTCACATTTTTGTGCAACCATTATCTCCATCTACCTCTGGAACTTCTTCATCTTCCCAGACTGGAAGTCTGTATCTATTTATGTTTTAAAGATTTTATTTATTTACTGAAAGAGAGAGAGAGAGTGAGTGAGACAGAGAAAGAACACAACCCAGCGGGGAAGGTCAAAGGCAGAGGGAGAAGCAGACTCCCCGCTAAGCAGGAAGCCCAATATGGGGCTTGATCCGAGGACCCTGGGATCATGATCTGAGCCAAAGACAAACACTTAACTGACTGAGCTACCCAGGTGCCCCAAGAAGTCTGTACCTATTAAACAATAACTCCCCATTCTCTCCTCTTCCTAGTCCCTGATAACTACTATTCTAGTTCATTATTTCTATGAATTTGGCTATTCTGGGTTTGGAGGGAAAAAAAAATGTTTTGACCTAAGTAATTTTGAAAATAAGTGGTATCTGTAATAATAAAGGCAAAAAGAACTCTACAGAAGTACTCTACTTTAGTTGAAAAGTCTCCCATGAGAGTATGGGCTAAAATTCTGAGACCACTATGCATGTATACTGGAATTAAATAATTAAGTAAATGGGTGTCAAGTGGTGGGATTGGGGATTGTGCATGGGAAATGGGCATAGGCAAGAAAAATCTTAGAAGGCTTGACTACTAAATGTAATGTGGGATCCTGCATGAGATACTAGACCAGGAAAAGGACATTGGATAAAAAAACACGGAAATTAAATAAAGTGTGAACCTTAGTTAATAATGATGTACCGGTACCGGTTCATTCACTGTGACAAATGTATCTTACTAACGTAAGATAATAAATACTAGAGGAAACAAAAGTTAAGTGTATGGGAACTCTCTGTACTATCCTTGCCCTTTTTCTGTGAATCTAAAACTATTCTAAAATAAAAGTTAATTGACTAGAGAAAACAAACTGATGGTTACCAGAGGGAAGATTGGTGGGGGATGGATGAAATACGTGATAGGGATTAAAGAGTGCACTCGTGATAAGTGCTGGGTAATGTATGGAATTGTTGAATCACTATATTGTACACCTGGAACTAGTATGACACTGTATGTTAACTATATTGGAATTAAAATGAAAAAAAAATAAAATTTTTTAAAAATAGTAAGTTACTTGAGAAAGAGAAATCGTATGGTATCTAGAATTGTGAAAACTTCTTAGAAAGAAAGAGAATGCTAGTGCCCTTTACAGGGCACTTCAAGGAACCATGAGGGGACTGATGGAAGGAGTTATAGCAGCAGAGGAATGGAAGCTGTGTCCATCACAGCTACAATGAATGGATAATTGAACAAGTATCTGCCAGGAAAGTCACTTCTGTCAGGGAAGAAACTGGCTACTAATTTCAAGCAGAGAGTAGACAAAGGTCAGAATCTGGTTGTCTGTTTGGTTTTCAAAGAAGTCAGATTGATTTATAGTTGTATAACATAATTTACAAAATAATTTTACCCTTGTCTTATGTAATTTACTCAACAATAATGGGAATTATATTTTCAACTCATTTAGAGATGAGAAAGCGTTTCAGAGAGATCCAGTGACCTGGCTAAGGTTACCCAGCTAGTGTGAGAGCAAGTGGACATTTCTGTACTAAAGAAGCCACTTGAGGGTTGAGGAGACAAGAAGCCAGGAACAGGGGTAGGCCACACAGAGTGTCAGTGTGAGAATGGGTCAGATACCTATGAAGATAATCAGCTTGAACACTGAATGGGATAAGGAAGGGATAGGATAACTCTGATTCCTATTTGCTGTCCCTCTTTGATTTTGTAAAGAGCTCAGGGCTAATATAGATTTAGGACTCTCAGGGTTTCTGACAGATGAAAACATTGACATTTGATCTTCATATTTCAGGGTGGAAATCCTGTTTCTAAAGGAAGATTTGATTCAACCTGGGACCATAATTACCCAATAGCAGCATAAATACCTATCACCCTTGCTACCCAGTACATAAAGTTTTCTTTCACATCTGGGTACCTCATTTGCCTTCTCAGCAAATAAAGTTTCTCACTATTGGACTTCTCAAATAGCAAGCTCCTCAGTATATCATTTTTCCATTTGCAGTAACTTGAGACAGACAACTTTTTGTCACACCCAGAGGGTTTCTTTTTACTTCAATTATATAATAGGTTTCCTGGCATTTTTGTCCCCAAATGTAGGTTAAAAAGTGCTTGCTAAAATTAACTTCTGTTATTTTGCACTCACGGGGCTTCTGGGGAAGGGCTGTCCACTTAAAATAGCTTCTAAGGGAACTATTCAGGACACTTGTAACTTTAGGTTTTATTAAATGACACAAGTTGCTGATGCTGGTTTTCCTTGACATGTAACTGAATCTCATTTGATCGGGGGGAAAAAAAAATGTTCCCTGTGTTGCTGGTGAAATAGTAGAGTTCCATGACCATGCTATCCTGCCATTTTAGCAACCTGGGTTGGGGCTGGGTGCCGCACAGTGTGGGGAAGTCTGAAGATGAATGAATATGACAGCTTGGTAGAGACAGCTCAACTCAGGCTAAAGGGCACTCTGGGACTTTGACCTCTATCCTGGTGGCCAGCTATGTATCTTGGAAAAGGCAGAAAGAAAACACAAATCACAGAAATGTCTTGCCCTATGATAAGAGCTAGATATTGGTAAGGTGCGAGTTCACAATGACACACACTCATACACACAGAGACAAACACATGCAATTTTTGCCTAGTCACAGAATTCATCTCTCTGTAACTTTATGAACAGTGGTTATTCTCTCATGAGGTAGTCACATATATGTGAATATGAATGTAAATTATGTAGGAATTACATTTTTTAAGAGGGGGGAAGGGGCAGAGGAGATCAGAGAATCTCAAAGAGGCTCCATACCCAGCACAGAGCCTGATGTGGGGCTCAATCCCATGACCCTGAGATCATGTCCTGAACTGAAACCAAGAGTTGGATGCTTAACTGGACTGAGACACACAGGCGCCCTGCATTATATTTCTTATATGTAATTTTTCTGCAGGTCACTTCAACCTTGGAGATAACCAGGACTGTGTGTCAAACTATGGCAATGATATTTAGCTCCAAGGAACCATGCTACTTCATCATCATGACCACCTGGTCTTGGGTAGCTCACACTCCTTGATGGTACCTGTGAGTGCTATTCCCTACTGAAGAGCTACTCTTGCTCCTGCTGCCCCCCAACAGGGCCCAGTGCCACCTGCAAAGCCCCTTTAGGGGCTGCTCTGGTCATTGACTCGATTTTTGTTTGTTTCCTGCTGCTGCAGCTCCTTCATGTCCCAGACACTGTAGGGGCAATATTGGCTCTTACCTGTAAGCACTCATGAGCAAGATATTAGAACATCTTGGGATGGAGGACCCCTGATGCTGACAGCAGAGGTTCTCAGCACAACAGGAGGTTCTTCTAGCCTTAGGTTATGGAGAACAGGAATGAAATGAAGACAAGAGTTCACAATATTCGACAAGATTTTACCTTCCTTTCTGTCCCCCACTCCAAAAATAATCCCTAAGATCTCAACACCATCTCCCTTGTAGGCTATCAGGGTAAGTCTTTAATTACTGTTCCCAGAAGTCACTAGAAGACCCTTCTATCATTCATTACCTGTCAGTCCATACTGTTCTGGATACCCCTAGGAGCACTCCATTCCAAACACTGCCTATTTCCCAATACCTTGCTTTTATACCCTCTGGAACTTATGGTCCCTCATCACAAGATTTCTTCTCAAATTATCCTCCTTTTCTTGCTTTCTACCTCAAATCTTGTTCTCCCCTGAGGATATTGTTTCCCTGGTGGCTCTCTTCCTTCCCCACTTCAGTACAACTAGATTGGAAAGATGAGAACATCTACTAGTTCAGAACAATACTTCTTCCCTCCACACCAGTCAGTGAGGAGACGTACCCTGTCAGCACACACCATTAGCTCTATATCCCTGCTATGGTCCTCTTCAGACACCTTGCTAATTATGTAACCACCACCTATTATTTTCCATCTCACTTCCCTGTGCACCCAAATTGAGCAATCGATCATCCCACTGGGACATAAAATCCAAAGGTCGTGCCCCCTTTTAATTGTCCTTTCTTCCCTTCATGTTCTGGCACCCCCCCCCCCCCACCATCTAGCTTAAATTCTATCACCCGCTATTTTTAACCACACCATTGTAGACATCCTTTCCATGGTCCCTCTCTCTTTATTCTTTTCACCTTGCAAAAAATCCCAAACCTAGTTATATACAGCTTAACCTTCTCTGCACTCACACTTACTGGGAAAATACCCACATCTGTCCTCTTTAATCATTTTACAATTCATGACCACTGGCTTCAAGAAAACTGTTACTATCATTCAGCAACCCTACTCTATTTCCCTAGTCTACTTCCTTCCCCTCATTCCTCATGACTGTTTCCTGCCTTCTGCTCTCTCCTCACACTTCCAACTTCTCCTTTCTCATTCTTAGCTAGTGGCCTCACCTCCTATTTAAGTATACATTTTATTTTATTTTTTAACTATATATTTAAAATTCATGTAAATGGTGAATTCTCATATCATTTCCTATATATTTTTTGATTTAACATATATTATACACTTTAAAAGTAAAAGCAGTTAGAAGGGAATGTTCAGACTTCTCTACCATCATACTTACAAAACTACCTTTATCTACATCCATACCTCTGCTTTCTATCTGTTACTATGAACGAGATGGCCATGGTCCCATCAACACCTAACCTCATGGCTTGTTCAGCAGGTCCCTTACTTTCTTGCCTACCCAAAGATGATGCTCTAGTAATGTTCCTTCTTTCTACTGTATCATAAAAGTCTCCTCTATTCTGGATCATTCCTAATAACATAAACATGTTACAATTTCTCTCAAATTCAGAAGTATATTTGTTCTTGATCTCACATCCCTCTCCAGGTACTATTCCATTTATTTTCTCTTTTTTATACAATGCTTTCCTATTTATTTATATTTATATTTCCTATTTATATATTTATATTCTCACTATCTCCAGTTATTATCTTCCATTGTCTCTTTACTACATACCAACCAGTCTTCTAACTAGAACTTCACTGAAGTAGTTCCTGACCAGGTTACCAATGATGGTGCTAAAAATCCACCTGCATGTCTCAGTTTTCATCTTACTCATCCCACCAGCAGCATTTACATAATCAATCATTTCCCTTTACTTAAACATTTTCTTCATTTTTCCCTTAGCCTCTTTCCTCTTCATTTCTCCTCTTCATTTCTCCAACCATTATGGCTCAGGTCTCAGACCGCCCTTCTTCTCCATCTACACTCACTTTCTAGGTAATTTAATCCAGACCCATGGCTTCCAGTATTATCCATATGCCAAAAATTTCTAAGTGTATATCTTTGTCCTAGAAAATATCCCTGAAATCCAGACTCTAAGATACAGTTGCTTACTTGATAGCGCCATTTAACATGTCCACAAGGAAACTTGTTTATCCCTACCAAACTTGCATCCTCAGTAAAGACAGTTTTAGTCTTTTAATTGTGTAATCCCAAAAGCTTAGAGTCATTCAATCTGTCAGCAAATAGATGTGACTAGTTTTATCTCTAGAGTATATCTAGAACCTGACACTTGTCATCCTCCTGTGAAACAACCACCTAGACCACAACCACTATCATTTCTCATCTCTATTACCTATTACTTCTTCCTCTCCAGGACCACTACACTGGCCTACTCTATAGCAGCTAGTGTAGTGATTTTAAAATGTAATTTGCTCATGTCTTTCCTACGGCCAGACTCTTTAGTGGGTTTCCCTATTATCCAGAGTAAAAGCCAAAGTCCTTAAGTTCTCCATTAATTCCTATGTAATTTAACCCTTTACCACATCTCTGATTTTATCTCCTACCTCTCTTACTCTGTTCCAGCCAAACAGAATACCTCTTTACCATTACTCACCCCATCTCCCTCCGATATCTGCTTAAATGTCACTTGCAGTAAGATCACTCCAAAATAACAAACTCCATCCCTGGCATTCCCTTTCTCACTTATCTGCTTTCCTTCTACTGAATCTATCACCATCTGTCATACTCTCACTTTTGTGTTTATTTTCTCTTTCCTCAACTAAAATGTAAACTTCATGAATACAGAGATGTTGCCTGTTTTACTGACTGCTATATTTCTGATGTCTAGAATAGAGTCTGGTATACAGTAGACACTCAGTAAGTATTTATGGGTAGAATGAATGACAAATGTTGCAATTATGACCACAAAGATAAATATTCTAATAAAAAATGAAATTCAACAAAAAGGGAACCTTGAGGGACGCCTGAGTGGCTCAGTGAGTTAAAGCCTCTGCCTTAGGCCCAGCCATGATCCCAGGGTCCTGGGATCAAATACCACAAATACCACATCAGGCTCCCTGCCTGCCTCTCTGCCTACTTGTGATCTCTGTCTGTCAAATAAATAAAAATTTTAAAAATATTAAAAAAAAAGAGGACCTTGAATATTGCAGATTTATGTGACCAAATCTAATCTGAAATTTACACAACCACCTTGATGTAGAGTAGGAGAACTCAGTGAGATGTTGGGTGGAGGAGACAGAACACTGATGCTGTTTGGAACCCTCTTTTTGACCTTTCCAGTGAGAGAGAAAGAGAGACCCCCAAAGAAAGAAAGAAAGATCATGGACAGGCAGAAAAAGAATACAGAAGTTGTAAAGGAAAACATCATTTGACTATTGGGTAATGTAAAGAGAGCTCTCAGGCCTAGACATGAATTAGGGGAAGGGAAGTAGGAAAAGAGGGAAACTTGTAAGGCAGAATCTCATCTCTGATAACCCGCCTTACATTAATTTAAGATAATACTCCATTAATCTTCATAGCAGAATCTTTAATTGCAAAATCTTTCATCAGCCTTGTTATTTGCTGCGCCTGTCATTGGAGACACTCTGTGGCTTTGGTTGTGTTGTTGTCATTTCTCACACTCATTAGGGGCTGTTTTGTTGTGTCTCCTTCAGGATGGTTGCATTTAAACCGTGTTGCTGTCAAGGATGTTCCTGCTCCCTGAGCATATTTCACACAGCATATTGGGCAGATTTCAAAGGATAAATTGTTTAAAACATCAATTAAATACCCCCACAATATTAACAACTTTCTTAATGCCCTTTAACAATCCCATAATCCATCCTGCATCTGCTGCACAGTCGTTAAACCTCAAATATATGTGTTTAACATTCAATTGGGTGCTTAATGATCTTACCTTATCTGGGCCTATTAAATTTAAAGAGATGTGCATAATTGAGTTATTGCACATTAATTATAAATACCTATTGGCTATTAAAATCACATTCCAAGGGTTAACACCTATTGCTAGATAGATTTGGCTAAACCTTGCCCAATCTCTGCTTGTCTTGGTGAAAAGACACAGCCTGCAATAAAGAAGTGATAAAGCCTACCTCTTACCAGGTAGTCCAATCAAATTGAAACCGCAAATCCCACTCTAAACTGGATACCTCTTGCAGAGTTATGCAGAGAAAATTAGTAATAACGCCTCAAAATTTTAGAGCACTTACTGTATTTTAAACGACTTCCACTAAACATCATTGCTTCTAAACTTCTGGAAACCCCGATATATATATATATATATATCTATATATATATATAGATATATATATATATATATATCCTTGACCATGAAATACTATGTATATATGAAATACAACTCCCTTTATAACAGTTGGGAGTATGTCGGGCATGACAAGTCCAAGTGACCTACCTGTTTCTTTTGGAGCTGACTTAGATGATAGAATGACAAATGGAGACAATGTAAATATTTTATTCTGGAAAGACAAAAGGTATGAGCAACACGGAAGGAGCAGGTGCCTATAACCAACTTCTATTGCCTTTTCTACTTCCGTAATCCTCCCGTCTCCAGCACTTTGGCTGTTACCTCCCCATCATCCTTTTAATGCTGCTACTGACTGTTCCTTTCTGTCTATAACTTAAAGTGGCTCTTAAGTATCTTCTCCATATTTTCATAACACCAGTCTGTCCCACTTACTTATCAATTCTTGGGTCTGAGGTATCTATGAGGAATTTCGTTGCTCTAAGCATGTTTCTACCAGTATGACTTAATGGTACACTTTCCGAGGAACACCATTAGATCCCGAATCTCCTGATTTCTGTCTGACTCAGGAAGTAATAGTCAAAGGTGAGTGCTTAAAAACTATGGGTAGATTAATTCCCTTTACTGACACTCTCGCTCCGTCTTTAAGATGACACCCATCCAAAGTACTTTGGAACATTCTCCTTCTGTACTGAATCTTTAATGGATCCATGAGCACCACGTCTTCGTGTTTGAACACCATGGGACCAAAGAAGTATTGTGCATCAGCCCCTCCCATTTTTTTGCCTGTGTGTGTACACTCTGAAGTTCCCCTGGGCGTTCCTTCTCTCCATAATAAAACATGACTGATAACAAGCAACAGCAGCCTTCCAAGTGGCTCCCTTTGTAGAAAATCCCCAAACACATTCAATTCAAATTTAAACAGCCACATTTGAAACAAAGAAAGAGACTAGCAAATGGCCCCCCACTCTGTTTTCTAATTGTCTCCAGAGACAGAGCCCGTCTATTTGAATCTTTTTCAGGCCGGTCACATCAATGCCCTGACGGATCCTGTCCTTTTCCATCAGGCTTCAAGCTTTCCTTCTTGGGCATAGTGTAAGTCAGTGCAGCACGTTCTGGGAATTCAAATATGACTTCTGTGGCTTGTGGACCTCTCCATGGTTACAGCTTTGAAACTTGGGTGAAGTTCCCATACAAATAACAACAAAGCTTGACAAAATGTGAACTTTCTGAGGCAGTGAGCATCTTTCAGCCCACAAGCGACTATGGGTCTTTCTCACTGGTTCTCTTCCATTAGTTTAAGGAGTTGTGGGTTTCTAGTCCCAACTTCATCATTGCCAGTGTGTCACTAAGGGAAAGTCGTTAAATCTCTCTGTGCCTCATTTCATCCAGTGGTGAGTGGAAGAGAACAGGGCTGCCCAGCTTACCTAGTAGAATTCTTCAAGGTAAAATCCAGTGGGTAAATGTGTATGAAAACATTCGAAAGAGCCAAAACCCTGTACACAAGTAAAAGGGTAAAAACAAACCTTTTATAATTGTTTAATTAATTTAATTGTTTAAAATAAACAACCTAATGGTGTGTTCCATATAGGCCTAAAATCATGATAATTAAATGAGCATCATAGGTAAAGTACTGACATTTAGAGAAAGTCGCAGACATTCAAGAGTGGCTTCAATGAAGGGAAGGAGGGAGCGTATCTTAAGTATTTAGAACTTTCCTTAAAAAAAAAAAAAAAAAAAAAAAGAATGGATAGTCTAGTGGAAAGCATGCTGTTCTGAGACATGGGTGACCTGAGCCTTAGTCCCAGTTCTGCTACTAGCTGCATGACTTCAAGCAAATCACTGAACTTCTCTGGGGCCTTCATTTCCTCAACTCTAAAATGAGTGGGCTGGACTTCGTGGCCACTAAGGTTGTTGTGGGCTCTAAGATTTTCTGTAGTTCTGAATCTCCACTTGGCCACTCCATCAGGTTGACTCTGACACGGTTTAGTCAAATGCATGGTGAGGATGAGGCTCTTGATCAGTTATGAGCATTAACGCCCAAAATGCTGGTCAAAGACTAGACCAATGTAACCTGGGCCTTCTATCCTTACCATCACGTGAGCATTGTTCTCTGTGCCTATATGGCTCAGAGACAAGAGCCCAGAACCCTGTGAGGATGAACCTAGGGAGACGGGGCTAGGAAACCATGTGGAAAGGTTTTAAAAAAAAAATACATGGCACAGAACTGTGTTCTATAACCATAACTACCTGCTCTCATGCCAGCTAGGTGAAGTGGCACACTGGGGGCTCTGCTCTGGTGGCCATCTCATCAGGAATCCTTGCTCCAACTGGGCCACTGTCCTTGCTGTCATCCGCATTCTCAGAAAACGTAGCTCTACTGGCTGTTAGCTTCTGTTGCTTGCCCACCACACTTGGAACATTCCATTCCTCTTGCTGTAACTTCTGTTTGCTACCTCTGTGTTCCCAGACCACACACCATTCACCTTGTTCTCTGGATTTCTTCTGTCTTAAAGCGTTTAGCTCCTGCACTGTGTCTTATACTATTTTTATATGAACATATAGTGTCTCATAAATTCCATTTTAATTGAATAGGATTGACTTGAATTTCAGTCTTCCCTTGAATAGTCCCCACTTTGGGTGTGTTTGATCTTGTTTACCATCACTCCAGAAAGTTCAGTTTGATTTTATATCACGTGCTATTCACGCTAAGTAGAAAGACAATTTGTACGTTTATTAAAAAATAAAATAGGTCAGACCATTTCAGAACAGGGAATACATCCATCTGTTAAAAGGTCTTGACAAAGATTTAGAGGGAAAGTCTTGACCACCAATAATAGCATTCTTTTTAAGGGAATGACGTTTTTATATTCTCAGAGAAGCCATCTAAAAACTCCTAAGATAGGAAGGGTTTTCACATGCAGAAAGTCAAGTTGGTAAGAGTCTTCCTTTCCCATGGATAATTTCCACCCTGAAATCTCTTACTGACATGTCACGATGTTTTGAATGTTAACTGCATATTTCCCTTTTCCACCCCAGACTCTGCAGATAGAGAGATGTCAAAGGGAGATCAGATGACAGCTTTTAGCCTGGCTTCACAAGTGAAAACTCAGTGGGGATTCCCATAGGTCCAGGGTCCAGCCCTCAAGTTTGAAGTCTGAAAACTCAATTTTACCAATCCAGCGAAAGGTCATCAAGCTCTTGGACTCAATCAAAGTAAGAAATCTGCATTTACCAAATCCACACATCAGAATATCAATTCATTTGGAGTGGGAGATCTGTATGGAAATATCATCTAAATTGCAAATTCAACCATATTACTCCCCTGCCTAACATTTTCAATAGCTCATTTCTGCCTACAAATTGCTAATAAGGCAATTCCTGATATAACCTCTTTCCATTTCATCTCCTTATATACCTTTCCTCACATCCAAAATGTTCCAATTTTTCCCAAACCCATAATGCTCTCCAATGTCTTCTTTATAATGCCTCTGGTTTTAACTCCTGCTTTGAATACATTCCCTTGTCTTTTGTAAACATAATGCCAGCCTTGATTTACCATCTCAGTCTTCTATCTAATCTTCATATTTTCAAGGTGAATTCAGATCTAATCTGATATGGCCTCATCGACTCCTCCCCACTATTGAGTGGGTAAAGTGCCTCCTCTCTGTACTCCCAGGGCAAGCTCTGCATATCTCTGTAAGGGAATCTATCTCTTTACGTTGGGGTTATATGTTGACTTCTCTGTCCAGCTGGACTGTGAACCCCTTGAAAATGTTAACCATCCATTTTAACCCTCTAACCTTTGTGCTGGAGTACCTGGGATAGCAGGGGTACTCAAAAATGTTGGTTAAGTCAACGAATGAACAAATATCCTTGGGACTCCTTTTTGGTGGGTCATCCCACTCAGAGTCCAAGTTATGGACCAGAAAACTTGCCTGGTGACACAGATCTAGGATAAGAGTTGTTAATGTTTGTAACACCTATTTTTATAATAGGTTGGGATAGGTTAGGATAACTAGTTAGGATAACTAGTTGGTTAGGATAACTAGTTGAAGTGCTCTTCTCTTTGCTGAATAACTTTTTCAAGATTTATTTATCTGAGAGAGAGAATCCCAAGCAGATTCCTCATGGAGTACAGATCTCAATGTTGGGCTTGATCCCACAACCCATGAGATCATGACCTGAGCTGAAACCAAGAGTCAGACCTTTATCCTACTAAGCCAGCCAGGCATCCCTCTTCTCTGACTATTTTTGTTAGCATCCCAATGCCCTTTCCCCTAGATGACACAACTTAAACTATCGTCCACTCTTGCTCTGCAACCCCCTTTATTCTAGTCTCTACACATAATAATCTCAGACCTACGGTTAATATCATTATTATTTTATCAGCTTTTGTTTTTCAATACCAGCTATGGAGGCACCATGCTGATTATCTTGATTAGAATGACACTGTGGTTTTTGTCTAGATAGTTTTTTTTGATTCCCCCAGGTGGAAACGGGGGAAAGGGGAGGGTATACATTGACTCATCGTTACATCATTATCCTCTCCTCAGAGTCAGTTATTGCTGCCAGTGGGTAATTTCACCTACTATATGTTCATGCTTATTAGCTTTCATTTCTGAGTCTGACTTCTCCTGATCTTACCCTATTTCTGAGGGAGAACCAAAGTCCCTGTGCCTGGTTACTAAACACGCCTTTTTAAAAAGTTGCCAAACCAATCTACATTTGCATAGCCTCTGGGCTCTGGCCGAAGAAAGTGTACCGGTTCTACCAAGCCTCTTTCTTAGGTTTCTATACCCCAGAGGTCAGTCCTGGAGAAGGGGGTCCTGTGGTAGATCCTTGGATGGAGCTAGCCTCGGTGACTGGCTAATGGCCTGGCACCATTGGGAATTTCCCAGCTTGCTTTGCAAAGTCCGCTCATTCTTGGCTTGCCACACTGCTCAGATAGCCTTCCTAGGGAAGCTGGCTGTGCTTCTTGTATTCGTTTATTTTAAACACAGTGTCTTCTCCTCATCCCTTGATGCCTATTGTGTGGTTTAATTGCTACCCTCTGCCCATGGTTGCCAGCATGATGTGCTGTGAGGCCAGCATACACAATGCAATGTGTGCTTGGAGGGGCTGACAAGCCCAGCTTCCAAACCGGATTCTCAAAAGGAGAGGCCAATGAAACCCATCGTCGAGAAAGTGATAATTTCGGTGCCATGCAATTATACCCTTTAAAAAGTATACCTCTGGCGCACTATCCTGCCAACAGTTTACCGACGACGAGGAAACAAAACCAGCAGTTGATGCTAGAATGACTATGGAAACCCTGTAATCATCTTAAAAATAGATTTATATAGGGAACCTGGTTATTATGAGTGTGGTTTTACACTCTGTTTCAAAAGAAAAAAAATCCTCTCCACAACTTTAGCCATTTTAATTTCTGTGACAGCTTCATGGATATTCGGAGGAGAGGTAGGAGAAGGTAAGGAAGAGAAGAAGGAGAAAATGTGTTGCTGGGATTTTTCTCTCTGCCACATGCTTATCCTCAACGTATCCACCCACAGACACCCCCCACACACCGCATCCCTATCATTATGGGAACATCTCCCCACCGATCACACCCACCAAGAAGCCATAAAAGCCAACCTTGTCATCACAGCTACCCACTCACAAATAACTACTGCCCTAAGTTCCCTATGTTACCCCATTTCCCCCTTCACACACAATACTTACTCTTGTGCACTTTTCCGCCACACGGATGTAAAGTGCACGTATAGGTGACAGTCCTCCGCGGAAGGATCCTCCACAGTGGAAGTTTCTAGGCTGTGCCCATGCAGGTTGCCACTCCCTTTCCCAGCTATTGGCAAGTGGAAGCCGTAAGAGTCTGATAAAGTCAGGAAAGGGGGTAACAAGTGATCAAATGATTGGACAAAAGTACCCATTGGCCATAGCCCAGGTGATGAGGAGGCCGGCCTGAGAATTTAAATACCATTTGCTAATGTTGCCAGCTGAGGAGTGGTGTCTAATTGAGTTTGTGAGAGCCTTCCAGTACAAGGTTAAGAGACTAAAATAAACCCTGTGAACAGATGATTTTGGGGGAGAGGCAGCTTTGAATCCAGGCTCTTCCATCTATTTGTCGATAACCTCAGATAAGTTACTCCTCCCTATGTGTCAGTTCTCGGAACTATAAGTAGGACCTTACATAGTGCATGTCTTAAAACACTGTCCTGAGGGTTCAGTTAGAGAATATGTGTAAAAATCTCAGAAGAAAGTGCTACTTAGTCATGTCTTCTAGTGTCCTTGTGCGGTTTGTATGTCACGATTCAGAGGAGTGATTGTATTGGTTGTGGATTTCATATCCTGTTTTGATAGAGCCATAAATATTCAGAGCCATGTGTTTTGGAAAACTTTATGGAATTCTTTAGGAAATACAAAGAAATGGTTCAGCAACTATCCTTTTGGCGGGGAAAGTGGCGTCATATGATTGATTCAAAATGACAGGACCAATTGCTTCCGTACAGAAATGACTTGAAATAGAGGTTATGTGATGAAGCAAGAAACAAGAAGGAGGTGAAATTTAAAAGTAAAAGGAGAAGAAATAGTATGAAAGAAAGAACTGGCAGAGAAAGGGCAAAGTTAAAGCAATCAGAAAAACATGCTTTTCAGTAGCCTCTAAAGGCCATAAAACCTTAAGACTGACTATCAAAGCTGGACTCTTTTTTATAACTTAATTTGCCATGTTTTCTGTTAAAATGGAACTGCCCTTTGAATGTTGTGTAGATGGTAGAAAAGTTGGAGTCCTTTATGTTCTGAAGGATTTAAAGCTCACCATAGCGTTTCAGCGGCGTATTCAAATCACCTGATCTGTGTCCCTAGCAGATCAGCTCCTTGCTAGTGGACATCGTGCCTGTCTAGTTCATTTGTCTCATTTGTCACAGTGCCCAGGACATAGTAGGTGTTTGATCCATTTTTATGAAATGGAAGAACGAATGGTTGAGTAAGTCCTCTCACCCTACACGCTCATGATGGAATGACGTGTTAATTATGTCAGATTCGGCTGTGACTCAGTGGAAACCCATCAGACCGAGAATCAGATGTGGCATCTGGTCCCAGCCTTGGCAGTACTGGCTTTATGACATTTGCAGTCATTTGAGATGGTTAAGAGCAGTGACAATAGTAACTAGCCCCTCACAGGTACCGTGTGCAGATGACGCGAGGAAAGGTAGATGAAATGCTTTGTTAACCATAAATCCATGGGCAGATGCGATGTCTTCTTTGGAACAGGATAAACTTTGGCCGCTTTCTAAAGAGAGAAACTTAGCATTTCTTAAAACATTAATAAGAGAGCTTTAATCCAGGGGGTGCAATCGTTTTGAAACCATCTTTAAATACAAGCAGACTCGTGGGAAGGAGGAGAACGTTGAGGCGTGGAGAGAAAGAGGAGAAGGTTAAGGGAAACTGGACAACGGTTTGAGTAAAGGAGAGAAAGTATTTTCACCTTTGACTGCTGTTGTTCAGCGATGAGGAGTATAAACAACATTCTGGAAATCATTCTTGAAAAATGGACAGCCTGCCCTTGATTCTTTCTCCAGATCTGCTGGAAGGGTCAGGGCTGGTATTTGGAGTGACTTTTCAATTAGCCAGCCCTCGAGAAGTCTGGATTCAGGCTGAGAGAAGCTTGCCAGGGCACTGGCTTTTATCTTATTCAGTCACAAGGAACATGGAAATCAATTTTTCCCAATCTCAGTTATAGCTGGAAATCCATCCTTTTTAAGTCAGCAGGAGGATTAATCTATTGAATGGTTTTCGAGATTTTGCTGACATATAAACATTTTAAGAATACATTACATTTTTTTCCTCCCTCCCTAGCACTATTTTTAAAATGAAGCCAACTTGCAGTGCCAGCCAGGAGAAGAAAGATGGCCACAAATTTCCTCCCCACAAGAGTGCAAACCCATTTTTTCCAAAGCCTGAAGCACACACTTAAATTCACATTGGTCAGTGCCTTCCTCTCAACCAACTGTCCCAAATCACAGAAAACTCCACAATTTTTTTCATGCAGATATTTATGATCCCACATAGTTCAATTTAGAGGGTCCCATACACTAGGAAGTATTCTCTTTTACAGTAACTACTACAACAATTTGGTTGTTTTGCTGCACTTAACACTGGGGGTGTTTGGAGATGCCCAACAAGCAGTATTTTCATACGTTGTTAGGCATAGAGTAGTGGTTTCCAAGGTCTAGAGAATGATTTCAAAGTACTCAGAGATATACCCAAGCACTATATGCTGAATGAATAAAAAGCAGGTTCCCCACACATATATTCTTACATTTCAAATGTATTTAGATGCTATTATAAAATAATATAAGGCTAAATAAATATAATAAACAAATAATGCAGTTCATAATAAATATAATATTCTATAGTAATACAATAAATAAGACATAGAAATATGATATAAGTGGGAATAATTCATACTATTAATTATACTAAACATAACAAAAATAAAGTAATACTGAACTGAAAGTGACTTTTACATGTTTACTCAAGCAGTCGCCCTAATAAGTAAGGGTGAACGTGATCTGTTAGGTCTGTCGATAGGTCATCATACTCAGAACGTTTTAAAACCATTGACATAGAATTGAGAATTGGCGGGGGAGGGGATTGAATGCTATGGAGCCATTGAAAGGAAATAAGCTCTAAACAAAGACTGTGCCATGTGACAATTCAGAGTAAGGGCTGGGGTGTGGCCATGTGGCTCATACATGGTCATAGATCCAGTCAACTCTGAACGGTAAGGAACAAGATGAACAGATCCTTGCCACCTATGATGCTGTGCAGAATATAGATACAGAGTCAGATAGACCAAGAAGCTAATGAGAATTAAGCTTCAGGGCCCCTCCATTACAATGCCTCTCCCAAAGTTCTGAGAAGTGCTCTAAAAGTATGTTTGCTGGATGATAAGATTTTACAGAATTTTCAAAAGCAAAATGTCCACCAGTTAACATTAGTCAGTTAAGTCTGTTATCAATGGTTTAGTTGTAGTCATTTGTGGGACTGAACTGGGGGTGTGTTTAGATCGAGTGGGTCAGTTTGTGTAGCCTGCAATCACTTTTGCATGTAGTTAGGCGTATTGCTACCCAGCACAGTATAAGAGAGGTTTCCAGGACGACCCCTACCGCTCTGTGTGGACCCGCCTGTTAATGAAATGAAGATGCAGACCAGAGGTCTTAAGATGAAATAAACGTCTGGCTTTGTACCAGGACCAGGTGGGCATCAGAAGAGAGACAAGGTCTGAAATGTACAATATCAGAAGTCAATCTATGTAAAACTTTTCCTGATAATCAGATACCTAAAATTATAAGCAAAAGATCCAATCCTCATCAACGCCGGTCAAGATGAAAATCTACTCTTGTCAAGAATATACTTGATTTTTATGCAGAATATACTATTATAAAATACCATAGAATTTATGTTTTTGTGGGATACAGCCTGTAGCAATACCACAAACAATATCTGTCCACCCATCCACCCACCCACCCATCTATATATATCTCCATGGGTGAGGTTGCATATTTTACCTCTAATAATAAAAATAAAATTTAAGTCAACCATACCGGAAGACATAAAGAATTGTCCTTTTATTTTCTAGGTAGAAAATATTACAAAAAATTACTTTCATATTAGGAGATGATCCAAGAGTTGACAACCAAAATATTTAAGGAAAAATTATTACAGAGATGTACAGAGATTAACTCAGTTAGTTTATAAAAATATGTCATTTTCTGCATCTTGTTATGTTTGTGATATTTTGTTATCATTTTTCTCATTCCAAAGAAATATTCACCTTTATGTCTATAGTTGTATTCATAACTCTTCATTGTTTTTCTTCAAAAGAGTCCCCTGAATTTTATAGGCCTCAGGTTCCACCTCTGGAGAAAGGAAAATTTGCTCATTTGTGTCTTTTGGTATAAATCCTGGGTAACTTCATCAAGTTATCAAACATTGTTTGGGTCAGCATAGTTTAGACTACTCTAAGAACTCATGCTCTGACATCAGATAGACTTGAGTTAAAATCCAGGTTCTACAGCTTACCACCTCTGTGTCCCAAAGAGTTTGCCCAAATGGCCACAGCCATCTTCCTACATCCACCATTTTTGTTGAAGATTGGAGTCTAGTAAAGCATTTACTACTCGACCTAGTATTTGGAATGCACTCAATAAATGTGAGTGAGAGATAGACACACAGGTATACAACATGCATACACATATTTCTTGTATCAGCATTAACAAATACACAGAAAGTACGTACTCTACGAAGCCCTTAGGCAGGACTGAAAACAAGGACGTCTGAAACATAAACTTGCCCACAGGAAGCACGTTACCTAGATAATTGCATTAAAGTTAGAAACTTACTCCTTTGGACCTGACCTACTCCCTCTTTTTTTTTTTTTTCTTTTAATGCTGATCAAATAGTAATTCATTGCAGGTCTAGTTTATTTTCCTCCATGTGTACTTACAAGGGTCAGGGTAGGTTGCGCAAGTTGATAAATTGTGTTTATTTATTGGCAAGGCTGTACCAAATAACATGCAAATGATATGCAAAATGACACACACATTCACATCAACGACTCAGCCACTTATGGTAATAGCACTCCAGCCCTGCTCTGCCTCTGATCGTGGCAGTGTCGTTGTTTCATAAGTATTGATTGCTCTCGACTTTTGCTGATGCAGCCAGACAGTTTGTCAGGAGATAGGCCAAAAAGACCCATCCCTCTAGTTTAATCTGTCCTTCATTCACCTCCTACATTCATGCAAGGACTTGCTCCTTTGGGTTTCCGTCCGTTCATATGAGATCATTGTTGGCAATATGGGGAACGCAGATGATTGTTGCCCTCCAAAGTAGAGTCGATGCTACGTAGGTTGGTTTTGTTGAAGTTAAAGGACGCTCATATTTGGGCTCCCCCAAAACCTTACAGTCCAGACCATAGGATATAGCCAGATCACTCCTTATCACCCCCCGCCCCCGAGGGACTTCCAGTGAAATCGCTTTCTTGCTGGCACCTGGCAGTCACCAACGAGTCTGCCGTCGAGCTCTCATCATGTGAAGATGGCAGCGTTCCCTCGGCAAGTAGATGGGCCCGGATCAGCCTCTCTCCCCATGATAAACATGTCTGGGTGTGACAATCATTTCTTTCCCTGGGAATGCGATGATGATGTGATTTCCAGGGCCCTGCTCTGGATGTATGAGTAACAAACCCATGATCCATCATCCACAATAAACTGTCTTCGTGTAGGGATTAATTTAGTCTTATGTAATATATAGAAGCGATTTGTTGGCTGGCAAGCAGAAAGCATGTGTTTAAGCAGGCCAAACATATTTGGGCCTCTCCTACACATCTCTCTAACTTGATCGTATATACCATGCATATTGATTGCTGCTTCGTATTGGAAGCTATTTTCTGAAATGCTTTTTCATGGTCTTCATTACAACACAATGCTGTTGTAGAGGAGAAATGGAGGGTGGCCACGGCTCTGCACAGTGGGGTTTTCAGGCATCTTAATTCATGAAGCAATCATGAGAATAAAGAACAATGCAAGTGGAAAGGTTTATTTTTTCTCTTTAATGGTTTTTGAATAGATGCTAATTTTCATGAGCTATTTATTAATCTGAATTCGGGCTCTTAAAGACATGCTCAAACCTTATGAAGGCCAAAGAATTTAATTTGTGCTTTAGGAAGTAGGCTGGAAATAAAACATCGGTCTCCTTTTTTTTTTTTTTTTAATCATAGTATCTTCCATATCAGCACAGGCCAATAAAAACATAACAGAGGCATACACATAATTTATAATTTTCTGGGAACCACATGAAAAATATTTTTAAAAGATGAGATTAATAACACACTTTATTTAAGTAAATAGAGAAAAAAATTTGTTTCAACATGTGGTCAATACTAAAATGCGTTTTAATGCATATCACTGCAATGAGATTACTTTTTTTGTACTGAGTCTAATAAATCTGGTGTGTGTTTTATACTTAACATCAAAGCTCAAGTCAGACCAGTCATATTTCAAGAGCTCCACAGCCACATGTGGCCAGTGGTCACCATATTGGACAGCAGGGCTCTGGATAGATAGAGTGTATCTATCTAAGATTGAGTGTAAGTCAGGGGACCTACCTATATACGTAGGTCCCCTGACTTACACTCACACAAGGCTACGATTTTCTCTTTTAGCAGAGGACAAAAGACTACTAAAGTCGATTGACACTTTATGATTTACTAGTAAGAATCAGGAAAATTTTTGGCAACAAGAACAATAACAGATCTATGGACTCTGAGCATGGGACTGACCACTCCTGTAATAGGTTCTCATACTATTTTGGGGTGCTCTGTCATTCAATTTTTTCATTTACAAAATGAGGTCCCGAATCTAGATAACTTACTAGCTCCCTTCCAAATGTAAAATTATATGTTTCGGTTTTTGAATTATGAGTCTATCTTATGTTTCAGAAGAAGAACAGAATGACCCCTTACCCCCACTGTTATGACTGTCTGAGTTTTAATGTTTTAAGTATTCGCTTCCTCACTTCTTCCTTGGAGATTCCGTTTCTCAGATTGATGGCTACTATATGCAGGAACTTTTCCCTCTACTGTACTTAATTGATGTTTTCTTTCCTTCATTTAATCCCTGGCCTCCTCCTCATGGTCCCTTGGACTTCTCTGAACATTTTCTTTCCTTCTTTGATGATCTGTAGGCAATGAATATGTCACTCTCTCTTCAACGTTCCCCAGCCCTGTTCTCAATAAACACTTGTTTCCTGTCAGCGCCCCTCAACAGCCAGGTCCTGACACATATTTCATGGCTTCCTTTGTGTCCCTGTTCAAAGGAAGAAGCCCTGAAGTTTGGACTAGAATGTAACCCCCTTCTCACCCAACCTCCCTTATTTTATTTTTGCAGGGAGAGGACAGCTTGCTGACCAGTGGAGGAGAGGGGATGTGGGCTGTTGTTTATCCCTGCCTTTTGTTCCCAGGCCATCCGTGGAAAATTGCAATGTTTCTGGATCCTCTTTTATACTCTGCCTTTCTCAATCTCACCGTCCTCTGGAGGACACCTCCTCTGTTTTCGTGTTGCATCAAGATTTAAGGGAGGTCTCCCAGATCCTGGTCATGTGGAGCTGGAGGAAGATGGCCTTTGAGACCTGTGCTATCCAATATGGTATGGTGGCCAACAGCCACAGCTGGCTTCTGAGCACTTGAAATGTGGCTAATGGGACAGAGGAAATGAATTCTTAATTTTAATTAATTTTACTTAATTTTAATTAATGTACATTTAAAAACCGACAGCTCAGTTATTGCAAAATGTTCAAGAATGTTTGTAACCATCCGGTTATGTGAATCTACATTTTCATCTGTAAATTTTATGAAATCTAAATAGAAATCGAATACTTCTGATAAAAATTTACCATTGGAAGTGAGGTGTTCTTTAAAAAAAAATTATTTATTTAAGAGAGAGAGAGAGAGAGTATACAGAGGGAGGAGGAAAGGGAGAAACAGACTCCCCGCCAAGCAGGGAGCCCAGTGTAGGACTCGATCCCAGAACCCTGAGATCATGACCTGAGCCGAAGGCAGCCGCTGAACAGACTGAGCCACCCAGGTGCCCAGATATTAGATGCTCTATAGTAAAGTATGCATAGGATTCCAAAGACTTTGTATAAATAAAAGTAAAATATCTCATTAATAATTGTTTATATGTATTACATGTTGAAATAATCCTATTGTGAAAATATTGGGTTAAATAACATATTATTGAAATTAATTGTACATATTTCTTTTAACTTTTTAAATATAGTTACTAAGAAAGTTAAGATCATATATTTGATTCTTATGTCATATATACGGACAAAGCTGCTCTAGACAAAGCCTCTCTGGTTTTCTGAAACTTATTTTTAATTTGCATTCCTCGACAGGCTAAGTATCCTGGATACATTATTTCATGTAATTCTCACAACAACTATATATAAAGTAGATGTTGTCCTCCTTCCACGAATCAGAAAGAAGCTCAGAAAATGTACATAAATTTCTCAAATTCACATAGTTATACTTCATAATAAGTGACAGAGTTGGATCTGAATTCATGCAAGTGTGATTTACTCCACATCCCAAATTTTCATTATACTTATGTTGCCTCGGTCTCTGACATTGCAATTCTAGTGCTTTGTCTGCCTTGAACACATTTCTGATGCTCATATCTGAGTTTGTTATGTGCCCACTCCAACAACTAAAATAATAAGAAGAATCTCACATTCTTGCAGCTTGTAACATTGTATACACTCATACTCTCATTGATCTGTATTCATTTTATGAATGAAGAAATTCCTATGTGATATTATCAGGACCAGAATCCAAGACTTTTTTCCTTTTCCTTTTATCAAGAATTAGTGAACAAACATGGTATACATGAAAGGAGTGGAGGTTGAAAGTATCAGGGGGTCCAGATTTAAGACAGGAGAAAGAAAAGAGAGATATCTAAAAGGTGGGAGGATTTTCTTACCAGAGTTTGTGAACCTGGACATACTTCACAGGTGAGTATTGGCAATGTTTTAAATGGACTTTGAAGCTAGTGTTTTTCAACCTGCAGGTCAAGACCCATTAATGCGCAATGAAATCCTATCAGTGTCTGACAATGAATATTTTTAAGAGTAAAATAGAATTCAGTAGCAAATACCAGAGTGTATTTCATATAATAAGGGTAAATATTACTGATGGCTTTCTCTCTTCACTGATGTGTGTACAAGGGTGTATGTTGCAACAGAAAGTGTGTTTCTTCCTCTGAGTGATGGTTTAAAAAAAAAAAAAAAGTTGGAAAACACAGCTGTATGCCACCAGAAGAATCATAGCCATACATTATGCTGTACCAGCCCTGTAGCAGCCCTGCAGTGGGCTGTTGCTTCCAGTAAACCTCCTGACTATGCTGGATCAATCAAGCTTACTGCCTCAGCCAATTTCACAAGGCATAGAATTGTCTCAATTGGTCCAAGAAGGTGTCAGTCAGGATGATATACAGTCAATTATTTAAGTCCACACCTTGACTTAACATTTCAATATATAACCTCCTCTACTCCCCTAGATTACTTCATCATCATTATTTTTTACCTTCTAAAATGCAAAAAAAAAAAAAAAAAAAAAAATTTAAACTCTTGAGGCAACAGCTTTGTGTATTGGCCACAGCAGTGGATGAACAGTGGGAAGAATTTTACAGAGTGAAAGATGTGCATGCATTTATTCATCTGGCGCTTACTGAGTACTTCCTCAGCATGTTAGGAGGTGATAAAGAGCAGTCGGTGGTGATAGTGTATGCAGAATTCTCACACATACACAGAACCAGCCAGTCTGGACATGACACGGCATCTCTGGGAAAGAAATCTTCAAGCAAAGAGCAGAGGTAAACTTGCCAAGAAAAGATTAAGGGGAAGAAGCTGGATTGGATTGAATAAAGAAATAACTGAGAGAGAGAGAGAGAGACCATGGACACAGTGTAACAACTTTTTGGAAAAGTTTGGTTTAGAAGAGGGGATGGAAAATGGACAATAATTGAACAGAGACGTTTGATCAAAAGAGACCCTGTTTTCGCTTGATGTATGTAGATGGGAAAGCCTCGACCATTTTCTAAAGGTTATTGAGGAATTTCTAGGAAAGAGGATATGCCTGGTCATTCCCATGTCTCCAAATCTTGCATATTCTTGGAAGGTCTATCACCTCCTTTGTAGAATCCACTGGCCCCTCAGCTCTCTCCCACCTACCCCCTGCCCCTGCTGGCAATGGATTCCTTTCAGAGCTCCCAGGACTTAGATCTAGTATTTGAATATGTATCCACTTTGGAAGCAGTGGCTTTCTCCTGAATATTATCCTTAGTGTATTTTCTGTCTCCTTAATCACTTTGTGGGTTTCTTGAGAGGAAGGACTGTGTCTCGACCGGCTGTGTTGTTCCCCATAAGATGACTGAAATACCGCATCTGCTCAGTGACTGTGTTCATTGAGCAGGAGAGCTTCTGGAAGCAGACGGAGAACACTGAACTGGAAGCGAAGAAGCAAAAAGTGGCCTTATCCACCGTGCTGTCTCTTTCACATTCAGAACCCTCACTGTCCCCCTTCCTTTAAGGACGTTTATGATTAAAATCAGCAACAAACCCAGAACCTGCCAGGTGGCCCATGGCAATACAAAGTCCTCAAAATCATTTCATTGGGTGTGCATCGTGGTTTGTAATCTTAGGAATAATGTATCTACATTTAAATATAAGGGGTTTCCCATTAGATTTAGGTATCCTGCTTTTCTTCAAGAACCAGTTTGCAGTACCCACACCACTTTCCTACCGGGCAACAAGGTGGTTAAGCTGAAGAGGTACCTCCCATTTCAGGCAGGGCTTGAAATGTCTATTGGCACAGCCTCCCGTCCCCAGAGCCTACCAGTTCCGTCTGGCTTACACACAAAGTAAATATAAATAAGGTCATTTAGCTCGATTTGGTTTGGTTGCTATTAAATGCCGTACTTGAACTCCCCAGGATAAGTCCCTTACAGAATGGCCACTTCAGGAATCATGATATTGTCCTCCTCAAAGCTGTCATTGTTTCCAATATTTTGTAACTCGCCTTCAGAGTATTGCAAAAAATAAATAAGAGAAGAAAAGGTTTTGTGTTACAGCCAGGCTATTTTGCTGCTTTTTAAAAGCTCATTGTGAAACAGAGAAACATTGCTCAATCTTAAGAAACTTCTTATTCACCTCTCTCAGTATGTAAAGAATTCTGACTATTTGCAAAAATTAAATACCCTCCTCAACAGGCTGACCACCGAGACTGCTCCATGCAACGTGCTCCAAATGTCCTGTGGTCACTTTCCCCAAAAAAGGTCTCAAAACATTTTTGGGCCAAGATAGTATCTGAACAAGTGTGGATAGTACGGACTCCTTTATGAGAGGGAGAATGTAATGTATATAGCTGTTGCATGTTTCTTAAAAACAAAACACATCAATTTAGAGCCAAACCCATATATTTCTGTAGTAGCAATGGGAACATTTGTTTTTCTTCAATACTTAAAAGGGGAGGGAAACAGAAGAAGCTACTTGCCTTCTCATATCTCTTTTTCATCCTGTCATGAAGCTAACGATAAAATCTCTCCCTCATTCCCCAGCCTCCACCCATGCAAGAAAAAAGAAATGGGTCAATATATTACTTAAACAATCCCGCTGTAATTATAGACAGTCTAGGTGTGAATTACTTGGGGCACAGACAGTCTGGGGAGACTCTCACTGCCTCTATCACAGTTTTGTTTGTGTGGTTTTAAAATGTTGATCCCCAAACAGTACCCAGCCCTAATAATTCTCACGTTCCATCACTGATAAACTGGGTAATGGATTTCTTCTTGTTCTCAGCGTTTCACAGGTGTGGCCCAGGCTGCCAATGACAGCAAAATGTATTCTGTCTTTCTCTCTCTTTCTGTCTCTCTCTCTCTTTTTTTTTTTTTACCTTGTTCCTTTTTAAGTTATAGTCATGGAGAGGCTTGATAAGTTTCTCTCTTATCTCACTAAGACATTGGAGACTGATCCATAGTAACTGAATAATCAATTAATTCTCCTGCAGAGTTCCATTTACATAATGAAAATGCGACGCGCTGATATTTTATACAAGTCGTTTTTGGTCGTCTAGACTGATAATATATTGTGTATTGATTGAGGGGGAAAGCCTAATGGATCTTCTGTTGTTGAACTTGCAAAATTACAATTAAAGTAAAATGACAGAAGCAAGCATCTATTGGATTCATATCTATATATCTCTCTTTAATATAGGATTCTAAATGTCTGGGCCTGATTAAGACTTTGCTCTCACTTGAGCAAAAAGAGCACATAATGTGAGGCTTCTCGTGTTCTCACTGCTGGGGCCAAAATCAATAGAGTACTGTTTGCAAAGTTCCCAGCAGGCAAGGCTGAATCCTCTGTCCTCTGCATGACCAGGGCAGCTGGACCTAAAGCTTACCTCACTGCTGGTAGAGCCATCTCTTAACCTGAGAAAGGGAAGGAATTTGGGTAGAGCTTAAACCAAAGAAATGAGAATTGGGATTCCTGGGTGGCTCAGCCCATTAAGACTCAGACTCTTGCTTCAGCTCAGGTGTGGTCTCCGTGCGGTGAGATGGAACCCAGAGTCCAGTCAGGCTCCACACTCAGTGGGGAATGTGTTGGAGATTCTCTCTCTCCTTCTGCCCCTCCCCCCACTCTTGCTCAAAAAATAAATCTAAAAAAAAAAAAAAAAAAAAGAAAGAAAGAAAGAAAAAGAAATGAGAATGAAGACTCCTGTGGTCTACAGAGTCCCGTAGGGAAAAGAAAACTTAGTTCATAGTTGCAGTTTTTCCTGCCTCCGTGTCTTTATAGAATCAGATGATCATTGAGAATTTTCACTATGTCCCTACAAGAAAAGGCAGTAAAGTGTAATGGTCAGGCTCATGGGCTCTGAAGGTCATGGATTCACAGTCCTCCCCCTATCACTGAGTAACTAGGAGATGTGGCAAAAGTTACTTGGCTTCTTTGAGCCCTGTTTTCTCATCTATAGATGGACATGATATTAATGCTCACCTCATAGTTGTGGTGTCAGAATTAAATGAGCTCATAGTTGTTAGGTCCCCAGAATAAGGTCTGTCATATAGCAAATGCACAGTCAAGTCAGTTATAATTGCTAAAAGTCTATAAAGAAAAACACTGTGGTCCCAGCCCTCCAAGTCAGGGGCTTTTCATTGAATTGGGGAGAACTAATGCACACATAAACTTAATTCTAAGGAATAAAGTTAGAGCACAAGGAATTGTTAGCGGTGGGTTCAAACATGAGCAGTAGGATTATATTTACTATTCTTTTTCAAAATTTTCTCTGTATTTTCTATTTGTCCATGGCCCCTCTCACCCCTCGTCACAAACAAAACCTTCCAGGCAAAACCCAAGTGACACTTGTAATAATTTACTTATTTCATGGGCAAGCCCAAGAGCGATCACCAAAGTGGGAGGGGGGCTCTGCAGCCCTATGGTGTTAATAAGGAATGCTCAAGAACTAATACCTCCCTCTTTGTCCTGTCCCAAGACAAGGTATCCTTGGAGCTTGTTCAGCTCGCAAAGCAGGGAATCCATTTGAATGGTAGATGTGGAATAGCACTGACTAGGAAATGAATACAGAGTCAGGACACAAACACGGGAAGTTCAACACAGCACCCCACAGGAAAGATAAAAACATCCACCTCCCAGGAGCTCCTTTTAGCCTGCATGTGTACTCTGCTCTGGACTCTGCCATTAAGAAAAATGGGTTGGCTTGTGAAAAAGGAAGGGGAATCTACACAACCTTTGTTTCTTTGTGATTCATTAATTATCCTTTCTGACAATGGAGCACAAACTCAAGTTATTCAGAAAGTTGAGTTAAAATTAGCGTTGGTGGTGGGCATAACTGCATTCTCATCCCAAGGAAAGGAATGCTGCATGAGGACTGAACACAGCCTACCTACCATGTACCTTTGCAACTCAGTAAAAATGTACGCAGATTCTTAGAACACCCAAGATAAAAATAAATTAGAGTCTATTACTTGACCCTCAGTATTTATTTCTGGCTTTGTGCCCTAAATAAGGACCACTAATAACACTTTGTATACACAACTGGTCTTCTTTTTGCATATGGTCTTAATTCGCTAAGGTTGCAAATATCAAAGCACATAGTCTTAGTATTAATATCATAGTGCGAGGAAACAAACAAAATGAACTAATATCATTACTTCACCTTGTGCCTAACAGTGATCTCATCGAAATCCCGTCTGAAGAAAGGACATGATGGTATATAATGAGAAACTGAGGGGTGAAGGAAGCCAGTGGTAGATTTAGGGTTCTGCACCAACTGGGTAATCTTTAGAGGTCAGGGCCCGACTCAGAGGCCATGAGGATTAAAGGACCAAGCCAGAGGGTCCAGGCTACCTAAAAGATACCTTGTATCTGCCGCAGAGTGATGATGCCCCAGGAAGACAGTCTGAAGAGTGGCAGTGATGTTTTAGTCCTTTAGTTACAGTCCTTCCCAGCACTCAAGGAAGAGACGTGTTTTGTTTTTGTTTTTGTTTTTTTGTTCTCAGGGAACTTAAAACACACACACACACACACACACACACACACACACACAAAACACCTCTGAGCATGTGGAAGTTAAATGTAAAAGAATATTAAGTAAAATATTTCTTTTTGCCCTGGCATTATTGAATAGGCTTTAAGTGAAGGGACAGAGGTGATAATCCATATTCTAAATAAATCTGCCAGTAACTGCTATAAATACTACTCACAGGGCTTCTTAATTGTCAACAGTCAGGGACAATTTGGTGGCTCAGTCAGTTAAGTGTCCAATTCAACTCAGATCATGGTCTTGGGGTCCTGTGATCCACTCCTGCGTTGGGCTTCCCACTCAGCCAGGAGTCTTCTTCTCCTTCCCCTTTTGACCTCCCCACCCCACTTAAGTGTTTGTCCACTCTTGCTCTCTCTCAAATAAATAAATAAAATCTTAAAGGAAAAATAAAAAAGAGTCAACAATTAATTCAATCAAAATGTGTCAGTCTGGCTTTTTTGTGCCCTTTCCTTGCAGAGGGGCAGGAAGCAGTATCTTTGCCTACCAAAAGCCAAGTGAAGCAAACTCCAAATAGAGCCACGTCTATAAGAAAGAGGATCAGATATCTCAATGACTGGATGGATGGTCACACAGGCATTAGAATTGGGAAGTGTGACCTGCACCTACTTGAACAGAGAGACAAGGAATTGAGGGGAGAAGGCATCAGGGAGCAGCCATTTTCATCTTTCCCCTGACCAAATGGACCCCGTAGAAAGAACCTCGAGTTCCTTTGCCAACAATACCCCCTGGCCACCAGTGGAGGGCAGCCCAGAGCTATGAAGTATGTCCCTGTGCGTGAGAGCGGATGGTTTGGAAGAAGTCAAACCAAAGACTCATCTCATCTCAGGGTACTCCATGGGGTGGAGATGGGGGAGCTCCCCCACATGGTTCCCACCCACAAGCTCCCACAGGTACTAGTACTCCAGCAATCGGGCACCAGCTACACAGAGACTCCACGTCTGCCAATCCATCATCCAGGGGTTGTTGACAACCAATTAAGAGATTTAAAAAGAATACATTTGCCCTTCCCACCCTATTCCTCCTCTGGGTCCCCATAGCAGAAAAAGGAAGCCATATGGAGGACAAGCAAGCTTCCTTGCTTCCAGAACCAGACCACACCCCAGAAGGAGAGAAGAAGTGAGGCGGTGACAGAGCCAATAGCATTTCCTGCCTCCTCAGGCCCTGCAAGTCCAAACCTGACTTGTTCCAGGGGTCCAGGGAGAGGAGGAGAAGGGATTTAATTTATTGTGAAAAATAAGTTGTTGTTTTGTTTTGTTTTTTGAAAAATAATTTTTTTTAATTGACCATATAGAACTTAAAAAAAAAAAATCTTGAAAGAGATAAAAAAACCAGTAGGATTCCCCCTGAGATGACAATGGCATAACATGATAAAAATGATAAAAAGAGTTTGATGTTTGTACCAGCCATGGGTCAAAACACCTCAGTCAGTTGGTTACATAGATGATTTGTACATGCAGCCTGATACTGGAACTGGGACTTAAACACAGACCATTGACTTTACACCTTGAGTTTGTTCTACTCTATTGAACTGCTTCCTCTCCCCAATACCAAATAATTCACCTTGTCTTCTATAAGGACGGAAATGACAGGAGCAGAAAAATGTATTAGTTAACTTTATGATGCTTTTATTTTCAGAACCTCTTTAAAATGACCACCTCCTCCAGCTTGTTTAATCAGAGTTTAAGCCATGTACTTGACGTGACTAGATAAGATTCAAAACGGATGGGTTTTGGGATGGAGACACTGTCCCATTGTGCCAATCAACTTAATAAATGCAGTTATCCTCATCAGCCAGGTCCAGCGGCCAGCAAGGCTGTGCAGTGTGCTGAGTCAGACCCAGCACATCTAATAAAAGGGATTGAAAAATAGTGCTTGATGCTGCTCTAGCTCGCATGAGTAAATTGTGAAGACATTCCATATATTAGAGGAACCGTCCATTTCCATAATCGGATAGGAGCATCTCCATTGATTCCGCCCCCCACCCCCACCCCGCTCTGAGGATGGAAACTTGCTTTGGGTCCTCAGGAACAGCTCATCTGGGGCTCGAAGGAGTTGACAGCAGGCAATGCACTAAAACCCTTTTACCCTAAACCTGACAAGACTTTCTGCTATGTTATCTCTCTGACTTTTCTGGTTTCTTTAACGACATCCGTTGCATCGGTAGAGAACGACAAGATCCACTCTCTCTTGTGAACTACATACTTGTATTTCCATAGTGTTTTCCATTTCTAGACTTGCTAGTAATTGATCAGTCTTCAGTAGTGAGCTCATGCCTACTAGGGAGGTCTAGACCCTCCCTCACCTAACAGTCTCATGGGTACAACCGAGTGAACAGAAAATGTGTTACCTTTCACAGCATCCCTCAACGTCTTTGCCATTCTCCCAGCCACATCCTCAGTCCCTCAGACGGGAACCAACGTCCGTCACCTGATCCTATATTGTTGCATATGTTCTTTCCTGTCTGCCTCGTAGACACTGAGCTATTTCATATTTTACACTTCCGTTTCTCTGATCTGGACTATTGTAATGGTCAGCACCCAACACTCTGATCTGGACCGTTGCTACAGCCTCCTAAGTCATTCTACTTTCTTGAACATTCAACAACATTCAAGAAATTTATTCACTGAACATGATAAGCTCTGGAGACATGTTGTGAATGTGACACAGCCCCTGTCCCCAGGTCACTTGCAGTCTAATAGGATAGAGCCCACGTGGAAAGATCTGTAAAGGATCCATTCAAATGAGGAAGTCATCAAAGGGACCCCGAAGTCATTCTCGAAAGAAAAATCAGGCTGATCGTCAAGAGCAGCTAATGTCCTCCTCCTCTAAGGGGCACCTGGGTGGCTCTGTTGGTTGAGTTTCTGGGTCTTGATTTCAGCTCGGGTCAAGATCTCATGATCTCAGGGGTTGTGGAATTGAGCCCTGCGTCAGCCTCCATGCTTAGCAGGGAGTCTACTTGAAGAAGCAGATCCTCTGCTCATCCCCTGACTCTCTCTCTCTCTCTTTCTCAAGTAAATAAATAAATCTTTATAAAAAATAAAAGATCCTCATCATATAAAGAAAATAACATTGATCAAAGTCAAAGAATGAGGCAAGAGCAGAACGGAAAGGAAGCGGTAGGTGGAACTGGCAGCTCCCAGGGCTGAGAGCAGAAGCGGTGAGGTGCTCGGATCACGTGGGAGTGAGCCTCCCGGGACTGAATCTGTAAGCAGCGCAGATTTTCAGCGAGACCATGGGATCCCTGCCTGGACCAGAGGCAGGAATAGGAATGGTGACTTTAAAAATATTTTCAGGCTGGATAGTTTTAGCAGGTTATTATAATCATTATTAACTTTTCATGTGGACCAAGATTTTATAAAGCTTTAGAATTATTAGTAGCCAGCATGATCTTTAAGTAATAATCATTAGAAGGGAACGTTAAATAAGCATAGCAGCTTCCTTTTAATTAGGATATCACTTTACCATAGGTTTTGTTATAGTTGGTAAATTAAGCATAGGATAATATAATTCAAATAAAGCAATTTTCTTCACAATTAAGTAAAAAGCCTGTCACATAGGTATTCTTGTTGATCTCCCCCCATATATCCTGTTATAAAATCTGGTTGGGAAAAGTGGGGTTACGTGATTTCCTACCTCAAAGGTTTAGTGGGGTGTGTTACACCACGGCATCTAAACATTGCTTAACAATCTATAAAATCCAGGCCCCCCACAAGTCCCGTGGTTAGTTAGAACCTCCACTTAAAGCACAACGTCTCAGGAGGGGCAGTTCACGTGACAGACATCCCAGATCTGCGTATTTATCGTGGCAGGTTTCTGGTTCCGTGACACAGGAAGATGTATCTGTTTCTAATGCACCTAAAGGCCATGTGGACTAGCCGGTCCTGCCCACAAGTTGTACTGAATCAAGGCAGGGCCAAGGTCCCCGGGGCCTTCCAGATGAGAACAATGGAAGTTAGCTCTGTTTTGTCTGTGAGAGTTCAAAGTTCTTGATGCTCCAGAGGGCGGTGCTGTTTGTTGTTGGTAATGACAAGATGGACTTTGTCCGTGAGAAAACTCATCAGCCGCACTTAGTGGGTAGCATCTAAGTTATGCACTTAATAATAATAGTTATGCATTTATTAAACACTTTATGTGTGCCAGACACCATACAAAACACCTATCAATTATGTTCTTATAACTCCATGAGGCTAAGTCACATTATCATCCTCATTTTACAAATGAGGAAATTGGAACTTGAGTAAAAAACTTAACAAAGATCAATTAAAACTAGCAAGTGGTCTGCCAGGGGGTGTCTGGCTTGAGAACCCATGCAGATGCCTCATGGATTGGAACCACCAAGCAAGTCAACTGGACTGCCAGATAGTTGATTTGATCCCAGGCTTAGTAAGGCTTGAACTGGTAGGCGTTAACAGTGACCAGGATGAACATATCTCATTATCAGAACCATAATAATGAATCTGGCCCATCTTTCAATCACGTGATTAGTTTCTTTGTATAGTGAAAAATAACTATCATAAAAACAGTAAGCAGTGATAAAAACAATAACTCTGAATAGAAAATAGAACTGATAAAATTGTTTTGAGAACTTCTTTGAATTTCTTTTTATTCTGTAACATTGTTTCCTCTGGTGAGAAAGATTGGTGGCATTATAAAATAGTCCCAGTTTAAAAACACGTAATTTTTATAACTATAATACTATGAAACAGTGTAGTGTGGTAAAAAAAAAAAAAATGTAAACAGCAGTTAGAATGCAGATTTTGTTTAAGATTTTTTTTTTTAAGATTTGTTTATTTTTTTCACAGAGAGAGAGAGAGAGAGAGAGAGCGAGCACAAGCATGGGGAGCAGCACGCAGAGGGAGAGGGAGAAGCAGGCTCCCTACTGAGCAGGGAGCCTGACCTGGGACTTGATCCCAGGACCCTGGGACCATGACGTGAGCTGAAGGCAGATGCTTAACCGACTGAGCCACCCAGGTGCCCCAGAATGTAGAGCTTTTATAGAAAATCAAGGTCAGACTAACACTCAAAATCTCTGTGTCTTAATAGTAAATGGTTTGCCCTGTTAATAGACTCCGCTGTAAACTTGGGTCTCACAGTTTCTTGAATCCTATAGAAGTTTATTTATTTTATTTTTTAAAGATTTTATTTATTTGTGAGAGAGAGAGACAGAGAGAGAGCACATAAAGACTGAGAGAGAGAGAGTGTGTGTGAGAGAGAGAGAGAGAGCATCAGCAGGGGGAGAAGCAGAAGGAGAAGCAGACTTGCCTTTGAGCGGGAGCCCTGAGTGGGACTCGATCTCAGGACACTGAAATCATGACCTGAGCTGAAGGCAGACACTTAACAGACTGAGCCACCCAGACACCACTTGAATCTTATAGAAGATTAGATGACAATAAAGTCTATTGTTCCAGTTTTAAACCAATACATACAAATACATGCAAAATGTATACAAATTTTTTACTCTTTCTTCAGGTGTAGTTTTTAAAATAATATTTATGGGCTATTTTTTTCTATCTCTAGATTTTTTTTGCTTCCTGCCATCTAGGAGGGTCTATCTATTGCGTGCGGGGCCCTCGTGACTGGAAGATGAGTAAGACGAGTAAGACTGCCGGTAAGACTTTAATCCAGGTGATGACTCAGAGCGTTACTACATCAGCAAAAACCACTGATCCATAGAGCTGGGGGGAAACAATGTTCTGATCCGTGCTCTGTCACTCACTTCTTATTTGAGAGGTGAATCGCCACACCCGTATTTCCCACTCTCTTAGATTTCTTACTTACAAAATGAAGGGCTTGAGCAAAATCAGTTTTGCTTTTATTCTTCACAATGTGTCTTGGGAAGGAAAAAAAAGTCCAACAATAACAAGGGAGTTAAATTTACCTGAAATCCCACCACTGTTGATAATTTTGGTGACCATCTTTCTATATAACTTTTTGCATGTCCGCACGGCAGACATGCAATTTTACATAAGTGCGATTGTAGCTGGTGTTTCTAACACAAACCCAATACTTTGGTGTTTTCCCCTTTATTTTCCTTTCTTCCATGGTGCACAATAATCAACATTAACAACAGGAATGACCCTCTAACTTTCATGAGGCTCTTATAACAACATACATCTATGACAAAATATATCTATATGGAGGACATACATGACATTATGAAATTTGGTGTTGTTAAAATATACCTGTTTTCAAATAAAAATACTTGCTGATAATTTCTCTAAGCTTCCTGGCATGGGACTACCTTAATCACTTTAATGACTGAATAACCTGCCATCATTAGGGTAGGCTACAGTTCCATTTCCCCATCGATGAGCATTTATTTGTCTTCAGTTTTAGCAACAGAAAACACTGCAATAAATATCCGTGTGAGTTCTTGTGCTTTTATTCCTGTGGGATAAATCCCCAGGAATGAGATTGCTGCATCACAGAATAAGGATATTGTCAGAACTTCTAAAAATAGTGTAATAATTTAATTCCACCGGCAACACTGAAGAGTACTTTCTGCCTGGTAGTCTAGCCAACTCATTTACATTTTTGCCAATGTGAAGGGTATAAAGTTGTTTTAATTTGCATTCTTATGATTGCTAATGAGCTTGAGCATTTTTTCTACTGTTTGTTGGTTGCTTCAACTTGTTCTTCGTAACTATTATTTTTCCAGGGGAAACACAAAGTTCCTCATGTTCCTTGAGATAATCATGAGAAAAGAAAGAGTGACCAAGGTGGTAAGGCTTCAGGTCCCCCTGCCTTTTCAACAATAACAGATTATTTATAGGATTCCTTATGGGACTTGATACAGAATTCATTTGAGAAGTACTAGACTAGATGCTTGTTAGTGTTCCTTCCCTGAGATTTTAAAATAATCTTGTTTATGATTTTTAAAATTTTAACACCATCACTATCACCATCCCATCTAGATGTTAAGCTAATATCACCAGAATCTCCTTCTGATACTGTGCGTATGCCATCGAATCACACTGAGACCATAGTTTTTATGAAAATGATATGAATGAGAATCATCTAGAGAATTTGTTAAAAATGTAGATACTCAGATGCCAATGCTAGAGGTTGACTCAGAAATTGCTGGGGTAGAGTTTACAAGTCTCTGTGTTCACAAGGACTTGAGGAGGTTGTTGCACAGATTGCCTGACAACCACACATTGGCTGTAAGTGAGCATTCACTTAGTGAGTGTTCGACACATGCTTGGTGATTAATAGATTTCCCTAAGCCAGCCCTGGATGCTCCCTAGGTCTATGTACTTTAGTAAAGCTACAGAAGTATCAGCACTAAAAAGTTTATTTAAGAGTTTAGGCTCGAGGATACTTTGACCTTTGAGGTCCAGCTAGCCTCTTCCAAAACGGGAGAAAGTCTTCACTTTTTATGGGCAGGTGGGAAGGTCAGACAGAACAAACACAGGTTCTCCTGGTCTATTAGGAGTCGCCCCAGAGAGCCTGTAATGTGGTCCTATTTCTTGCCTCTGATCCAGGTCCATACACCGTCACTAGCCAGAGAAGGGGGCTATACAAACATGTTCCAGTTCTGGGTCCGGAAAGCGAAAATTAATTTCAATAAAACCATTCCAAAGGAAACACCAAGAAAGGGAGTCGTATAAAGCTTTATTTCTAAGTAGAAGTATAGTGAAGAAAGAAACTTCCACTCTGATCAGATGGGGGCCGCTCAGTCTTACATTCTTGCCTCTAATCCTATCTGCATCCCAATCACCCTGATTTACTCTGTCACTGGGTGATGGTACAAAGGGAAAGATTGCAGATCTAATTAGCATAATATAGATAAGCAAATGAGGCCCTAATCAATTATGGTTCACACTTGCTTTCATCACTCCGTGCCAACAGTAGGCAAATTCACTGACAGTTCAAATGCGACATTTTTAGAAGCCATCAGTAAATCAATAACAAGTGACAGTAATTTAGATGCACACTTCGTTCTGCCTCCATTTCTGTCCAGGAGATGCAGCCTCACAGCCCAGAGACACCTGAGCTCAGCAGTCAGAGCCTTTCACCACTCAAATCACACGCGTGGGCCAGCTCTGTGCACTTGGCTCTTGGCACCAGAAGCGAGCTACGACAACGTGCTTGAAGGTTATGGTAGGTGTGGCGACTGGAAGCTTTTCTTCAGTTTGTATCAGATTTTTGAAAGAATCCTGATCCACATATTTATGACAGGCAATATCATTAAAATAGTACATGCCCTGGGACAGCAGACCCAAATTCTGACCCCGGGTCTACCACCCACTTCTGTTATAACCTGGGGGACAATAACTTGCTCCATCTGGTTTGCAACTATTCCATCTGCTGAATGGGGGAAAATGTTAATACGTACCCTTATTTCCCTCCCAAGGCTGGGTTGGGGACGAAATAAAATGTCGATAGTGAACATGCTTTTCATAAATATAAGGCTATCGTTAGGGCTTCGACAGAACAGAGCTTTACCTTTCAAAGTAAAGAGAAATGGTCTGTTCTCTTTTCTGACATTTATGGTCATTTTATTTTATTCCTATGGTATTCATGTCAAAAACTCCCCCTTAATATGGCTCTCATAAAAAGGCAGAACAGGAATCTTAAAGTTCAAATTCAGTGTAGTGAAATAAAATCGGAGAAAGCCAGAGCTGGAAAGGACCTCACAGGTCACCATCCACACCGTCACCATCACTGGCATCCCTTATATTTCTGCACGTCCTCACACTTAATGTAGGGCCCTCGAACACCAGGCTTGGCTCTGGCTTCATGCTTCAGGAGGAACATTGAACAGCCACAGGTCCATCAGATATCGGTGATGATGGAGAGTTGGGCACCCCACTTAAAAATCTTCTTTCCAGGGGCGCCTGGGTGGCTCAGTGGGTTAAGCCTCTGCCTTTGGGTCAGGTCATGATCTCAGGGTCCTGGGATGGAGCCCTGTGTGGCGCTCTCTGCTCAGCAGGGAGCCTGACTTCCGCCCACCGCCGCCTGCCTCTCTGCCTACTAGTAACCTCTCTCTTTCTGTCAAATAAATAAGTAAATACAATCTTTTTAAAAAAGTCTTCTTCCTTACTGGCATTCAGCTGCCCACTCCTTTGGGGTTATCCCCATGCACCAGTTCTAAATCCAATAAGCAAGGGCCATTCCACTTGCATCTCTCCACATTTTCCACAGGTCATTGTCTCCGAAATTTACACTCACTAGAACCACAGCATCCCTTTTAGTTTGTGTGGTTAGTCTCATTATAACGTGCACCTAATGAATCCGTATTTCCTATAGCTCACTGCTCCTCATTTTTACTGTGTGTAAATTCATCCTTAAATATTTCATTCTAGAATCTAGAAAATCATCGTATTACAATTTCTTTGAAGACATTTGTTGAGTCCTGTACCGTTAGCTGTTGTTACAAAATTGCTGTGCAACAAGTAACCACAAAACCCAGTGGCCTGAGCAATAGGTAAATATTCGCCATGTGTCCACCTTTGCTGTTCAGCTGATCTTAACTGAGCCTGCTGCTGTCTCTGCGGATGGTCCAGGGCTCAGCAGGTCTGCAATGGAGCACCCCACCTGGAGCCACTCTGCTCTCTCTATCCTGTATTCTCATCTTCATCTTGCAAATGGCCTTCTCATGTAATGTCAGAAGGTCAACAACATAGAGGTCAGGCACACCAGTGTTTTGCAAGTGTCTTCTCCCACGGCATCTGCAAACATGCCATTGGCCCTAGCCAGCTGCAGGCCCAAGCTAAGGTGTGGGGAATTGTGCCCTGCCCACAGCAGGAGGGCCCTGTCAAGTTACATGCATAGATATGGCTACCTGTTGGAAAGAATGATTGGGGTCATTCATATGAGTGCCTTATGTGGGAAAGTCTTGCATCTTTTTCTACAGGAAATACAAATGTAGGAGGGCTTGCCACGTAGGACCTTACAATTAGCAGTGAACTTGATAGCATTTTGCATAAGGGAGAAATTATATCTCATTGTAGAATGAGGGAGGGCTGTAAAGGTGTCATTTGAGATGGATTTCAATGACCAAGTAGGATGTGAGCAACCAAATTTAAAAAAAAAAAAAAAAAGGAAAGGAGAATATTCGAGGTGGTGGAAATCTCCCTAGAGATGGCATACAGAAGGAAAACATGGTGATGCTCAGAAAAGCTATCAAAGTTTCTAGATGGCTGTAGATCAGGTATGTGGATGGTGGTAAATGACTAACTAATCCAGAAGTGGTCAGGTTCATGATTCTTGAGGTCTCAACAATGTCAACAGAGATCTCACTTGGGTTGGTACATTGTCAATGACCAAATTACAACCAAACAAGCAATTAAAATACACACACACATACACACACACACACAGCCATGGACAAGAGATTGATGGACTGATTTCCAAAAGGCAAACCTAAGCAACACTCTAGGTGTACCATCTGCCACAACCCCCTTCCTCAAGTTTTTAAAGAAACATTTCATTTGAGAACATCTGCATCTGCCTGAAACATATCTTCCCCGTGTAGTACTTGACTTTAAGCTGACTAGAGATATCAAACTTTCTTTCACAGATTCTTTGACATACTTGAACATTATTGAACAAATGTCAGTTATGTCTATCTCTTGAGTCGTGTCAATCTGAATTGAAAATGTGCTGAGTGTTTTTAGCATCATCACTCCGTGGGTTTCTATGCCAGCGACACAATTGGACATGACTGGGAATATCGGTCACTTTTCTTCCCTAGGATGGTTAAGTTAGTTCTGAATCTGCATTTCTAGGACCTGACTCTTTCCATCCACACACGATCACACCTGAGACATAGGCAGATAACTAGAAGTCCTTTGTGCACACACACACACAGAGTTGCTGGTAATACCGTGGCAAATAATGCCATGAATATGGTACAGCTGAGGAAGTGAACTAAGAGGAGGTCTATGGATTTAATGACAACATATCATATTTCTTGCAATATTATTCAAATTCACAAATTCGTTTTGGTTGAGGGAAGAGCCCTCTTGATTCATAATAATTAGAATTACAAGGTGTTTTTGAGACATGTAAGATTTTAATTTTTGAAGTCCTGTCGTGATTTCTACCAAGCTAGCAAAATGTTTTAAAGTAGAAGCTGTGTTCAAAAGTGGGCCTGATAAATAAGAATATGCTAGTATGCTAGTGCTCATGAGCCAGGCCAACTGGGTATAAGTTACCCACTTTGGTCCTCATAGTTACTTACGGCAGCAGTACTGTTGCCATCCCATATCACAGATGGAAAGACTGAGGTTAGAGAACGAGCATGCCCAAGACCGCCCAAATGATAAATAGTAAGAGATAAGTCTGTCTGACTCAAAATCCCATTTAGATGCATTCGATGAGAAATTAAGGGTCTACTATCAGCCAGGCACCATTCTAGGCTCTGAGGATCTTGTGAACAAAACAGATAAAAATCCATGCCCTCGTAGAACTTATTTTCTAGTCAACGTCACACATTCATATAAGTAGGATACATACTCAGTATCTCACAAGTCAGTGGATTCTTTTTCTCTAATACGTTAACCGATAAGGTTCATCTCCACAACTAATAAGTTCCTCATAAGCTAGAAGTTTATTTTATAGACCTTTTTAAGATTTCCCTACAGCACAGTGACGTGATGATAGATTGTGCTGTTCAATATGTACTTTTTAATTGATATTTTTTTGAGAACCACATCATTAACAAACCCTTGAGAAATCACCAGTTCAGGGCTGTTTTATTGTTGGAAGTTGCCGCTGATTCATTGGAAGAGCAGCAGGGAAGGTGATTAATCCAGGTCCCTGGGGTGTCTATATAACTCTCATTTCCAGATGTTGTGCTGACTGGAACCACTAGTGTCCAATGCCAACATCTAGAGAAAAACTAAAAAAGTATATTCTCTGGACACTTCACACCATATTGAAAAAGTCAGCCTGTGACGTTGACCCGATTCCTTATTCTGAGTGTGTTTGTCCCTCCATGTTCCTCAGTCCAGGGAAGAGCCAGAAGGAAAAGATGGGGTGCTACCTGACTCGCTAACTCGTACTGTCCTGTTATTTATTCTTTTTTTTTTTTTTAATTTTCTCTTTAATTCCAGGAGATGTCAGCTCCAGCCTCTCTCCAGCTCTCTGTCTGCACCTACTTCTCACAGCCTTTCCCCATCTTTCTTTCTCTCTGCTTCTTATCCTGTCTTCCATGTCTCTTCTTTCACCTTCCCAAACCCTGCTCTCTGTCCCTCTGCCCATGTGTGGTGTGTCCTAGATCATCTCTCTCCACTGGGCTGTCTCTGTCCCTCTCCCCCTACAGGTACAGCTGGAATGCTCTCTTTCTGTCCAAGCCTCTCTCTCTTTCCGAATGTCACCTCCCCTTCTGAGGGCTCACACTCTCTCTTCTCTCTGTGTGTGTGTGTGTGTGTGTGTGTGTATCCTTCAACCTGTTTCTGTGCTTTGAAATTTTGATCTCCCTTCAGGTATTTCTTTTTTTTTTTTTTTTTTAAGATTTTATTTATTTATTTGACAGAGAGAAATCACAAGTAGATGGAGAGACAGGCAGAGAGAGAGAGAGGGAAGCAGGCTCCCTGCCGAGCAGAGAGCCCGATGCGGGACTCGATCCCAGGACCCTGAGATCATGACCTGAGCCGAAGGCAGAGGCTCAACCCACTGAGCCACCCAGGCGCCCCATCCCTTCAGGTATTTCTTATTCTGCTATTCCTTTCCTGTGAGAATCTGCTTTTTCCTTTTTTTTTTCCCCCTCACTCTCTTTTCCCCTCACTCTCTCAATCTCTTTTCTCCTTATGTCTGTTCTCATCTTTAAGCCCCACTATGCCTCACTTTGCATGTGGGTTTCTCTCTTCTTCTCCATGGGAACGTATGTGTGTGTTCATGTGTGTGCACATCTGGTGTCCATGTGTTCATAAAGGTGGTCTCAATGTCTCTGCCTCTATTTCTCAATGAATAATTTTCCTTTCTCTCTTGTTTGGTATGTGTATATATATATATATATATATATATATATATATATACACACACAATAGAATGTTACTCAGTCTTTTTTTGAAGAAGAAGAAGAAGAAAACCTTTTTCACCACATAGATGGACTTGAAGGGCCTTATGCTCAGTGAAACAGGTGAGACAGAGAAAGACAAATACTGCATGTTCTTACTTACCTGTGGAACCTAAAAAGCCTAACTCACAGAAATAGAGAGTAGATTGGTGGTTCCCAGGGGCAGGAAAGTGGGGGAAAGGGAGAGAAACTGGTCAAAGGGTAAAAACTTTCAGGTATAAGATGAGTAAGTTCTGGCTATCTAATATACAGCCAGCTGATCTTTTCTTTTTTCTTTTTTTAAAATTTTATTTATTTATTTATTTATTTGAGAGAGAGAGAGAGAGAGAGAGAGAGAGCAAGAGAGGGGGGAGGGGCAGGAAGAGCCAAGCAGATTCCCCAGAGCAGGGAGCTGGATGGGGTGGAGGGAACTCCATCCCAGCACTCTGAGATCATACCAAGAGTTGGCCACTTAACTGTCTGAGTCCCCCAGGCACCCCAGCCTAGTGATTATAATCAACAATACTGTATTACATACTTGAGTTATTAAGAGAGTAGATCTTAAATGTTATCACCACACCAAAAAAAAAAAAAAAAGTAATTTTGTGACATGGTAATCATTTTGCAATCTATACATATATCAAATCATCACATTGCACATCGTAAATATACCTACGTTGTATGTCAATAATATTTCAATAAAGCTGGAAAAAATACATGGGGAGGGAGGGGCACGCAAGCAGGCGAGAGAGAGAAATTAATTGTCCTATTTATTTTTCACAGATTGTCAAAAGGAACTGTGTCTTTATTTAATTATTTCATTTCTGGCATTTTGGCAAGCATAAGGAGAAACAAAGGATCTTTTCTGACTTACGACTTCAGTTAAAAAAATTTCTAATTAGAAAATTAAATAATTATCTCTTTGCCAGTCTTTACAGAGAGAAGTTGGACTCCAGCAATGCAGTAGATGAAGCAGCTGCAGACACCCACTCCGCTCAGAGCACCGCTGGACTGAATGACCATGAAAATGGCACACATGAAATCTGGAAAATGCTGGAAAAGCTGGATTGGAGGGAAATTCAAATTAATACCAATTCTTTTAATTAATTTTAAAAAGTAAGAACTGAGACAATTGAAACAAGAAGCAAACAGACAATAGAAAGAATCAACAAACCAAAAAGCAGGTTCCTTGTAAAATCTAATACAACCGACAAGCCCTTTCACAACTGATCACAGAGAAAGAATGTGAGAAAGACAAAGACAGAAAGACCCAAAGCACAATATTAAGAATAAAAGAGAAACGAATCACAGGATGCATCAAAGAATAAATAGATAGTAGTACATAGGTAACTATGACAATTTGATTAGCAATGTATTAGAAAAATAGAAATTATTTTAAAAAGCCAATTTAGAAAAATCTTATATTCAGCCAGCACCCATTGCTTCAATGTAAGTAACACAGCTCTTACAGTTTGTTAAGCATTGAAACATCTAGACATTAGTTTCTTCTTTTTTATCACACTGGCTTCTAAGAGCCCCTACTTTGATCTGCAAGTGCCACCTGGACCCCATTAGCTCCTACCCCAAAGACTCCATGAACCTCTCTACAGTCCATCAACTAAAGGTTAATTCTGGGTACAGTAGACCTCCAGATTCTGTTTTAAGGTTATTGATTGACATCTATCCTGACTAGCTCAGTGCCTGATCCAAATCCCCAGTAAAACATTCTACCTGTCACTCCTACTTACAACCATTCATTAAAATGAATAACCAGTTAACAATCTACTCATCAAAAACAAACCAGTTCCAGATGGTTTTACAGATGAGTTCTACATTTAAAAAATTGGCAAGTTCACACGATTTTTCACACACTCTTTCAAAGACTATAAAAAGAAGGAATATTGCCTAATTCACTCTATAGGAATAATCTAGCTCCAAATTCAAATGAGACAAGAAAATTATAAATATATAAAAATTACAGGCCAACTTCATTCATAAATTTAGATAAAAAATATTGAACACATTATCAGAAAATCAAATTTAGCAATGTATAAAAAGATGTTCCATCATTAGCAAATTAGGCTTCTTCCAACATAGCTTTAGTATAAGAAAATGCAATAATGTGACTTACCATATTAAAAGAATAATAGAAAAAATATGGTCTTCTCAGTAAATACAGAAAACTAACCTGATAAAATTCAGCTGATATTCATGATTTTTAAAAATAGAATCTTAGAAAACTTGGAATAGATGTGATTTCCCTCATCTGGTAAAAAATATATGCCAAAAACTATAGCAACTCCATATTTCATGGTGAATATTAAAAGCATTCTCTTTCAAATTAGGAATAAGATTTAAAAAGCCTACTGTCATCACTTCTAGTCAACATAGTATTGGAACCTAGACAGTTCGATCTGACTACAAAAAAAAAAAAAAAATAGTAAGTACAAAGATTGGAAAAAAGGAAACGAAATGTCATTATATTCAAATGATATGATTGTCTACATGGAAAAACAAAACAGAGATTGATTATTAGGATTAATAAAATAATTTAGCAATCTTTCCAGTAATAAAAATCAATCTGCAAAACTCAATTCCAGGGCTGTAAAGCAAATGAAAGCACGAGAAAACATTTTGCATTTGTCTGTGTGTGTTTATGATGACAAAAAGTACAAAGAACCAAAGAACAAATGTATCCAAAGATGTGAAGGCAAAAAGTTGATGGTGAAAGTTATAAAATGTTATTGAAACACCTTAAAGAAAGTTTAAGTAAATCGAGAGATACATCTTATGTACTCATGGACATCAATTCTCCCCAAACCATTTTTGCATTTAATTCAATTCCAAAGAAGATTCTGTTAGTTTTTTTTGCTAGGCAGATTCTAATATCTTATACACTAACAATGAAAATACAGAAAGGGAAATTAGATAATTGATTCCATTTACTATAGCACCAAGAACCATAAGATACCTGGGAATAAACCTAACCAAAGAGGTAAAGGATCTGTACTCGAGGAACTACAGAACACTCACGAAAAAAATTGAAGAAGACACAAAAATGGAAGACCATCCCATGCTCTTGGATCGGATGAATAAACATTGTTAAAATGTCTATACTGCCTAGAGCAATCTATAATTTTAATGCCATTCTGATCAAAATTCCACCGGTATTTTTCAAAGAGCTGGAGCAAATAATCCTAAAATTTGTATGGAATCAGAAGAGACCCCGAACTGCTAAGGAAATGTTGAAAAACAAAAATAAAATTGGGGGCATCACGTTACCTGATTTCAAGCTTTACTACAAAGCTGTGATCACCAAGACAGCATAATACTGGCATAAAAACAGACACATAGACCAGTGGAAAAGAGTAGAGAGCCCAGATATGGCCCCTCAACTCTATGGTCAAATAATCTTCGACAAAAGAGGAAAAAATATACAGTGAAAAAAAGATAGTCTCTTCAATAAATGGTGCTGGGAAAACTGGACAGCTATAGGTAAAAGAACGAAACTCTTACACTGTACACAAAGATAAACTCAAAATGGATAAAAGACCTCAACGTGAGACAGGAATCCATCAGAATCCTAGAGGAGAATATAGGCAGTAACCTCTTCGATATCAGCCACAGAGTCAAGATATGTCTCCAAAGGCAAAGGAAACAAAAGTGAAGATGAACTTTTGGGACTTCATCAAAGTCAAAACCTTCTGCACAGCAAAGGAAACAGTCAACAAAACAAAGAGGCAACCCATGGAATAGGAGAAGATATTTGCAAATGACAGTACAGACAAAAGGTTGATATCCAGGATGTATAAAGAACTCCTCAAACTCAACACACACAAAAAAGATAATATTTGTATCTAAGAAGTCAAGTTTAAGAAGAGCCAATACACTAACACACAAAAAAGATAAGATGTGAATTTGTAATCAAAGATCATTAAAATGTCTGGTAAAAGCTGCATAGTTTGGGGGACGGCTGGGTGGCTCCGTTGGTTAAGCGGCTGCCCTCTGCTCAGATCATGATCCCAGAATCCTGGGATCAAGTCCCGCATCTGTCTCCTTGCTTGCAGGGAGCCTGCTTCTCCCTTTTCCTCTCCCTGCCACTCTGCCTGCTTGTGCTTTCTCTCTCTGACAAATAAATAAATAAAATCTTGGAAAAAAAAAAAAAAAAAGGCTGCGTAGTTTGCGACAAGGTAAGATACACTGACAAATGCAGTCTGGAGATCCCAGAAACTTAACATGTGACAGAACTGATTTTGTGAATAAGTGAGTAAAGTCGACTCTGTTCAATAAGTAATGAAGAGAAAATCAGTTAGCCATGTGGAAAAAAAATACAAATGAATACCTATTTCCCACTATTTGCAAAGATCAATTGTAGCTAGAATTATGACCTAAATGTAAAACGCAAAACTTAAAACCGATAGAATAAAATATAAGAGAAGATCCTTGTGACTCCAAGTAGAAAAAGATTTCTTAAACCAGACTCATAAAGCAAAAATCATAAAGAAAGAAACTGATGGATTCACCTATGTTCAAGTTAGAACATACTTTGAACAAAAGATGCAATAAAGAAAGTGAAAAGGCAAGCCACAAACTAAGAAAGATATTTATCTTTGCAAAGCATATAATATGTTATGTGTTTTTGCAAAACATGCAGTAATAAAAGATTCGCGTTCAGGGAAAAAACAAACAAACAACAAACAAACAAAACCTGCAACTAAAAAAAAAAAAAAAAAAAAAAAAGACTAATGTCCCAGTAATAAATTGGCAAAAGTCATAGACATACATTTTCCAAAAGTGAAAAACATATGGTCAATAAACATGAAAATGTGCTCATTTTCTTAGTAACCCGTAAAATATAAGTTAAAATCCTAGTGAGGTACGACCACACAACGAAGAGATTAGCAAACAATTTATGTGTTTGACGATACCAGAGTTTGGCAAGAATATGCAACAGAAAATTTTATCCTTCGCTAACCAGAGGATAAAGGGGTCCAGCTGACTGGAAAATAAGTCAGTAAAAAATACCTAGGAAAGTTGAGGATGTGTAGACCTTACCAACTAGCAATTCTAATCTAGGAACCATACAAGAATATCCAGAAGTAAGGCTTATAATAGCAAAACAAAAACAAAACAAACAAATAAAAAACCTGAAAAGATAAATGCGCCACAGGAAAAATAAGGGGGGGGAGGGATATAAACATATTGTGTGTGGAAAACAGAGAGAACGAGATGGTAAAAATGAGTGCATCTAGCTATGTGTAAAAAATGTAGACGCATCTCAGAAATACAGTATTGAGTAAAACATTCACAATCGCAACACATAGGCAGTATGATTGCATTTATATAAGAATCAAAACCCGAATGCAAGTAAATAATACATTATTTAGGGAGACACGTATATGTGAAAGCAACAACCAGGAGAGTGATTTACACACAGTCCAGGCTGTGGTTAGCCCAAGCAGGGAGAGCGGATGAGATCTGTGAAGGGCACACAGAATGTTAAGAGGTACTGGTATTGTTTATTTGGTATGCAGTCTGATGGGTACGCATGAGTTCATTTCAATATTTGTCTTTAAATTCTAAATATATGTTATATAGACTCTTCTCCGTGGATGATATATTTCATAATAAAAAAATTTTAATATCATGGAAATCCCATGTTGAAAATATTTTAGAAGTCTCAAAAGAAATGCCCTGCGGATTGCATATCAAGGCATAGTAATTCCGTGGAAGGAATAAGCTCAGAGGCAAAGTACAGAAAATACAACTCGTACAAAAGAGCCCTGTTACACAGACTGGGTAACCAGGCACAGAAGTGAAATGCAATTTTTAGAATAGCCTAAATCTTGAAATTTAAAAAAAAAAAGAAAGAAAGAAAGAAAGAAAAGAAAAGAACCAAAAACACAATGATATTGGTTTCAGAGGGGAAATACAAATTTACATTTGAGTGAGAATCTTTGAGCAATGAAACCACAAGGCTAGATTCGTTCGTGCGAACGCAGGGAGCACGCTGGGAACAGTCCGCAGGCTGCAGGCATCCAGCTTGTTCCAGGCTCTGGGACAAGAACCCCGGATGGGGGAAAGGAACGGCTGGTAGTTAACAGTCCAGGGTAAGCCCCCAGCCGGTGGCAATGAACCCAAGGACCAGGAAGACAAAGAGAGGTGTGGGGGAAGTGCAGAGAGAGAGACCAAGAGAAGAAAGGAGCTGACTAAATTAAACCAGACATCCATATAAATTAATCTTTATTAAAATGGTGCCATGGTTCTGATTCTTTTAATACTAATTTAGTGGTTTGAAGGTAATAGAGCTGGGAAGAGCTCAAGGTGCAGGAAGGCAGGACGCTCCTTGTGCTCTGGACAAAGAGTACTGTGAGCCTCCCTCCAGTCTCCTCTTCCTCCCTTTCCTCCCCCCACCCCCACACCAGCATCCCATCCTCAAAGATCTGCCTGTTTGAGGGCAAGGGACCCCTGAAACCACGCACCCTGGAAAGCAAAGTCCTGAGTCAGAGCTCTAGTGGCGGAGCGTAACCCTACACCGATTCAGCTTTTAGGCATCCCCATTAAGGAAACATTTCTTACTGTCAAATGCAACGGACCAAAATACATTTGTTCAAAGGATGTTTTACCACGGAGGCACTAAAAGCTACATGGGCCACATTTCTGAAAGATCTATAAAGTTTAGGAGGAATTAAAGGAGAAATATATCAACATTTATGGAAGATTAATGAAAGGCTACAAAATGTGAAGTGTAATGTCCTTAAATTAGTCTGGGAAAAGAGAAATGGAACAAAGCGTTGAGGGAGCTGGAATGGAATTCCGAAGGAAAGCTCCTAGGCCAACATCTGAGAAATGACAATCCAGGAGAAACCACCCTGAAGTGGGGGCCTTCCCAAGGAAAGGGAAGACGTGTCCCGGAGGAGACAGATCATCCGGGGGTCCGCTGTCAGGGCTGGGTGAATGAAATGATCTGTTTTGTACTGTATCTTCCATCTTTAATGTCTCATTCCTGTCTAACCGCACCAACTATCCATCTTAAGCCGGGACATTTCATCAAAGATGTGTCATTTCTAGGGTGGGTAAATTGACCTTAGGATAAAATGAAAATTCCAAACTTACCCAAACAATCAAAGAGGAGCTGCTTTCCCAGGGGGCCCTCATAACGCGCCCTGCCCAATTCCTAAGTGTTTTCTAGATGAGGCTGGGAGGAAGGGGGTCCGAGAGGCAGGGTGGGGAATAAATTGTTTTGCTTTAAGGTACAGATAAATAATATCTTGGGGTTTTGATTCAACAACAACAACAAAAAAAATATTCATGGATGTGTGAGGTTAGAACCTCTGATAAATCAAAGTGGACTTAATAGAAAAATACAAACAGGCAATTCATTTAAGTTCTCCAATTTTAACTTGTATTTATGTATTTTTGGCAAATGCAGAAAAGAGTAGTAACTCCTGAGGGTTCTGAAGAACACATGACAAGTGACAAGTGAAAGTGCTTTGTCACTCTAAACAGTAGCGCTTGGAAAGTGCAGGACTCCTTTGGAGCCCAGACAACATGGACTTTGTGGTAGTTTAATGACACCATAATCTTGCTTTCTAAAACATATTTAGTGAGGTAATGATGTTCCACGTGATCCAGAGCAGTACCTTGTCCAGGGAGAGCTTTCTGTGGGTCTCACAGTGTCCTCAGCCCTGATCCACTCTGTACAAAACCCCCAGAAATGGCCATCATTTCTCCCTGCATTGGCCAGAGAAAACACACAACAAGCTGCAGAGAGATTGGTTCAAGGTCATTAGTCAACATAACAATGAAGGTTCTAGCCTAGTCCTGCCACTCAACAGCTCTGTGACCTTGTGAGAGTTTCTGGCCAAAATGTAATGGCACCCTCCTCTTGGGATAATTAGGGGGCAGTTTGTAGAGTACCTGGAGCTAAGTAAATAGACCAAAATTTCATTTATATTTTCACCAATTGTAGAAAACAGTGCCTTCTAGAATTTGGCTCACACCAGTATTACCTGAAGTTTTAGAAAAATGCAAAGGCCTGAGCTCTTCTCCAGCTCTATCCTATAAGCAGACTCTCTAGGAGTGGGACCTACAAATTGGTGATTTTGAGAAAACTTCCTCCCAAGGGATTCTTTTACAGTGGGTACCCAGCCTGCTATTTAGAATCTGTTAATATTGGTATTTTGGTCAAAAAACAGTCAGTGGCAAAAACCTTGAGGCCCCTTTAGGGTGCATGAGATGTGGACAGGTGGGGTTGAGCACCCAGCACCACCCAGTAACAAGCCATCTGGTCGTGAGCACTGGATCCTCTCGCGTAAAGTCCCATTTGAATGTCCTAAGCAGCTGGCAGGAGATACAGATCCAACCCAGACTGCTCCATCTCCCACACAGGATGCACTGCGTTAGGACTTCTTGGGCCTAAAAAGAAATTCGCTGTAGGCGACTTTGCTATACCCAATTCAAGGTTCTCATGATGCTGAAAGCCCATCTCACCTTAAAATTAATTCAGGACAAGGTACATAGCATCTGCAGGTCTCAGAGTCCCCCACATAGAAACTGAGAGGGGTCCAATCAAATGATCCCATGGCCCTTCCTGCTCCAACACTGTATGGCTTAAATCCTATTGTTATAGGTACTTGGAATTTCCAGGTATTTGTGTCTGAAGGGGTTGGGGAGGCAGAGGAAGTGTGGACTCCTGTCTGAAGCGACTCCCCATGAACTACCAGCAGTGTCAAGAAGTCAGATTCTATTTGTCCAAAATTGATTCCCTTTTCCTTTTCCGTGTGGATGCTGGTCATCCTGCCTTTGTTAAGAGAGTCTCTTGTGAAAAGCCCCATGTCACTAAGCAAAGCTGTAATTGCCTCTCCTATTGAGGGAATCCTAACCCCACCAACCAAGAAGCGACTGCTCAGTGCTACTTAGGTAGTCAGCCAGATAGACCCCGGCCATCCCCTGGAGGAAAGCAGCCTTGCCATAACCAGCTAGCTTTCTGGCTCCATATCACGCCCTTGTCTTCTTCCGTTCTGCCTAGCAAAGTCTTTCATGTTGTTCAGCACCTCAGAGCTCCTCTCTCTCTCTGCTACATGGGGTGGGTGCTGCCTGATTCAAATCAATTTTTGCTCAAATAAACTCTTCACATTTTTAACATGCCTAGTTTATCTTTTAACAGCTCCCATCAGGACCCTCCCCTTCCTTTTGGTTCCCCTCTAACAGTCCTATCCATCCACAGGGCTCCTTTGAGCATCTGTCCCCACCCTCCTACTTCTACTCCCCATTTTCTCTCCAGTATGTTTATTCCATTCTGTGATGGGCTTGTGGTGCTTGAAACCTGACCCTCATTTTGTACAGAAACTCAGCAGCCTCCCCTGCTCCTTGAATCCAGGCTGGTGGTAAATCGGGAGTATTGTCTTACAGAAAGTCCTTTGGAGCTACTGAGGTCTGGAAACCCATTGATTCTGTATTTGCATAAGTATGTTAGTGACCGTTCAAATGTCTCATCTACATAAACAAAAGAAGAACACGTTTTCCTTTCCTAACTAGTATTGATCATAGATATTCCAGGAACTCTACTGCTGGGTGCTCCTTGATATCTGACCCCAGCATGTAATACAGAGCCACCTCCCAACCAAAAGAAAGAGGGGGAGAGGGAGAGAGAGAGAAGAGAGGAGAGAGGACAGGTAAATGGTACCTGTGGAAGAGCAGAAAATTCCAAGAGTCCACGCAGCCCTGCACACTGACTGAGACTTAGAGGCAGTGGGGAAGGGGGTGGGGGATGGGGAGGCTTCTCCAGAGGTGCTGGACCTCCCTCCTCAGCAGGAGTAAACATCATGGTCACCATGTTTATCATAAAAATGGCCTGTGGGCATGCGTGATTTGGTCCTCCGTGAGGCAGGACCTCAGGAAATAGGAGTGACTCTGTTCCCCCCAAATCACAGAGCTTATGTTACTTTTACCCCAGACTGTCACCTGCTGCCTTTATAGGGCCCAAATAAATCTTTTCACTCCTTTGTCCACTCGTATCAACACAGGACTAGCATGCCTGACACAGAACTGTGAACTGGGGAGACCATTCTACAGATTGCAAAACTGAGGGGAGAGGGGAGATATGTAATGATTTGTAAAAGAATGACAAATATATAGAAAGCACTGGACCAGGAGTCTGAGCAGTGTGCCCCCACACCCAGATCTGGGGCTCCAAAAGTAAGTGAGATTGGCCCCACTCGCCCTCCTCTGGGCCTTAGAGAAGGTGTGGGGGCTGAGCGCCAGATGTGGCACCCAACCTGCCAGGGCACATTCAGGACTGAAGGTCGTGTCTTCTAACTTCTGGGCTTGTGTTTCGCTTACTCAAGCCTTCCCTCCACACTGCCTCCCTGATGTCTCGGGCATGAGCTGGATGGATGTGTCAGCCCTTGAGTGATGTCTCCCATACTGGGAGCAAAGTAGAAGCACAGCAGAAAAGGGACACACACATAAGGAGCAACCCAGAGAATCAGGCGTTCTTAGGAGTAAAGCTTTAAACCTCGAGGACAAGAAAAGGATCATTTTAATGCTTAAATCTCCCTTCCTTGGTTTCAGGCATAGTGCCCCTTGCAGGGCAGTTCCAGGAACACAAGCTGGAGGTAAGCTCCCCCATCCCTGAGAGGCCAGCATGCAATAGAATGCATTCTCCAGAGCAGTGGGGCCAGAGCAGTTTCCTGGGCCATCATGATAATTGGGTTACTCACTCCTCTATATGTCCCTACTCCCTAGCTTACTAGCATGGTTCCATGTTGGGACTCCAATCAACCTAATCTCCTTCACCACTGGCTGCCTCCATCATACCTACCCAGGGGAATCCCAGTCCTGTGAAACGCAGCTCTCCACTTACATTGCAAATGCACCTAAGCAGCTGAATGATAGGAAAATGCCTACACACACACACACACACACACACACACATGCCTGTGTGACACTGACACTGGCATCTGACCCTGAAGATGATTCCACCACAGTCCAGGTCAGTTCACTTGTCCCTTCTCCACACCTTGGAGTCCATTCTTCCTCACTTACTCTAGTTCTTTCCCCAACTCCTGCAAATACTCTTTTTCCTCTTCCGTCATCAATTTCTTCCTCTCCGCTGGATCATGACCATAGGATACACACCTCAACATCAGGCTTTAATATCATCTGTCTGAGGAAAGAAACAGGTAAATGACCCTTAACCTTGGTTTCCAGCAGGTCCCCTCTCATTCCTTTGTTCCTGTTCATATTTAAATGCCTCAAAAGAGTTGAGTGCTCCCTACTTCTTCACCTCCCATGCCCTTCTCAAGTCATTCCTATGGGCATTGGCCCAAATCTCCACACCCTGAATCAGGCATCTTCACGGTCAGCAATAACTTCCACTTTGAAAGAACCCAATAGGCAGATTGTGGCATATACCAGATTCAAATTCCGCCCAGCATTTGACTCAATTGGTCACACCTTCCTTCTTTTAATACCTTCTTCTGTGACCCTTTAGGACATCACATTCACCCCATCTTCTTCTGACCTTCTCAACCTCTTAACCAGCATCTCTTCCTCTGAAACATCCTTAAATGTTGTCAGGCTCCAAGAATCAGAAGGATGAGTCCTTGGTCTTGCTCTATTTTTCTACTCAGATGATCTTTCTGGGAGCTGTAAATACTATATGAATTTAAAATATGTCTATTTAAAATACATATTAATATATAATTTCTGTTTTACACATTAAATTTTATACAATAGATATAGATATAAACACACATATGCATATATATTCAGAATTCCCAGAACCATGTCTCCAGCCCAGATTTCTCTGTTCAGTTTGTAAATGTAAGTGCTTATTTGGCAATCCCTCTTAGATGGCTGATTGTCTCAAACATAACACAACTACAGCATAGCTCTCATTTCCCAGCCATCCTCATCCTGCCTGTCTACCCCTCCCTTAATCTTCCTCATCTTTGGTGAATGACAGCACTATCCACGCAGTTAGTTAAGCACAAAACCCAATTGTTATCCTTGGTTGCTGTTTTTCATTCATGCCCCGTGTTTAATTCTTTCTCATGCAATGTCAAAAGCAAGTATTTCCAAAATATATCCAGGACTCAGCCACTTCCCACCACTTTCTTTGTAATGACTTTATCCCAGAGTGAATGGGTGAATGAGTAATGTGATGGTACCTACAGAGAAAAGAGTGTTTGGAAAAATATTTTTCATTGTTCCTCTGGTGTAATATCAGATCCGTATAAAGGGAGAGTTTATGAGATGTGTGCTGTGATATCTATATGCATCGTGGAAGAGAGGTCATGCTACCACTATAATTCACTGGGGCTTTGGTTGAAAGCAAATTAAAAATTGAGTCCAGGCAGGTTTGCAAAGAAATTTTCAGAAGTTTAGAATGCTTTTCTATTTAACCTTCTGTTTCTAGATACTACTGATATCTGGCTTTTTATAAGGATTGACTCTCTTTCATGAGTTTTGGTAAAGACAACACTGGGAGACTTCTTCAGAAAACTTGAGATTAGATGAGTTCCCCAAATATACAAAATACATGAAACAACAATTTTTAAAACATCGTATATCAGGCAAAGGATAGGGCAGCCTCAGAGACAGGAAGCAATCTGAATGAGCCCCTATGATTATCCCCATCTGTCCCCAATCCTAGTGACCTTTTCCAGTAACAGTACCTAACATTTCTATGACACTATGCACCTGGCATGGCTCTAAGTGCTTTATGTATAAAATCTTACTCTCTTCTCTGTTTCCACGTGGGCTTCCCTGGAAGCTGGTTGTTAATGAACACTGTGAATTTTTTACATTGCTCCAGACTTGAAAATCTTGCCCCATGCCCTCCAACATCTTTCTCAGCTCCACCAATGCCCATCATCTGCCACACAGTCAAGAAATCTTACCAATGAGGCAGAGATTGGAGTTTCACTGCCACAAGTCAAGCAATGGCAGGATCCACCAGAAGCTAGAAGAGGCAAGGAAGAACTCTTCCCCAGAGCCTTCAGAGGAAGCATGGTTTTCCTGACACATTGATCTCAGACTTGTAGGTTCTTCTTACAAGAGAGTATGTTTCTGTTTGTGGTAATTACCAAGTCTGTGGTAGTTGATTACAGCAGCCTTAGGAAAACTAGCACAGATTTTGGGTTTTGGTGTCTGGAGCGAAGTTAGTTTTGTCTGATGGTTTTTAAAGACGTCCATCTCCAAGCACTCCAGACTGATCCATGATGCTGTTTGGTTTCTCTAATGGTTTTTTAACACTCTGGAGCCATATAGAAATATGTGGAACAATAATCAGTGGGTTCTCGGAGTTTTCTAAGAGAGCCAGAGGAGCAACACAATCTTGTGAACAAAAGCTTTGGTTTGGCTAACAGTTGGCCCTGGTGGTTGGATTAGATGGTTCTACAGTTGGCTCATTTTTCTCTATTTTTACGAGGAACCACATTTTAAAGTAGGAAGAGAAAAGACAATATTTTGGTTCTTCTTACTCTTCTTCTCAACTCTATGATCTTCATTTAATACCTGGTTCAGTCTTTATGTTATGACTCAATAGTATGCAGCATATCCAATAACTCTCTGACTCCTGGTCAAGACAGCATTATGAAAATTACTCTTCTAGACAAGTTGACCCACAGGAACTAGATTTACCTTCCTCTTGAAACAAATAAAATATCATGCAAAATTTATAAAAAGAGCATAATTCAAGATGTTACATGTGAGTCAACAAAGTAGGTAGGAAATTATGGAAACTCAAAGCAAAAAGCTAAATCCTGTGATTATCCCAGACCTGGAAATGGTGTCCAGACTACAGTAGAGGGAGAGGGACTAGTCCTACACAGACCATAGTAAAGGGAGAGGAAGCCTGGACAGACAGTCTCTGAGGTGAGAAAATGAAGCTAGAAGCACAATGAGGCTAAGGCAGCTTGAGTCTTCAGGGAAGAGTCTCAAAGTTGAGAGAGCTCCGTGGGGACAAAACAATGGAAATCTGCAGAGAGCCTTCCTTAAGTCTTTCGTTTAGTACTGTTCGACAGTTATGTTTAAGGAAAGTAGCAAAACCAAGGGAAAGAACCATCTGAAAGATTAGAAGGACCAATTACTTATCCTCAAGTGGAGCCAAGAATATTTCCTGTTCCTACCAGCCAGCGTAGAAAATCTCATAATTGTTGGGCCACCAGGTAGAGTACTCAGAAGTCTGCCTCTGTAGTGGGGCAAAATTAGGCTAGACTAAACGTGTTATGATCCCACCTAAGAAAATTTAAAAGCAAGATCCAAAAGATTTAAACTATTTCCAAGTAATAAAACTGTTTTGCCAAATAGAGTTCAAGAAGGCTTTTCAGTCTCATCACACAAAAAGTAACATCACAATGTCTGACATTCAATCAAAAGTTCCCTAACATGCCAAGAAGCAGGGAAATGTGACCCATAAAGTAGATAAGTAAATCCACTGAAATTGACTAAGAAATGATACAGATAATATAATTAGTAGACAGTCATTAAAACAACGTTTAAAACTGGTTCGTTTGTTTGGAGGTTCAAAAAACTAGAAGAGAGATTGAAATTGTTAAGTTAAGACATGAAATGTGTTTTTTTAAAAAACTATAAATTGAGCTTCCAAAGACAAATCTACAATATATAAAATGAAAATAAATTTGATGGAATTAAGATCAGATTATATATTTCACCTTATTATGTTTAGTAGTAAAGTCCTATTAAAATGGAAGTTGTATTTTTTAAAAAATGGAAGAGTAGTTAAAAGATGTGGGGGCTTCATGGATAAGCTCCAAAATAGATCTCAAAAGAGTAAAGAGGGAATAGTGAAAACATACATTTGATGAACTCATATCTGATATTTTTTTGTACTTGAGAAAAGCCACAAATCCTCAGAAGGCAGACAGATCTCCTCTGAGTCCTTATTCGTAAGGTCTAATATGATTTTGAATTTTATCATAACCCCTTCTGACCCTTCATTCCTCAACTGTGCAATGGGGTTAATTCTTAACTTCATTGGCTTGATGTGAGAAATAGTGTGTTAAAAAAAAAGAAGAAGAAGTTAACACCGTATCTGGCACATAAGGGCTAAATAAATGTTAGCTATTATATTTATTCTTATTTTCTGTCCCGGATCTTGCTTTCTTTCTGACAACTTGCACCGGAATCTCAACTGTGTTCATCATAGGAATTAGAAACAGCAAATAAATGCCGTTAGCACAAAGTTTCTTCCAAAGCTCTAGGCTCATATTCAACTATGTATTTTTTTAGGTCTGCCCCTAAATGTCAGCCTTAACTCAGGGTCTTCCCCCTCCCTGCTCCAGTCAACTCCTCTTCCTCTGCCCTCTTCCGCCCTCCCTTCTCCACGAAAACTATCTCCCACCCAGTTTTCCAAGGTGAGACTGAGGAGTTTTCCTTCAGTCACCATCATGTCCAGTAGATTTACTTCTTCCCGTCCCCAACGATGCTCCTCCATTCAAACCAACAGCATTTCCCCAGAAAGCTGGAAAAAAAACGGCCTTTTCAACCAGTCTCCTTGTCTTCCGTCATGACTAGAACCAACTCATTTTCTACAACACCCGGAGGTCTTCTCTCTGAAACATATTTCTAATTCTATAATTCTCTTGCTTAAAATATTTTCCTGAAGTCCCAGATTTTTAGTACAATGTCTAAATTCCTTCACATATATACAAAAATCCCTCCTGAACTGGCCTTAGCATACTTCTCTTCCTCCTCCGGAACTGCTTTGCTCACTCAGTATATGTCTGTGCAGTAGGCAGGAGAAGTATTATTTTTCTTATTTTGCTGATGTTTGTATATAGAACCTCGACTTGTAGCAGAAGAAAACCGAATCTGGCAGGGCACACCATCTCCCCCTCTGGAACTTTGCTTCTTCATCTGTGCAGCAAAGAGGTTGGACTCGATGTTCTTTGCAACCATCGCATGGAATGCTTCCCTCTTCATTACTCACAGTTATATGTGCCTTACGTTGTACACAATGGAAAACTTTCTGAGGGTGGCAATTAGTAGATGGGGAAACAGGTCACTGAAGAAGAATGTCGCTCTGACTCTTTAAAGAGGGAATAGACTCTCATCCATGTAGAATGGTTTACAGGTGGTTCTAGTCTATGTCTGCACATAATAAGGGCTCAGCAAATGTTTGTCAAGTAAATAAAGTCCACGCCACCTTTACGCCTTCCTGGCTCGTGAAGTGCTTTATTCTGCATTATCTCATGGGACTCCACAAAATTCTCATGAAGCCGCTAGAGCAGCTATACCCAATCCCCATTTCTAGACCCAAGAAACTGAGCCTCTAAGCATTTAAGTGACCATGCCAAGGTCACAGAATTAGTAAATGGCAAAGGCGGGTCTCAGACTGAGGGCTTTGAACTTGAAATCCTGTGTTCTTTCCACGGCATAATGCAAGCCTCATAATTCTAAGATACCGTCCTAAAATAACACAAAGGACTCAGCCGGCCGCTTTCTTTGTTCCCTTGACCTCATTAAAGCTTTAAATGGAACTTGTCCTCACAAACTTAGGGCGCACCATCAAATCTGTCTGAGTTCCTAGGGCACGTAGCAACAGCTTGCTTTAATCTAATAATTGGCTGAAGTAGAGCCACAGAAAGGACATAAAAAAGGCAAATTGTTATTTTTCAAAACCAAGCCATTCCCCTGCCTAAAAGGTTCACGGCGTTTTCCTTTTCCAAGAAAATATTTATCCCTCTAAAAGATTTCTTCCCGTTAACAATATTTTTACAGCCTTTGTGATACTTTTACAGCATTTTAGATGCAACCTAAATACTATATATTTCAAGAATGGAACCATTACATTAAGAACGCTGCATATGTTTAAAAGTGTCTTTTATGAGGTTTATTAAAAGAAGCCATAAATTTCTGAGAAAGGTTTAAGCCATATTACATTGATCTTACTTCTCATTTAAACAAAATGTAAAATTTAAGTAAAACCTTGATGTGGAATGTAAACTCAGTCATATCCTCGGAGCTCACTCATTCGCATGTGCCTTCTCTGAAATATTAAATCATCTATGAACCACTCCATTTCTTTGAGTGTTTTCCAATCACAACAAATAGCTTTCCGGTGATTGCTTGTACCTGTTGAGTTTCTCAGACTCATTCACAGTGAGTGAAGAATTCACAGTGAGTGAAGCCGGTGGTGCTGGCTGGATACAAAGTAGGGTTTTAAGTTCATTCTCAGCTCTGCACACCAAGGGGTGACCAGCAGCCCAACGTTGCTCTCCAGGTGCCCTCTCCTAAAATGCATCCCCACACCAAACGTAGGTACTCTGACTCTCCCCACTTTATCGATGAGGACCTTGGGGGTACACAGGAAAGTTGAGCAATTTTCTGAGGTCACACAGTTAATGAGGAATATTGTCAAACTGTAAACCCAGGCAGTCTGGCTCCAGATGGCCAGAGCTCACGCTCTGCTGCCTGCCTGACACTATCCTGCCTCCTTCATGAGGTTCTGATGGGGATTAGATAGGGTGCTACTCAAACGTCCTTTAATACAGTGCTTGACGGATAGCGCTCCACAAGATTAACCATTATTAGCATCATTATTACCATTAGCCGGTCTATGTTAAGGCTGTTTGTTCTTACCAGGGCCAAGGCAAATCATATCGTGAGCCCAAAATGACCCTCCCCGCCCAGGCCTTTGTGAAACAAAGGGAATGCTGATTGTCTAGCAAGGACATAGAAGTTACAGAATGAAACATATGGGAAAGAAGGTATCTCCAACTCTGCAGCACTTGGGGACTTGGGTATGAGGTCTTCGGGCCTTTCTAGCCTGATCCCACAGCCTCCTTGACCTACAGGGTGGTACCTCGTCTTTCCACCCAAATGCCCAGACCCTCGATTCAGAGCAATTGCTGTTAGTTTCGGCTTCACGGTGTGCACCTGTCTGGACATGACGTCTCCTATCTGGAATGCTCTTCTCCCACTTCATCCCAGGACAAACTCCTATTCATCCTTCAATCCAAACGTGCAATTTCCCCTTCTTTACATTCTTCGTTGACACTTCTTACATAATATTGAGAAGGTTGTAGTATACTAATAGGCTTGCGAGTCTATCTCTCCCAGTCCCATCCAGACTGGGAACTCTGAGGAAAAGGGCCATGCGTGATTTATCTCCATATCCCCTCAGCTTACACCAAGTTTGGCCCCAAGGAGATTTTCTTTAAGAAATCTGATGCGTTAAGGAGGGCATGTTGACCCCTGTGGTGTCGGCTCACCTATGGGACCTCAAGGACGGGTCATGTCAGAATCAAGAAACAGAAAAAAAAAAAAAAAAAATCATTCACCCACTACTATGTCTGAGCTGAGATCTGTGAAGGTCATGGAGCAAAACCCGAATCAGTGAACTCTGACCTTTCCTGGCCCACAGAAAATAAAGCCATACGCTCAAACTCAGTGGCCACAAAGCCAGCCCTAGTGAAGCTTCCTGTCGCTGCCTCCCCAAGGTCCCCAGTTCACCATCTTGAGTTCCTTTTAAAGTTCACTCTGGGGGGCTTCTAACAACCATTATTCACAAGCCTTCTCAGAAATGGTTTGAGAAACGTGGAAACTAGGAGGTGCTCCCTGACAAAACCTAAGCTAGAAAAATGAAGTCCAAGATTTCTAGGAAACAGAAAGAAAAGTGCTTCCATCAAAGAGCCTCTGTGGAAAACATTTTAAACTCTCAAGTAGGTCTAAAGAGCTAGGAGAACATTTTATGAAAGGTGAGGGTCACACCGACCCCTGCACATTTCACAGCCTACTAACCCTCTGCTGTATTTTGTATTTTGAAAAGAAAGCCTTTTCTGTACTGATTTTCTGAAGGGAATGTGAAGCGGTGGACTTGAACTCAAGAGATCTCACCTAACTCGCTATGTAGCAGTGACATCTACTGGGGAAAATTGTCACTTCGGGGCTTCCACTTCTGTACTGTGCTAAGTAACTTTCAAATGTTAACCCATTCCATCTTTGCAACAACTCTATGATCTGCATTTGTTCACGAGGAAATTAAGATTCGTAGAAATGAAGAAACTGATCTAATGTCACACAGCTAATATGTATGGCAGAGCTGGGATTTGAACCCAGAACAGTGCGACTCCAGGGTCTGTGTCCTTAACAGTTGAGACCTACTGCCTTCACTACTGTTCAATTTCTGCACTTTGAATGTATCCATTATGTACCATTTTGGATTCAGCTTTGAAATGATGCGTTTACGGACCCTGGGCAGCTCTGTTGGTTAAGTGTCTGCCTTCACCTCAGGTCATGAACCCCGGGGTCCTGGGACTGAGTTTCACACCCGGGGTCTGCTTCTCCCTCTTCCTCTGCCCCTCTCCCTGCTCATGCTATCTCACTCTTTCTTTCTCCCAAATAAATAAATAAAATCTTTTAAAAAATAGATAAAAGAAATGATGCATTTATATGCCTGTTTCCCCGGGCGACTCTGTCCATTCTCAGGGCAGTTCCTGCGCTCATTCATACTGAAGGTAGGTACCCCATGCATTTCCTGATACATAAGAGGTATAAGTAGTTGTTGAGTAAATCCTGCATAAATGAATGAATGAATAAGCAAAAGTCCTAGTGTATGTGGGAAGTAGATACAGAGTGGGAAGAGAGAGAGACAGGAAGGAAGGCTTGGCTCTTCTCTGGGGAGCCGCCATACTTCTTCACAACATGGCTTTCAGAAATGAGAGCAGGAGTGTCCATAATTCCAGTCTGGTAATCCTGGAGTCTTTTAGAGGCTCCTCGTGGCTTTCAGAATTGACTCCACCTTTCCCAGCTTGGAAAAGAAAATCTGTGGTCATTGGGCTACTAACCACCTCCCCAGCTCCAGCACATACGACAGCATGGCCCCTTGGCTCCAGGGACTTCTCTGACGGAGCCTGCCTCTCATATGTCCGGGCTTTGACATTGTCTTGAACCAGAACACTTCTTTGTCCCTGCAGGCCTGCTCCTTCTTCATCTGAGAAGCTGTGTTCATTTCTCATGATTCAGTTCTTTCTTCCAGGAAGCTTTCCCAGAGGTGCTATTCGCGAATGTCATGGACAGAGGAAGTGGTCGTGATGGTCCATTTAATTGCCCTGGGACTCACTCAGCCTGGCCATTGACTAGGCATGGGACCTTGGGCAAGTTACTCAATGGCACTGTACCTCCGTCCCTCCATTTTCAAAATAGGGTCTGAAAAGAGTATTCATTTCATAATGTCCAGTGAAGTATTAGTATTGAGGGAGCCAATAAAAGCAATATAAGAAAAATCCAAAGAAATGTAAACTCTCCTAGTGACTGTGCACAGGAGCAGGAATTTCAGGGTTTGAGATGATGATCACAACTGAGAAGAGGGAGGCAGAGGCAGGAAGAAAGACGGAAAGAGATATGCTTGGTTCTGGGTGTGGCTATGGAGTCCCAGAAACACTGGGAGTCAGAGAGCAGAGAGTGAGCATGGAGCAGGGAAGTGTGTTTTACTCTGGCTCCTGTTAGCTCTTCCCTGTGCTCTGTTGTGTGCGAGGAGCTCAGCTCCATTGCCTCACACCCCCAATCCCTCCCTTTCTCCAAATGATCTCCTACCCCATCCCCCATCTTTTGAAAGTTACAACCATTTCCACACATGGAAAACACATTGAAGCCATTCTGGATGGTCATTATGAAGAGACAGAAACCAAAGCAATATGATCTTCGGGGACCAGGCCCCAAAAGCAGGGTGGGGAGCCGTCTCTGAGGGTATGGTACAAAAACTCTGGAAGGCACAGGGCTCCAAAACACAACCCTACAGCTCTTGCTCAGGGGCTGTGGGTTCCAGCATTGGAACCATTTCTTGGTTTAAGTCATTATATTTCCAGAAAGACCCCCATTCAAAATACAAAGATGGACTTACACGGAGACTTGTCTCATTTACATACAGGAAGGATTTGTTTTTCCCATGGAAAGGAGAAACTTCAAAAATTTCAGGTAATAAGCTGGCTCAAATTGTGGGGGAAAGAATGAGAGTTGCCATTTAATGAGTACTTTTCATGTGATGTTGGGCTTTGTGAACAATGTCTTTGGAAGCATTTTGCTTTTATGTTCTTGTATTTGAAAGGTGGGGCAGGGAGTCAGCCTGACTGCTGGCCCCACACGGACAGGAGGTGGTGAGCTGCTGTAGAGAGAGGCCAGTTCAAAAAAGGGAGAGGTGTGGACAGTCGGCCAAACATCTCCAAAATTAAGCTCATAGTGGACAGCGTCGTAGCCTCTCAGGGGCCTTTCTTAACCCTCACTGTATGGCCACAAATTAACATATATTTATTAGCCCCTCTCTTTCTCTGTTTTCCATCAAAACCCATCCCCGAAGAGGAACCGAGTGAATAAGGTCTTCCCAGTGAAGTCGTAAGTTGTGCTCGTTCATTTACTTGCTGGGTGAAGCCTAGCCACCTGCCCCCACCCTGCAAGAGAGCAGGGCCCTGGGGATGGAGAATCCAGGCAGACCCAGGTCCCCACACCCCGGGAGAGACCTTCCCATGAGCCCAGTGGGATAAACCCCGGAAAACCTGTCCCTTCTTGAGGGGTCCGCCCCCTCCCCTGCTGCTTGCTACCTTCCCTTTGTGGGCTCTCATCTTCTTCCCATGGAAACCTCACAGGAGCCTCCCGGCTGGCCTGTCTCCGTTCACTGCCCTGTCTTTAGAACAGGCCCACTTGCCCTGACAGAACACATGAGAAGCTAGTAGTCCTGCCCTCTCTGCTTCCAGAGCCCCTGCGTTCTTCACCCCAGCCCAGATGAGCTGGGAAGCTTCCCTCCACACGAGGTGGGCACATTCACCTCAGAACCTTGACTCGGGCGTGGCTCAGTCTCAGTCCGTGGCCTTGGTGCACTTAGTAGCTTGCTTCCAGCCTTCCTAGCCAGCTCCCTCTGCAGCCCCCTCAGGAAACCTGGACAAGTTTCCTCCTCGTCTCTGTGCTTCCAAAGCCTTGTCACTTTGCTCTGTTCCTGTGCTTAACTGCGTTTGCCTCCTGAGGCTGCGAGCTGGGAGGGACCAGGGTGTGTCTCCTAGTGACCTGTGTATCCGCCTTCTGTGGGTCCTATCACCCGCAAGACACCTGGCAGGGGCACAAAGAAAGAGGGGGGATGAGGGAGAGTGTGGGCAGGAGGAAGGAAGGAAGGAAGAAGCGGGAGAAGGAAGAAAGAAGGGAAGAAAGAGGGGGCAGAGAGAGGGAGGTAGGGAGAGAATGACGGAAGGGAGAGAAAGAAGGAAGGAAAGAAAAAGAGAAAGAGGGAGGGGATCCATTCAGTCCCGACAGCTTAAACATATTGGCTAAATTAACCCCACCTAAGTTAAGTGAAGGGGTATCTATATTGTAAGAATACTGAAGTAGTCCAAAAAACTGAAGGAAAAGACTGAAAACCCCAGGGACACCAGCAACAAAAATAACCTGAGTTAAGACCTCTGCTCTCTAGGGAGCTACCCTTAGAGCCAGCCATCGAGCTTCACATCCCTGTGATTTCTGCCCAAATCTCAGAGTCACCGGAGAGAACTGGCCGAGCTTGGATCAGGTATAAGATCATCTCGATCAACAGCTACAGTTAAGGGGTAGGGAGGTGAGCAGGCATCAAAGGCATGATCAGTCAAAACATACGTAAATATTTGTGCACCCTTACTGGGCACCAAAAGTGTTGTGAGGACCTTAAGATAAAGTAGAGAACAAACAGACAGAATTTCTGCCCTCGGGAAGCTCTAGGGATCTGTGTGGGAGAGGCTGCTGCCCAATTAGTGTCTATTACACTAAGCCGAGAAACAGAGTTTCTGAGGCCGAAACAGGAAATCTGCAAACTACCAAAAGCTGGAGGCTCATTTCTGGAGAATTTGGGGGTTTTGACACAGTGTCCTGAGCTGAAATCTCCAAATCACATAAGAGTTTAGGTTTTATGGAAAGGGTAAAGAAGAGAGGCAGAGAGAGATTGAGAGACCGAATGAGAACCCTTACCAAGTCTAGGAAAGATCAACTTTATTTTAAACAATGTTAGATAATAATTAGGATTGATGGAAAAAATCCAAATTATATCCACATTTACAGTAATTACCTAATATAGTGCCAGGTACCATGGATGCTTATTAAATATTGGTCAAACATGAATTTACATTTTATTTACTGAGAGGAAACCACAAAATATAGGCATAGTATCAGATGTACAGGATTTTATAGTCAGGCAACCTAAACTCTGGTATGTCATTGCTGTGTGACCCTGGACAAGAAGTTAAAGATCTTTAAATGGAGGATATTAAAACTAAATTGAAATGTATTCTGAGGATTAAATAAAGTAGTGTATACTAAGTCATATAGTAAGTGCTCAGTAAATGTTTATTCTTTCTCTTTTCTTCTCTTTATCTTCTTATTAAATACATGCTCTTAACATTTAAAGTTTGATTTTACTAGAAAGTTCAATTTTTTAAACAAAGTCTTGGAAAGTTAGTCTAATAAATTTAATGGGCTAGACTAGAAAACCCAGGTCTCAGATAAAGGATGTTTCTCAAACATCAAACAAAGACTGATCGATCAAGGCTATCGCTACCACCACCTGATGGCAGCGTACTGCATAATGTTTTTGAGTTGATGTATATGAAATCCTAAACATTCCTTCCAGTTTCATGTATTACACATACTTTAAGGATTTAGACAACATTCTTACAACATATTTTTCTAAACAATCTGTGGTTAACACTTTGGTACGTAATAAGGATGCTTGACACAGTAATCTGTTTTCTAAATTCATGGGTATCTATCTTTAATGCCATCTGCTCCACTACCACTCTCCCTCAATACTCCTATTACAGCCTCAATTCAAAAGCTTAGGGGTTCTTTTGAAGGATCGAGTAAAGCAGATCATGATGCAAAAGCACAAGCAAAAGGGGAAAAAAAAGTACATTATCAAAATTAAAAACCCTGTGTTTGAAGGGTTTTTCTCTATCAAGAAAGAGAAAACAATGGGAGAAAAATTTTGCAAATAATGGATGTGATAAGAGACGTGTGCCTAGAACATATAAAGGAGTCCTACAACACCTACTACAAAAGCAAATAATACAATTTAAAAATAGGTGAAAGATTTGGGTAGATATTTCTCTGAAAAAGATACACAAAATGACAATAAAAAAAAAAGTTCAGTATCAGCCGTCAGGGAAATGCAAATCAAAACCATAATGAGACACCACTTTACACACATGAGGATGGCTATAATCAAAAAGACAGTTAATAGCAAGTATTGGCAAAGATGTGGAGAAATTGGAACCCTCGTGTACTGTTAATGGAAATATACATGCAGCTGCTTGGGAGAAGTAATCTATTAATCTGTTAGAAGATGAAACCTAGACCTGTCACATGGCCCCACAATTCCATTCCTAGATATGCACGTAAGAAAAGTGAACATATATCCACACAGAAACTTGTTCGTGAATGTTCACAAAAGCATGGTTTGTAACAGCCCCAAAGTGGAAACAACCTTAAATGCCCATCGAACTGATCCTTACAGTGGACTATTATCTAGCAAAGAAAAGAATGAGCACCGATGTGTATGGCAGCCCCGGTGAACATCATGCAAAGTGCAAGAAGCCAGTCACAAAGCCACATGTTAGGTGACTATTTAATTAAACACTTGGAATAGAAAATCCATTGACGAGGAAACAGATATATGTTTGCTTAAGGTTGGGGGGCAGGGCATTTGGGAGGTAATGGCTCAGGGAGGCAGGGTTTCCTTTTGGGGGTCATCAGTGTTCTAAAATTGATTGCGATGATGGTTGTCCAACTCTATGAATATATAAAAAACCATTAAATTGTGTCCTTCCAATGGGTGAAGTGTATGGTATTTTAATTCTATCTCAATAAACCGTGTCGGAAATGGCGAGGGAGAAGTGGTCCCTTCTTCATCTCTCCCCTCTACAAACTAAAGCTTCTACCTGTCTTAGGAAAAAAATAAAATAAAATAAGTCAGACCTAAACATTTTGATCCAACACTGGAAGCTAATCTTCTAGAAACCAAAATCTTTTCCATAAATTAATTTGGAGCTTTGAACACATTTTTTGTGCTATTTCATTTTCCCATAAAAGAATAGTCTCTTCTTCTGGCTTTAGAGGTTTTTCCTCAAAATGGGAGAAGAATACAATTTCCCATTTAACTGTAAAAAGATTCTCTTTGATTTCCACAGCGGAGCTGGTCCCACCATCAGAAGTCATATACATTGGTATTCTATCCCACATTAATGATCGGAGCCATACCTGCCCTACTCACCCATGCACACACATGTGCAGACTTACACGTGTGCGTGCACACAAACCTCTGGTGCATTAGACTGGGACATGGAACAGTTTGGGGGACCTCATCTGCAGTAACAAGGCGGACCCTGGCGAGGTTGGGGTAGGCAACCATTTGGTTTCCGGCTGTTATTCCTAAAAACAGCATTTCTGGATGAACGCGCGGATCATTGAAACAAATCACAGAATCTAAGCATTGTAAAGCACCTCACCAGCGGCTAAGTCTTACATAGCTCTTCCACTACAAATGAAGCCGGCCCAATCTTTCATTCCTATCTGATTCCGCTACAGTCATAGAGATGCCGTGCAAAGGATTAAAGAGCCATTTTTCATGACCTTCCTCCTCCCTCTGAACAAAGCCCAGTGTCAAATCTTTGAAAAGCATACATTATAGTAAAGAACAAGATTCAAAAAAATGTTTGGAGGCAGTCATGATACAGAAAAATAATTTCCTCTCTCTTCCCCATCCCCAAATAAAAAACAACCTTATGATGTGTTAGATATTAGAATGTTTAAATATTGAACCAGCGCCCCCCCCCCCAAAAAAAATGATTTGTAAGCCTCAATAAATTTCATGAAATTTTAAAATGATCTTATTATCCCATCTGACAGTGTCTTTCAGGGCTTGAAGCTGCATGGCCCAGATTGGGGTATTCTAATGAAAAATAAATGTGTAGCACGTTTGACTTACAAATATAATACTCAAAAGATATGTATTCAGTGAGGTGCACTTGCGATTGCTAGTTTCTAGGATCAGTTCTGCCTCCTGCGCAGAGCAATGGGGTCTTCTCCTTGAGTATCAAATGCTCTTAGTTACAACGTTAAAGCTTCTTTCCAGAAGGAAAAGAAAAGAAAAAAGAAAGGGGAAGGGGGGGGGGGGGGGGGGGGAAGCGTGCATCTAGGAAAGGCAACACAGCGCCTATTCACACTCAGTGGAATATCCAAATTAGATATTTTAGACAGATGGACAACGGATTCTCCAGGAGAGGGGTGTCATATTCGCGTGTACCATAGGAAACTCGCACATCCTTTGCACACGGTAAGACGCGGGCGCACGCCGGCTGCGGGGCGGGCGGTCATTTCCAGTCTCCGTCTAGCCACTGCCGTTCCCACTGTGAAGTACATCCCATAGAGCCGGGAACGTAGGAGGAAGGGGCCCGTCTATTCTCTCCTTCCGTGTCCATCTCTTCCCCAGAAGCACTTCACGCGCCCAGGGTTCCCCGCCACCGCCCGCTGCGCGGAGAAGCCGGGCGCGGCGGCCCGGGAGGCGCGGAGGCGCGGGGAGAGCGCGGGGCGGGGCGGAGAGGGGCCTTGTTCAGTGCGCCGCTCCGAGCCCCGGGCAGGCACAAGATTGATGATGCTCCCTGGGCGTACGGGAAGATCTCCTCCCTGTGAAAGACTGCTCATGAGGCCTGATAGACTTGTCATCTCTTAATAAACATCGCGGAGATGTCGGAGGGGAGAGCGGGCGCAGGAGCCGGGCACACCCCAGCGGCGCGCGCGCCTCCCCGGATGATCTGCTCCGCGGGTCCCGCGGGAGGTGCTGGGGGGCCGCGCCTCCGTCCGCACCGCGGAAATGCCCCCGAGCCGGCGCCTCTGGGATCCCGCTCCTCGTACCTTTCAAACCGCCCTCCCACTCCCCTAATTTCCCAGATCTCCATGAATTTGCATTCAGTGGGATCCTGAAAATAGGAGTGTGGCCGACTTCGTGCCCGGGGAAGTACGGGGCATCCACACGCTGTCGTTTTTCTTCGTCCCTGGGAGTGTCCTCCTGTTTGCGTCTCATCAGCTCTCCCACGGCGGAGTCCGCCCAGTTTCTCCGAGTTCTGCCCCCGCCCTATCTCTTCTCTCTCTCCCCTTCTTCTCAGTCATCCCCGGAGCCCAGGCTTCTCCACAAAAACATCCCGATCAGTTCTGTGGACAGTCCTTGGTACCGCTGACGCCACGGGGTCCACTCTCAAGGTTTCTTCTGCACTTGACCCCAAGGGAGTCCCACTTCCAGGCCCCACTTGAGTAGCTGCCACGGAACCCAGGTCACCGGCAGGCGCTGCTGAGTGCATCCTTTCCCCTCCCCCACTTAAAGGCCAGACCTGGGACATCTCGGTGACTCAGTCTATGGAGCACGTGACTCTTGATCTGGGGTGTTGTGAGTTCTAGCCCCATGTTGGGGTGTAGAGATAACTTAATAAATAAAAGTTTAAAAAATACCAAACTTATTTTTGGCTTGTAAATGAACATATAAGTACTGTAATGTTTATTCCATGTTCCTTTTGATGTTTTGTTCTACTCCCCAATGTGTGGTCACCGCACTTGCCCTCATGTATCTGCATTAGAACCTCCTGGAGGGCAGGGAGGCAGGGCTGTCCCTGGGCAGCCCCCCACAGCTTTGGAGGAAGTAAAGAGTCTTTCCTAATGCATGTTGCGGAGGATGGTGATGAAGGCACTCACCGACACCATCTTCAGTACTGCCGACATTTCTCATTGTGCTGAACCAGCCACACTGGCAGCTGGTGTGACACAAGACAGAGGCTTGGCCATTACCATAACTGAAAAACCCCAAAACACTGAAGGAGCCATAGCTCACTGGTAGTGTAGGGCCCTGTGGCCCCAGCTTCAGTATCTGGAACCATAGCCTCCATGCTCCATTTCCCCCACAGGAAATTGCTCTTTTGATATTTTGAAGTCTTTTATGTGTAACATGTGTGTGTGGGCCAAACAGCAAGCTCACATTTTCATCTTGAAATAATTGCGATTAATAAATTACAATGGCCCGGCAGGACAAGCTCCATTCCCCAGGGAACCACGCTATGTTTATATTCCTAGAAGTCGGCCCGGCCTGAACTCACACAGTTCAGCCTCTGCTGGAATCCAAGGGGGCTTGGCAGAAGATGTGTGTTGGGGTGGGCAGTGAGGAAGGGGGTGCAGTTTCCTTCTGGAATCATCTTCTGTTCTCTGCAGCAGGCCTACATCTAAGGCAATTGCTTATTATTCATCTCCTCTCCCCCATCCTCAGACCAGCACCAGCCCTCAGACCAGCAGCAGCAACCCCCTCTCCTCGATGCCAACCTTTCAAGGAAAACAGCCTTGTAGGAAGTCTTGATCAACTCCACAGCTCCGTGCATTGGGCACACTGGACTAACAGAGAAAAAGCCCGTTCTGTGGTGGTGTGGGTGGGAGTGAGCTGCTTAGCTTACCTGGAGTTTTGGGGAAGTATGGAAATTCTTGGATTAAGGCCCTTAAACTCAACCGAGGCAGAACAGCCAAGAGGTAGGAGTCCCAGCTCCTAAAGAAGACTAGCTTTTCTCTGATTCCATGCTCTGCCATTTTAACTGTCGGGCTTTGCCAATTTTTGTAACTCACCCCCACACGTGTTTTCTCACGTGTAAACTAGAAGTCACCCATGATAACATCTTGCACACAGTCATCACTTAAAAATCATAGCTATTATTGCTAGCATAGCTATTGTCATCATTACTATTACCAGAGCGAACTGAAATCCCCTTTATAAATTTCCCTTTCACCGATCCTGTTCTGTGCGCGAGTGTGGTCCAGGAGCCGTGAAACCACCACCTGAAGCCAGTGTACTTCATTTCCCATCAACCTAACTGCGAAAATATTCATAGACACAAGCAGTTCCCAGACTGTATCAGGTTAGGGGTAAAACTAAGGATGTCATCATATTAACAAAAGCACCTCATTTGGATTTGCTTTTACCACTTCTTCCTCAATTAAATCCCAGGATTCTTGAGTGGCTCCTCGAGGGCTCATGGGCAAGAGATACCCCCATATACTTTCGCTTGGGTTTGGCCCATTGCTGTCGCCTTCAGCTGCCATCCCCAATGTGGCAAAGAAGATGAACTTTTTGTCTGTCTTCAGATGGCCCTAAGCACGTGTTTTGGGGGTAAAGAGTATTTTTTAAAATGTTGGCTTAATCCTTTAGGCCAACTTGTCTTCTTCACTTTGACAGGCACTACCACTACAAGTTCATTGCCTTACACCTGTCACTTCACATGTCACACACATTTGTTTCTTGCCAGGACTCAAAAAGGGTTGTTTCTTTCTTTCTTTCTTTTCTTTTCTTTTTTTTTTTCTTGCAAATTCCCCTTCCCATAAGCTCACTGATTCCATAAGCTAGCAATACCCTCCAAGGTCCCAAACCACTGCCAAACCCAGGAGGTCTCAGCATGGAAATTCCTGTTGCTTCTCCATTCCAGCTGTCCTCAGCCCGTAGGAGGTGCTTTTCCGAATACATGAATGAGGGAATGTTCTGTCTGATGGACCCATTTCCTATTCCTACTCCTGGCGAACACAGCTATGACTTAGGCCACAAAACAGGGCAGCCCTGTGATCCTAAGGAGATCCTAAGAGTCTAGAGAGATGTTAACAAATCAACATCGTGTTTTTACTTTCTCTCTCTTGCTGCTTCCTTTCCCAGGCAAGTCTTAGGAGAGGCGGAGAAAACATCCTATTGTTCTCAAAATAGTGAGAGTGCCCGTGCATGTCTTATGTTTTGACTCCCTCCTTGCTCCAGGTAGAAAGACACTAGGGATCTCAGAGAACTTTGTCAGTTAATAACACAACACTGTCAGCTGCAAGTAAAAGAAAATCCCTCAGAGGGGGGCTCCCAGGAAGCAAGGATTTAGCAGCTGCACAGAACAAGAAGCTCAGGTGTGAGCAGAGGAGGGCTGGTTAGTGGTTCAGTGGTCCCGGCCCTCGTGTCCTCTGGCTCAGCCACCCTTTACCCTGTGGCCTCATCTTTCCGGTCACACGATGGCAGCCACACTTGCAACCACTGTGTGCGTACTCTGGAGCAGGAGAGGAGGAAAAGAGCAAAAAGTGGTATAAATTATTCCGTCCTTTGCAAAGCCTTCCCAGAAAGCTCAACCAGCAACTGGCACTTGCATCTCACCCAACAGAACAGGGTCCCGTGTTTATCTCTGTTTTCAAGGAAGTCTAAAGAGCTGAATTTTTTTTAGCTGGGTTTACTACAACTCCAAGGGCAATCAGAGTTGTGTCACCAGAGAAGGAGAGCCTGGAGCTCGGATAGGTAGTTAGCAGTATCTCCCCAAAAAACAGTGCTGGATGTAGCAAAAAGTATCACCAAAGATATTTGTAAGAGAAAATGTCCAGGTCTAATTTCTAAGAAGGGCCTCCATGTTAGATGGATGGCACTCTAGGAAGGCATAACAGGATATCAAAGCTGGACATTTCTCCAGTGGTGACCCCCAAAGCCAAGAGTGGGATGACAGGGGTCAAGTACACCTGCATTTCCCAAGTGAGGTTAGGGACAATCTGTATAGGATTTGCCACAGGAATAGCCCTCCACTGGTCCTCCCCGAATTAGCCAAGGGCACACCTCCAGCCAACATAAAAGAGTAAAAGTATTCCCCCCACTTGGGTTAGACAAAGAGGCTGCAAGAGAAGCACAGGAGGCTTGCCTGTGCCCCAGCATTTGGGGAACATAGGGACTAACATTCTGATTCTCCAGGGAAAGACTGAAGACAGAAAGTTATGTTCAGCGATGGTCCTAAGACAGAGGAAAAGAGATGGCTGCTTTCAGAATTAGATGTTCCTCCCCCAAGAGCTGGGCCAAAGGGTCTCCTTTTCAAGAACCAGGTGTAGAACCTCATGGAGGAAAAACACTGGGTTTGTCTGAAAATGGATTTGAATGAAGAAAGTCGGGGATTCTCCTTAACCTGTTGTAGTCTTTCTCTATCTCTGCAGCACTAGGGTCTCCATGAGTAGTGCTACCTTACACCCTGCTTGGCCTAAGGCCATCCCACATGACAGGCTGTCCCCGAATCCCAGAAACTCTATGACTGGTCCTCCTTCCACTCTCAAAAGTGTCCCATCTTGGACAACTATACGGTCACTTGGTAGCAAGGGACAGATACGCAGCACTGGGGCATCAGCCTGCAGTTTTCCAAGATCCTAATCAATGAAGGCACTAAGACATCACTGGGAAGGGTCTTACCTAAACTGCTTTTGAGAGGAAGTGTCGGCGTGGTTAACAGGATTATTCTGAGGCAGCAGTTAGGATACAGGAGGATCATTGTTAGATCGGTGTTGCTTTCTCAGGATGATAATTCCAGGTAAGTGGAGGGCTTCGTCCTGCATCCAGGTTAGCCAGTGGGAACAGACCAGGGGGATAGAAGGAAGGCTGAGGGATATTCCAAGTGATCTTCTGATTCTTGACTCTCCTATACAGAATTCATTGCTAACTAAACATTGAACAAATGGGTCATCAGTTTAAATATCATTTGGAAGTAAGTTCAAATAACTTGCCTTCCATGGATTCTCACGTGTCTTGATAGATCCTTGTCAATGCATCATCATTTAGCATCCATGCATTATCACATCCTTTTTTTTTTTTTTTCTACAAAGTTGTTTTGGGGCTCATGAGAGTTGGAGTATGCCCAGAGGGAATTTCCTGTATGGGAAAAGCATCTCTTACATACACAGCAGAACCAAAAATTGGGCAGCAGCTTATCTTTTCAGGTATAGGTTCTGTCACAGTTACTTTTGTTATCCCTTCTGGAATGTGAGGAGGAAAAACAGAGAAGGAAAGAAAAGGAACCAGATATGGTTCTCTATCCAGTTATATGGGTTAACAAGACCCTAGAAATAAAGCATTGTTGGAAAAATGTCAAGAAATGTATCTTCAAATTAGCTTTCTTCACACTATTGATAAAAAAATGTATGAGGACAATACCCTACTTACTAGGTGTCACTCATAATTCCTTTGAAATTGTGATAATTCATTAATTATCACCTTTTGGGTATGGTCAATCATCAAGCTTCTCTTTTGCTTACTTTATTCCCTGTCCCTACTCCTCCTTGTCCATGGAATACCATGAAAGAGCTTGTTGCCCACTGTCTTGGCGCATTCAAGCTGCTGTAACAGAGTGCTCATAAACCTGCATGGCTGATGAACAACAGAAATTGATTTCTCACAGTTCTAGGGGCTGGGAGGCCAAGATCAAGGTATCAGTAGATTGAATGTCTGGTGAGAATCCACTTCTTGGTTCATAAATGGCCATTTTCTTACTGTGTCCTCATATGGTGGAAAGGGCTGGGGATCTCTGGTGCTTCCTTTGTATGGGCACAAATCCCACTCATGAAGGTAACCACTGCCATGATCTAAGGCCTCTCTTCCAAATACTGTCACAATGGAGATCAGGATTTCAACATATGGAATTTGGGGGTGGAGGACATTGAGTTTATAACACACACCTTGCTGAGGTCCACTATACTGGGTCTATCCCATTTCTCTGATATCACCATCTAATAATACTATCAAAGAAATAAATAGGGCTAATCTGGCCTGGCTTGTCCTTTGTGAACCCACTAGAGCCTGAACTCTTATTAACTGTTGCTACTACCACTTCTAGATGGCCACAAACCATGGCATCCAGGGATCGATGCCAGCCTTGTCAGGATCTGTGAAATTCATCTTCTTTTCCTGTTTGAGAATCAAAATAGTATTTGCGCATTTAGACCTCTGGCAACTCTCTGATTTGCCATGATTCTGCAAAGAGCATGCATTTCAGTAGAAGTTGCCAGATATTAAATGCTTACTAGGTATCAGTGTGCTGAGAACTCCTACCAGCATCAGCCCCTCTATGTCAAGTTTAGTGAACCCCGCCTAAATGTAACATGTGTGAACAAAAAATGCTAATTTTTAACATTTTTAAATCAACATAATAGAACTTGTCATCTATTTTCCTACAAAAACAAAAAGTCAGTTTTTTTTTTTCTCAAGTTCTCCTGCCTGTCAAGTCACACTTTGACTATGATACCCTACAACTCCTCATTAAAGTCCCTGTTCGCACTGACCTGTGGAAACCCAGTGCCTTTCTTAAGTCCTGGAGATTTCAAGGAGAGTCTGCTTAATCCTATTGTCACTCCTCACCACTGAGAACAGCTCCTCTGGGCCTTTTCAAGATGCTTCCTCAGACCACCATGATGTCTCCTCACTTCTACCCTCCGAGGTTTGCGTACTTCCTCTTTTTATTCGCCAAAAAGGGCTGACTCTAGACTATTAATAATCAACTTACTGAATTCAGTAGTTGAGAGGATGACACAGCTGGGAGGGTCCTGGGTCCACCTCGGGCAGATTTGGTAAAATTTGAAGAAAAGAGAAGGAAACTCCCTGTATTTCAAATCCCACTGTTTTACCTCTCAGACCTGGGGCTAGGGGTGGTCTGACCCTCTTCTGGAGAACCTTACGGTCTCATGATTCCTCTGTGAACAGATCTGAGCGCTCTCTCTCAGAAAGGGAGTTGGACCAAGACGAGACAGGATGGACCTATGGCCACCCATAAAAGCAATGCAGGTATGAAGGGCAGGTATCAAGCCACACAAATGAGTCATCTGCTGATTCCAGAGATGCTGCCTTTTTGGGAAACATATGCAGTATTCTCTTTTTTGAACTGTTTTTGTTTTAGGTGGACACTGGATGTCTTCAAGGGAAAAAAACCACCATGGCTTCTTGGTGATTTTAATTTCTAAAACCAGGTGAAAGGTATTCAGAACGAAGTCTGACAATTAAGGTGAGTAATGTGTTTCTGAGTCAAAAACCAGATGTGACAATATTGTAATGATACTGATGTTTTCTGTAACTGGGGAAATAGTTATTAAGGATATTCCCAAAGAGGAGTTTACAAAGATGTTTGAGCAACTGCAGTTCATTTTTTTTAAAGACTTATTTATTTATTTTAGAGAGAGAGAAAGAGAGTGGGAGGAGGGACAGAGGGGGGGGGAGAGAGAGAGAGAGAGAGAGTCCTCAGGCAGACTCCCCACTCAGCGCAGAGCCTGATGGAGGGCTCGATTGCAGGGCCCCGAGATCATGACCGGAGCCAAAATCACGAGTTGGACAGCCTAGCCAACTGAGCCACCCAGGCACCCCAACTGTGGTTTGTTTTGAAGCACAAAACACATCCAGGAAACACAATATCGTGACTAGAACACAGCCTTTGTTGGTCAGACCCCGGGCTTTAGCCATACTCTGACACTCATTGTGTGAATTTGGAGACATCTCGTGGCCATTTTCCATTTCATGTTTCTCTACTGTAATACGTGAACGGTATCTTCCTGGAAATTGTTGTGAGGGTTCTCACGCCGGGTGAGTGGACTATTGTGGGTCACAGGAAACATGACGTCCACTTTCACAATTTCAGGGGACAAAGTGGACGACTCTGGAAAGCCCTTGCTTGCAATCAGTCTACAGGTAGGTATTTTAGAACCATTGGAAAAGTGACAATGTCCTCGTTAAGACAGTCTCAATTTGCTGCATCTGAGTTCCAGCATACACAGGAACAGTTCAGGTGGCAAATATATCGTAAGAACAAAAAACAATTTTATGAAACTTGTGTATCCATCAATGGTGACTCTGTTGGGACAGTCCTACCTGACGAATGCCTAATAAAATGTGGGGTTTTGTTTACCACTTGGCTGTCCCGATTGGTGGGGCATCCAGACTGAGCTGGCGTAGTAACAGAGTCTGGGGGGCGCCTGGGCGGCTCAGTGGATTAAACTGCTGCCTTCAGCTCAGGTCATGGTCTCAGGGTCCTGGGATCGAGCCCCGCAATGGGGGGGGGGGTCTCTGCTCTGCAGGGAGCCTGCTTCCTCCTCTCTCTCTGCCTGCCTCTCGCCAACTTGTGATCTCTGTCTGTCAAATAAATAAATAAAATAAATCGTAAAAAAAAAAAAAAGAATCTGGGGCAAACTTCCCAAGTATTTACTGAACTGAAATTTTATTTTATAGATTATATTCTTATGCATAAACACACACATATACAGGCTGCACGGAGACAGAGAAATGAAGACTGGGATAGACATCCAGTCTGGAAATCCTGGTTCATGACAGTGGGAATACTAATGAAAAGATATATGGAAGCATAGTTTCCCATGGTAACGGCCTTTATTGGAGAAATTTTGTCAGCAACTGGATATCCTTATTATTACAACTAATTTAAATAATTATAGTGATATTTATGGAGCCGCTAAGCACTGTACTAAATGCTATAGCCACATTATTCTATTTGCTTTGTTTAGCATCAAAGTCAGTAACCCCAAGCCACATATTTGAGAATGAATTCTCATGGGTATAAATAGAGATTATAGGGCCGCATCAATTTGCAAGTAACGGATGTCAACTCTGAAAGGGTGTGCGAGCAGTTTGGATTTCTTGGCACATCCTCTGGAGTTGGGGAATAGACAGGCCAACAAGGTGGAGAATAGTCTTAGATGCTGGAGGGAGGAAGAGGGGTCATGAGGGCAAGGAGACAGCCCACTATTCTAAAGCAAATCATTGATTGTTGGATTGCTGGTGATTTTACAAAAGAGATGAGTCCGGCAGCCGGGGCAGCCGTGTTTCACCAGCAGGCAGAATTATGGGGTCGGTCTGAATTCCATAAAGCTTCTGCGGTTTGTGAAAGGTACTATATGGGCCTCAATAAACAACGATGATCAGTTAACCTCTTGCTTCCGAGATGCTCCTGACTTTCCATTTGCGATGGGACTGGACTCGGAACGAGAGCAACAGCGTCCCCCCACGGATCCTGCCCTTCACAGAGCAAATGTGTTGTGACAAAATGACAGAAGATAATCTCCAAACCTCCGTCCACTTGATGAGTATGGATATTGGGCTTCAGTGGGAAGGTGGCTTCTATTACCGCCAGCCCCTTCGCGCCAAACAAAGAAGAAAGTGCTCCTCTGCAGGCTTTTATTTTGTTTAAAGTCCCTCTGATGGGCTCCCGTGCTCAGTAGTTATATAACAAAGTGGTGGCATAATATATGGGGGCAGTGGGGCGGGAGTTGAACATACCTGTATTTGCAGCCATAATGAGAGCTCGGAGGTAACAAGGGGGGTGATTTGGATAATAATTAATAACCTGACTTCCAGGGCAATGGGAGCAGCATGCAAATTCTATGGCCCTGCAGTGGCACCTCTTGAAGAAGAAGGTGCTTTATTGCCTCTGTCAGGCGTTCTCTTCTCAGCTGTGATTCCTCCCAGCCTCGGTGGTTTGCATACTGCAGCTAAACATTAGGTGGTAATGAATGACAACCCAGCCACTCTGCGCACTGCAGCGAGAAGCTGCCATAATTGGCTCCCCCATTCCCGTCATCCCCCCCTGCTCTGCAGAGGAGAGGAGGTGCTGACGGCAAGCACTTTGACAAAACGCAAAGGGCACCGGGACCCACTGCAGTACTCCGGGGGGGTCACCCCGAGGTGGTTGTGCCAACCCCATATTTATACCCTGCCCAAAGGTAGAGCCCGCGGCTGGGGATATGAAATATGCAGCTCTTCCCTTCCGTCTGGGACATGCCTGGCTCCAAGGAGAGAGCAGAAGTACTGGAATTCTGGCTATGTGCCCCTGCTTTCTGGGCCTGCTCCCTCTCACCCACCACACTGTGTCTGGGTTCCACCTGCAGAAGTGTAGGAAGGAGACGATCCATAAGAAAGATCGAAGGAAAGGAAGCAAACACACCTCGTTTGGATTTGGTTGTCTCTGAAGCAAATCTAAGGCTTCTGCTGTCAGACTGAGTGCCAGATCTTTGTTCTAACTTGACTGCCACCAGATATATGATCCTGAATAGGCTGGTTAACCGTTGCGAGTTGCAAATAGCAATAATGTCAGCCATAAGTATTGAAAATTAGACAAAGCAGCATTTCAAGTATATATTTTGAAGTTAAAACCGTATCAGTAAAAAGTTCTATTCTTACGTGTATCTTCTACTCCATCCTCCAATTTTTAACCTTCTTTTATGTTAAAACAACAGACCTACTTTCTGTGTCTTGAATTCCCAAATAAGGCAATCTTCTGACATTTTGGCTTAAGTGACTGAATTTAATTGCAAATTAAATGCTGTATTTCTTTCGAGTGCATAGGCCCAGTGATGACTTGAACTAGAGGACCAGGAATGAGCTTGATAATGGAGAGTAAACATCAGCCTCGTGGACTCTTCAAAGCCAAATATGAAGTCAAACTCCAGAAAGCAAGTACATGGCACTCCCGGCTACAACAGGGTGAGATTCTGAATGAGATCCTTTTTGTAATTATAGGAACTGGAAATGTGGCTGAGGTTATCATTTGATACTCATTTGTTCCATAGAGCTACTTGAATAATAAGGAGAATGGTTCTTTGATTTGGCAATTCAGACATATGATTGGAGAACAAATGAACTAATACCATGAGATAAGAACTGTTTACAGTTTATTGAATGGTGAGCAGTTCAGCCCAGTCATGAAGAGCAGAGGCTCCTCAGAGAGACTGCTTGGGTTCAAACACGAGTGGAACAAAGATATGTGCTGGGAGGGTTATTAACAGGCTCATCTTGATTTTGACAGAGAGGTCACAGAAGATTATGCCATCAGGGAGTGATGAGCAAGGGATTTGTGATTTTATATATGTCACTAAAACATATTTATTAATAATTAAATACATATAAGTGATCTTCCATATATAAGTGATTTATCAGTGATTACATATATTATTTATTATATGTATAGTATATATGTCAAATTGAGTTTATTGAAAGAACACAAGGCTTCTTTTTGAAAAATTAATGTAATTCATTTTTTTAATGAATGAATACGGAAATCATGATCGTCTCAAGAAATGCAGAAAAAAAAACACATGATAAAATTCAAAGAAGCATTTTGAGAAAAAGCCTTAGAAAACTGGGATTAGAAAGGCACTGCATTATTTCACATCTAAGCCCTTTAGCAAATATATGTAGTGGTGAAATACTGAAGAGATTTCTTCCTAAAATATGTAATGAGACAAGGTTACTTACTCTCACCTTCTGCTCAACATTATTTGGAAGGTGGTAGATGGTGCAATAAGATAATAAAAATACAAATAAAAGGTATAAGGATTGGAAAATAGGAAATAAAATTTTCCTATCCACAGGGAACATAACTATGTAGATAAGCCAAAAGAATCTAAACTCTTAGTAAGATAGTTTAGCGGTATCTCGGAATACAAGGTCAAATACAACAATCAGTTTTGTTTCATCAGAGTATAGACCAGTAACAAGGCAAAGAGCATCAAAGAAAGACCACGAGGGCCCAACGAATGAGAGGGAAAGAGGTACAACAAATAGGCTTGCTTTGGTTTCTGAGGATCTTGAGTCCTTAATTCCTATCCTCAAAAGGCCTATCTGTACGTTCTCACTCTTGAGTTCACAGGGAAACGTCCATCCGTTTTTTGAAGTCAACATCTCTTCTTATTGCCAAAATCCAAATAAATAAATAAATAAATAAATAAAATGAAAGGAATTTCTAGTTAAACTAAATGGCAATGCATGGATGTGCTCTTTCTACTGAGGCCCTTTAAATGACAGTAGAAGTGTTTTCAAAGATACAGACACATGAGAACAAAGAAGATGGAAGAGGAGACATCTGTGAGCAAGTGACGCGCTCCCAGGCTTCAGAAACAGTGTTTAGTCACTGTTGACATGGAAGTCCGCCACACGCACGTGGACAGAACCCATGGTCAGCTTTCCAGATTCTTGATCTTCGTACATGTACGCCATCACGGATTATAAGATAATTGAGGAAAACGTGCAACATCAAATACGGAAGTCAAAACAAAATAATATGGAAGAAAGAAATAATGCAGAATATATTCACTTTTTATTTCTGTGTAACAAATTAGCACAAACAGGGGTTTAAAATATTTCTTATTTATCAACCCACAGTTTTATAGGTCAGAAGTCCAAGGACAGCATGTCCAGGGTCTCTGTTCACCGTTCCACAAGGCTGAAATCAAGGTGTTGTCCTCACTGAGTTCCCATCTGAGGGTTTGGGAAATGACTACTTCCAACATCATTTGGGTTGCTGGCAAAATTCAGGTATTGTGGTTTTGGACTGAAGTTCCTATTTTCTTGCCAGCTGTCTGCCAGTGATTGCTATTAGCTCCTAGAGGCCACTGTCAGGCCCTTGCCACCTGGCCTCCTTCTATCCTCAAAGCCAGCAATGGAGAATCTCCCATGAATCAACTCTCATTCACTCTTCAAACCTCTTTCACCAAGAAGATCTCAGTCCCATTGAAAGGCTCACCTAATAAGGTCAGGCACACCCAGGGTAATATTTCCTTAAAGTCCACTAATATGAGACTTAATTAAATCTCAAAATCCAACCACAGCAGCAGCACCTGGATTAGCATTTGACTCAACAACCGAGAGCAGGTGCATGTACACCATTGGGCTGGGAACTTAGGAGTCCTCTAGGAATTCTGCCTGCCACGCAGAGGTCAGAACAGAACCTCATAAAAAGTAGAATTGAAATCCTCAAGGATTAAGAGACTCTTTTGCATCCGTTATAAAAGAACTGTATGCCATGAAAAAGGAACAATTAGAGAACAAGGAAGCTCTTGGAAATTAAAATATGCCAGCAATTTTTTTTTAATTTACAGGAAGATTAAGAGATAAGCAAAGGAAAAATAAAATGTTGCAGAGGAAAATAACAATCATGTAAAAGGCATGTGGAAGAATTAAATTCAATAAATAACATCTGCAAGAGATAAATCAAGAGATAGAATGTTAAGAAATAGCCCCACCCGCAAATCGGAGGTGGTTGCCTTTTAGTACCAATTTATTTGCTTATAACAAAAATCAGAATTTCATTTTAAGATTTAGGTATGATAGATTCTTACATAGAACAGTGTGGATAATACCTCGTTAAATGCAAAAAGAAAGAGTGGGAGAACAATACACATACTATGATTTGGTTTCTGTAAAAATAAAGTTTCAAATGTTAATTTACCCATAGAAGAAGATTTGGAAGAATATGGAAGATGTGAAATGCCATGTTAGAGAGCCAAGTGTCTGAAATGGACAGTTTCTGGTGATGGCAAGACTCAGGTTGCGACCCCAGGGGAGGGTGGCTTATAGTCAGTGCAGAAACAGCTTCAGAGAGAAGAGATCAAGAGGACAAAGCTTGTGCTCCACCCAACGCTGGTCTTCAGCAGAGATAGTGCTTTTTTCCATCAGACCGTACCATGGTCAGAGAATACTTGTTCTCTGCAATTACTCAAAATTCAGTACTTGAGTACTGAGCTTCATGTACTGCTGTTTTTTATAGTGACCACGATTCTAGTTCCTACTGCACAGAACTTGAGCGATTTCCATCTGTCTCTAGTGTTGGCAGCACTTCTGCCTGATTCACCCTGGAAATGGCTTCTTCTTGTCTTGTCCAGCCCTCTGGCTTTCTTTTTTGTCTCTGAAAAACTCTGAGATCTGCCTGTGATGTACTACTGGAAAGGAGTTTAGCCTTCCCACATTTTGGTGAGGAAGGCAATTACCAGAATGGGTCTGAACTGAAACATTTTTCCAGCTCAGAAAAAATGATGTCTCCCCTAGACTTGTTCTGAGTTAATGTCAGATGCCTCCCTTGATGGCCATCCTCTGACCTCTTACCTTAGACACCTTCAACTCTATAAGAGAATGTTCCCCGATGACCTTATAAATTAAACTGTTTGTTTCCCAGAGAGATTGTTGAATATGCACATAACAGTGATATCCATTTAATTTATACATTTTATCCTCATTTTCTCAAGAAATTTTAGATAAATGAAAATAATATAAACTTTTCAATTGCAATTCCCCTTATGTGCTATTAGTACACAGTTTGGGGCAATGTTTTAGAGGAAGAGGTTTTAACTGCATGTACTTGATGGCTTTTGAGTTATGAGATTAGGCAAAATAGGCTATTTATGGCACAGTACAGAGGGAGTTGACCCAGGAGTAACAAGATACGAATGTCTGCATTCAGAACCAAAGTCTACCTTCTCTTATTTTTGCACAATCTCCTTGTATTAATGTTTACTAAATTCACTTAAGAAGTGGTATGCCTGGTCTTCCTTGATGCTAAGACTCCCCTTAATTTTGAAAGAGAAATAGATTTTCATGTACCTCCTTCTCAGAACCTAAGACAAAGATATGGTCAATTATATAAAGTGTGAATTTTTCTGCATTTTCTCTCCCTCCTACATTTTGAATTACATAAGATCACTTAGGCCTTCAGGCCTAATTTTTGCACAAGGGAGATTGTTGATCCCAGTAAATTACAGGAATTACCCAGGAAAGCACATTCAACTACATTGGATGAGAATAGTCAAGGTCCCTCTTTTCAACTCTATTAAAATCATTTCAGTAGTAACTACATAGACTACCTCAGGGCTAGTGAAAAGCTTTCTATCTCCCCTACCTTATGTCCATCTGTAGCGACCAGAAGTACTCTAATTATTTAATCCGAGTGTTAAGAAGTGTGCTTTCTATATGATCCAACTCCAAGCCATGTCTCCTTGGTAATCCTATACCCAATCTCTCTCTGTCTCAATTATCCAACCCTTACAGAAATTCTTGACCTTCTACTGTGCTACCAAAATTCAAGGCACCATGAGGAGGGTCTGCCAGGACATCTGTCAATACGGACTCAACTCCATTCTCTAGGCTATTGGGAAGGTATCCCTTCTCATACTAAATTTCCCAAAGCCAGAGGTCAAAGATTCATATATAACCCAGACACAGTCACAACCAACCCCAATGGGCCTACTGTCTTGTAGAGAAACATTACAGAAGGATCAATAGGATTTCTGAAGTTTCAGAAGACAGGGTGGGACATTTCAATAACAGCATGAAGAGCAGCACATGGGCATATCCAGTAATAAGTACCCACTTTGCTGGACGGATTGCAATACTCTTTTCGATAGAGCAATAGCAAGATCTAAAGCTGTAAATAAAAGCTGTTGTCATATTTATGGTCTGGATATTTTCTTCTCATGTCTTCATTGGATCTCCATCATGATCACCTATTCATAGAGTTCTGTGATGACTTCCCCAAACGCTTACTGGTAATTTCATTCTTATTTTCTGATGGGAAAAGATGCCTAGAATTCAAGATTTTATATAGACTGCATCATTCCCATCATTACCAGAGAGACCTGGCTGGTGTGAATGAATACTAGTCATCTGTATTGTAAAGACGGGGCTGGAATTAAGATTCCAAATTATAAGAAATGGTGAAACTGGATGCCTGGGTGGCTCAGATGGTTAAGTGTCTGTCTTCAGCTCAGGTCATGATCCTAGTGTCCTGTGATCAAGCCCCACATTGGGCTCCTTGCTCAGCAGGGAGTCTGCTTATTTTTCTCCCTCTGTCTCTTCTCTACTGCTGCTGCTAATTCTCTACCTCCCTCTTTCTCTTAAATGAATAAATAAAATATTTTTTTTTAAATAGTGAAATCAAGGAAATGGATGACTGATTAAGTCCAGGTCTATAAAAGAAAATCAAGATACTTTTACAAGGGAAAACAAATTCAGATGCTAAGTCTTAGGAGTTAGAGTATAAGGAGTAGAGGGTAAGGACCAAGGTTGGGTGAAAGAATCAAGAATTCACATGCATCCAGATTACAAACTGGTTAAACATTATCAAGGTATGGAGCAAGGCAATGTTGGCACTAAATAAATAAGACCACCTGTGGTAAACCTCTAGGTGACATGTGTATGTTGCAGATGTGGGATATGCTAATTTAAAGGACACAAGCCAGGTATACACTGAGCTCCTGGCCTAAATCCTACAAAATTACTCTCCTGATCCTATGTAAATTAATACATATTCCTAAGATATCATTGGGTAGGATGAAATCTCTTCCACCTTTAAACAAAAAGTTTTTTATGAGTACATATTCAACATAAAAAAATCTCCAGCAAGTAAACTTAGTCTTACAATCAAATCCCTAAAATTCTCTTAATTTAAAAATCTGGACTTTTATAATTAAGCTTGATAAACTATATTTTAAAACATTTTACTAGCCTTTGTGTTAGTTTTTTTATTGCTACATAAAAAAGTACTACAAATTTAATAGCTTAAAAGAATACTCACTTATTAGTTCATGGTTCTAGCAGTAAGAAGAGCATGACTGGGTTCTCTGCTGAGGTTGAAATCAAGATGTCAGTAGATTGTGCTCTTATATGGAGCTAAAGGCCCTCTTCCAACCCTTCTTATTGGAAGAAGTATATTCCCTGTGGCTGTAGGACTGAAGTCCCCATGAACTTGCTGGTGTCAGCCAGAGACAGATATCAGCTCCAAGAACAGTTACTTGTCCATGTCCACCTCATTATAAAACCAGTAACACAGAACCTCCCTCATGGAAAATCCCTCTCACATTTTCTACATCTCTGGTTTCTTCTTCTGCAATCACTCAGAGAAAACTCTCTTGCCTTTAAGAGTCTCATGTGATTAGGTCAGGCCCACTTTGATAATCTTCATATTTTATGGTCAACTGATTGGAGATTATAATTACATCTGAAAAATTCCTTCATAACAGTACCTAGGAAATATCTGACATGTACAATGAATTAGCATCTTTAAACCATATCTCTAATTCAGCCCCTGCATTTCAACTGGTTCTTCCCAGTGACTCAAATGTCCATTATTCTTTGAACACAGAATTTTCCACCTACTGTCTTTGCTTATTATTTTTCTCTTTTTTGTGTTGCTTATTTACTCCATTTACACTATGAAAAATCCTACTGAAGTATGAAAAATCCTACTAATAAAAGGACAATTTTGGATGGGGATGGTGTCTGGGTGGCTCAATCAGTGAAGCATGTGCCTTCTGTTCAGGTCATGATCCCAGGATCCTGGGATAGGCCCCATGTCAGGGCCTCCTGCTCAGGGAGGAGCCTGCTTCTCCCTCTCCCTCTGCCCCTTCCTCCCACTGATGCTCTCTTGCACAAGCACTCTCACTCTCTCAAATAAATGAATACAATCTTTTTTTTTTTTTTTAAAAAAAGGACAATTTTTATGGAGCATTCTTTTCTACCATATATAAGTAGAAAACTGGACAATATGCATAAAATAACTTTTTAAAAAAAGGCAGCTATGATTCTTGAGAGAAGGGAAACACATAAATACCTTCAATTTCCACTGGGAATAAATTTCTGGACTATATAATTCAGGAAAAGGGAATCCAAAGCCTGGAAGGTTCACAGACTTGAAGAGATCAAGAATGGAGTTCAGAGATGCCAATGTGAGTAGAATTTGCAGGGCTGAGCCCCAGCAAGGGGGAATTAATGTACAGAAAGTGTTTTAGAAATTGGCATGGGTACCTAAGGTCTTTTACTAACTATCTGTCTATGTGTGCTTGGGTGATTATGTGTCCATAATCAATGCTAAGGAAAGAGCAATTACTAAATAACTGCAAGCCAAACCATTCCCAGAGCTTCACACAAGGCTGGAAATCCTTTAGGTTCTTACCAGCCAGAGGCAAGAGACTATATCTAAAACATAGGACATTCACTAGAACACTAGAAAGGTCATACCTTACTAGGGTAAAAAGCAAAGGCTATTCTAGTCCTGCTCTAACAAAAAGTTTGAAAACATGCCTCAAAGTATCACCTGACCCATGAGTAATTACATGACTTGAAACAACAAATCTCAACAATGTTTAAAAGAATACAACAGAATCCAGCAACAAATTATGGGGTATTCAAAATGTCTAGGATTAAATTTTAAAAACATTGATATGAAAGAGAAAGAAATATGTCCTCTAATCATGGGGTGAGGGGTGAGGGGAAGAAGAGGGAGTCAGTCAATAGAAAAGCACCCAGAAAAAAAGAAAAATTAAATTAGCAAGACTTAAAAACAGTATTTTAGGGGCTCCTGGGTGGCTCAGTTGGTTAAGTGTCCAACTCTTGATTTCGGCTCAGGTCATGATCTCAGAGTTGTGAGATGGAAGCCCATGTCAGGCTGAACATCTGGCTTAAGATTCTCTCTCTCCCTCTTCCTCTGTCCCTTCTCTCTCTTTCTTCCTCTCTAAAAAAACAATAACAGTATTTTAAATGTTATAAATATGCTCAAGGATTAAATAAAAACATAAACCTAATATGGAAAGAAATTAAATGTGTTTAAAAAAAATAGAATTTCTAGATATGAAAAGGTATCTGACCTGAAAATTACATGGATAGAATTTAAAACAGATTAGACATTGAAAAAGAGAAGATTAGTGAACTTGATGGCATAGTAATAGAAAATATCCAGACTAAAACACAGAAGAAAAAAGACTAAAAAGAATAAAGACTCAGTGGCTTATGATAAAATAAGAATAAATTTTAGCCCCATAAAGAATAGGAAAAAAAATGCTTGAAAAAATAATGATTGAAATTTTTCTAATTTGATGATGGTCATAACCCATTTATCCATGAATCTCAATAAACCCCAAGTTGAGTAAACATAAAGAAAATCACACCAGTAACATCACAATCAAATTGCTACATACCAGTCATAAAGAAAAACAGCTCATGAGCAGAAGAGAGCAAAAATGCTAGAAGAGGGCACTATCAAACTTGGAATCCTATCCATGAAATGAGTAAGAGTAGACAAAAACAGGCCAACCCACACAAAAGTACTGCAAATGTCAGAATTCATGAATAGAAGATTGTCTACTGACAGATCTCTGAAAAAAATAAATAAAAAAACATAGATGAAGAAAACAGTAACACAGCACTTTAAGCAAGCACAGGAGGGTATTAGTAAGCACCCTGAATCAGAAATACAAAAGCTGGGCGCCTGGGTGGCTCAGTGCGTTAAGCCGCTGCCTTCGGCTCGGGTCATGATCTCAGGGTCCTGGGATCGAGTCCCGCATCGGGCTCTCTGCTCAGCAGGGAGCCTGCTTCCCTCTCTCTCTCTCTCTGCCTGCCTCTCCATCTACTTGTGATTTCTCTCTGTCAAATAAATAAATAAAATCTTTAAAAAAAAAAAAAAAAAAAAAAAAAAGAAATACAAAAGCTAAAAATATAAATGTACTCCAAAACAGGGTAGAAATAAAATGGGAGTTAATTTTCCTGATGAAAGAAATAGAAGAAACAGATAGGATCATATTTTTAAAAATGCTGAATCACTGGACACGCAAGTAAGATTAGATTCAAATACAAACCTAAAGAGCATTGAGAAAAATTAGTAAAGCAACAAAGGGAAAAAAATGAAATAAAGGAAAACATGAAAGTTCATAAACTTATTAAAGTGGAAAGTAGGAACACAAAAAAGGCAGATATTTTCATGACTGCTATCCCTGAAGAAAAATATCAAAACAATGTAAGAGAATTAAAACTTAAACTATAACATAAAAGAGAGAGAAAGAGAGAGAGACATTCAGACTTTCCAGAAATAAAAGAATTCATCCTTGGAAAGGACTCAGAAGTTACCAGAGAAAACTGAAAATTGACCTAAAATGATATAGTCTGAGACATAAAATAAAAATACTCAAGGACTCTGGGAAATTTTTAAAAAAGATGAAATAAATTGAAGAGGCAAGAAAAATAGATTTCTGAAAAGCAACATAAGAAAACACAATTACAGTATGGTAGCATTTTCAAGAAACAAGGAAAGAAAGTGTGAATCAAGGATATTATATCCAGCCAAATAGTCATTCAGGTGTTAGAGCTATAGCAGAACAGTTTTGCATGGGCCTCAACTCAGGGAGTGCCATATACATGTGCCCTTCCTGAGGAAGATAAACTTTATCCAATCATCTGACTTAATCTGGGACAATTTGAGCACAGAATAATTAGTCAAATTATAAGTCATAAAAAAATAGGAATTAAAGAGTCCATATCAATGAGATAGTGATAGAGAGATAGAGAGATGATAGAGAGAGAAAAAAAAATGGGAACAAGGGGGTCTCTTATTTAGAGTAGAATGCTGAGGTCTAACAGCTAAGGATATAGTGAGTACTGGAGATGGAAAACCATCATTTTGCCACCATCACGACAAATACTGAATTAAGCAAGAATCATCAGTGGATATTAAATCTAAGAGAAATCTGTGATGAAGAAGGGGATATTTGGATGATCTTAGAAGGTCTCTCCATAAACTGCTTTAGGTCACAAAGGATTAAAAAAAAAACCCAAAAAACAGTAATTACACAAAGGGAAAAAAAATCAGACAACACCATGACTGGGTGATTAAAATAACAACACGTCTGAAGGATAGATGAATATTGTGTGCTTGAGGTAATAGCCTGAGAAGGACACAGCATCACCTACAGAATTTTCTTGCTGAGAATCCACTACCTCCATCGATAAGGACACATAAGATAAACATAAAGGTAGGAAGATTCTAGTTAAAAAGGGGTGCTGTATTCTTCAAAAATAAAAGTCGAAGAATGGTTACCAAAACGTTCCAAGTTAGTCAGGCGAAAGAGGCATGACAACTGAAGGCAACACCCGATGTAAACAGAGTCCTCTAATGGAGTGAGGAAAAAACTTGTTATAGAGGACAATGTAAAGTCAACTGGCAAGATTAGAATATAGACGGGAGGATAGCTAAAAACACTGAATCAATAGAAATACACGAAGTGGATAACTGTACTGTGTAGACCCCATTTTTAGGAAACACAAACACACCACATATTTAGTGTGGTGTGTAACTTACCTTCAAAATATTCAGAAAAATTATTAGAGAGACAGAGAGAAAAGATAAGACAACAAATGATTATGCAAATGAGGTAAATGTTAACAATAGGTAAATCTGAACAAAAGGCATGTAAGCTTTTCTTGAATTATTTTACCTTTTACAGTGTTTTTTATAAATTTGAGAATATTTCCAAATAAAGTTTTTGCCAAATATGCTTATAGAAGAATATGAAAGATAATTCTATGCCTATAAAAGTAACAATTTATGTAAAATATACAAATTCTTTGAAAACACTACCAAAATCTACTTAAATATAAACCTGACTTGACTTGTACATATTAAAGAAATTGAATTTGTCATTAAAACATTGTCACAAAGAAAAATCCAGGTCCAGATGGCTTCATTCTGAGTTCTATCAAACAATTAAGAAAAATATTAACAAACTTATGTGAACACTTTCAGAAAATAGAGAAGGGCTACACTTTCCAACCCACTGCCTGAGGCCAAAATTAAACTGATTCCAAAGACATTGCAATAAAAGAAACTACCAAAAAAAAAAAAAAAAAAAAAACCACCACAGTTCTCTCCATCTGCAGAAAAAAATATTCAACCACCATAATGAGATACCACCACACACAATCTAAAATGGCTAAATTTAAAAATCTGACACTAGTAAGTGTTGATGAGAATGCAGAGCAACTGGAAACCATATAGACAGCTGATTAGAATGTAAAAATTTGGAAAAGAGTTCATCAGTTCCTCGTGAAGTTACACATACACTTAGCATATGTCACAGAAGTTCCTCTAAAGGTATGCAGTCAAGAAAAGTAAAAATGTATGTCCACAGAATGACTTTTACCTGAATGTTTATAAGCAGCTTTATTCATAGTATCTATGAACTGCAAACAACCCAAACGTCCTTCAACAGGGGAATGGATAAACGAATCGTTGTATACAATGGAATACCACCAGCATTAAAAGAAATGATCAATTTAAATATGCAACAGCATGGGTGAAGTGAAAAAAAAAAATGTATGCTGACATAAGAATGCATGTCTGTGATCTTATTTATATGGACTTATACACCAGGAAAAACTAACAACTAGTGACTAAAAGCAGCACAGGCGTTGCCTGGGGCAAGGAGTGGAGTAGATACCCAATTCCAAGGGGCATGATGGGATATTCTGAGATGATGGAAACATTCTCTATATAAACAGAGGTGGTTTTGACATGGGAATATATACTCCAACTCCTTGAGCTGCACGCTTAAAATGGGTACATTTTATTACATGTAAATTATACTTCAATAACGTTTATTCAAAATCCTCCTTATCCTTTAAAACCCAGCTCTAATGCTGCCTTTCAGTGGAACCTCACCATCCCTCAATTCATTAGGAAATGCTTCCACTACCCACCACCAAAACCCTATTTACTTCCTCTACAAGTCTGCTGTACAGCACAAATGATGCATGTGTCTCTCTACCATTTGAATGTACATTCCCTCTTTATCCCATTGGAATCTATCTTCCACCTGAACCTCTCCACCAAAGCAATTCCTGATAAAGTTAGTAGTAACCCACTAACTGAAAGTCCAATGACTTAGGGTCTTACCCTACTTGGCTCTATCTTAGTATCTGAAAGACATCTTTCTCGTGAAATTACTTATCCAGCTTACTTATGTGTTATCACATTCTCCTTAATTTCATATTCAGGTTCCCCTTCCAACTTACTTTTAAACAATTCCCTAGGCTTTCACTCCTGATCTTTTCTGAAGGAATAAACTCCCTGTGTAAAATTTTTTCAGTCCAATAGCTTCTACAACCTCTGTGCTACTAACTTCAAAACATGTCTTTTATTTTTAGTTCTTTTACCTGAACTCAAGACTCTTTTACCAGTGTAGCTTTTGGATATCAAAGACGTTCAAGTTATATTTGTCCAAAATTTGCCTCATGTTTTTAAAGCTCCCAAATATAGTCTTGCTCTTGTATTCTCTCTCCTATTCGGAAACCACATACGCCAAGTCATCCAAACTGAAGCTAGAGATCATCCTCGAGTCCTGACTCTCCCTGAATATCCAATCGTATAACCAATCAGTTCCATTGACCCTATTTCTCAGTAGTTTGCAAATCATTTATTTATTCTCTTCTCAGACTTAATTCAGAATAATATAAATACCAATGAAGTTTATATTCCATCCCAAGTTTAAGAAGTAGAAACATCACAAGTTCAGTTTGAGGCATGTTGATTTTTAAGACGACGAATAGGCAATAATCAACTGGAAATGTTCATCAAGGAGGTAGATGTATGGGCTTAAATATCAATGAAGGGAACACCCAGAGATGGAAGTCTGGATTTGGGAGGCACTGGATTACAAATGGTATTTAAATTCCCACAAGTATGGGCACCCAGCAGCGGGGCCAAAGTTAGAAGCCTGATGACCTGTTTCCCTCTGGGAAGAAAGGTTGGCTGTAGTGGCAGGAACCTGCAGAGAAAAGTGTAACTTTGCAAAAGCCACTTTGGAAAATGGCAAGGTATTGAACAAGGAATGTGTGACCTGGTTCTTGAGCAGCACGGAGAGGAGACAAGAGAGCAAGGGAATGAGGAGGTTCAGAATCCCAACCGAAATACCCTATGAGGTACTATTATGGTGACTATCCTGGATTGTGAATGAAGAGAAGTCAGCCATGAGGGAGGGTTCCTGACAGACTCAGACAACAGGAGGAGTCAAGAAATGGAAGTACACAGTGAAAGCAGAGCACAGACATGCGGTGTAAATAATAGGGCAAAACACAGATAAGGTCAAAGGTTAGTCAGAAATAGAATAACCGACAGGGGCTGGAAGGGAGTGACAGAACAGTGATCTGAAGCATTGGAGGCGATGTCAGCAAGGATGCTGAATTACTGTCGTATTTTAGGTGTCCGGGGGGTTACCAAGAAGGCTTTAGCCAGACATCGAAGTCCTCTTTGAAGATGATAAAATGACAGGAAGTCTCCAGTCACCCATAATATCCTGAGAAAAAGCAAAGAATGTTAATTTAAGAGACTTAAAATTTCTAAGAAACTGAATGTAATTAGAAGTCCAGAGTCTCTGCTCTAAGCAAACGCTGAGATTTCAGTCGTCAGGGGATTTTCCGCTAGTTGTAGGCTTGGTTGAGGTCATCCTGGTGGCTTCCTGGTCGGCCACCCAGCGGACAGCTGCTTTCCTTCTGCACCATTACGAGGGCCTTAAATATTAAAATGGTCTCTCAGTGCTAACCAGGTCAGACACTGTGCTTGTTCCAGACGTACACATGTTTTCAGCAAACCCTCTGAGTATTTATTGGTCATTTACTGGGGGTAAGGCACTGGGGCGATTGCCAACTTGGTATGTTAGGGATACCAAAATGCATAAATGTGATGCCTTACATTCCAAGAGGGGAGAGAAGACGTGCATATGAGAAGACAGGAGAAGGACAACAATCACAGAACAAGTCACACGAGAGATAAGCCGAGAGAAAGCATTCCTGCCACAAGGCAACATCAGCAAAGGACAGGGTCCGGATTTTAAGGGTCAAATGTCGTGTCCAGATGTTTCTTTCAGCATCTTGCTCCAGCAACATTATTAAGGATGGGTTTGAGTGAAAAAGAGGACGGAAAGTCTCTTGCTCCATCCACAGTGGTTCAAATTAACGTGGTAGGGGAGGGGTGCAAAGAGCAGACACGTGGTGAGTAGGTCTCTTGTCAGAACGTAGTGAATCAGTTGGGAGGAGAGGGCTGCCACACAAGGAGGCGTTCGGCATGACCCCCAAGGTTTTTGGCTGAGGGTAGTGTTCAAATTCACTGAGATAAGGATGCGTAGGAAGGGCTTGTGAGCTAACTGCTATTTCAAGCACACAAATAGTATAAGATGCTGCCCCTGGTGGGCTCTCCCTCTGTAGTCTCTTTCTTACCCCTTTACTCCAGGGGGCATTTCAGAAATTCATTTTTTTTGTGGCCTAATTGATTGTCAGTAACGTTCTCTTTACTTCAGCACTTTTGAAAGGCTTACAGAAGTTAATTTGAAAACAAGTATAAATAGGGCACCTGAGTGGCTCAGTCGTTTAAGTGTCTGCCTTTGGCTCAGCTCACAATCCCAGGATCCCAGAATCAAGTCCGGCATTGGGCTCCCTGCTCAGCAGGGAGTCTGCTTCTCCCTCTACCCCCGCCCCATGATATCTGTCTCTGTCTTAAATAAATAAACAAAATCTTGGGGTATCTGGGTGGCTCTGGTAGTTAAGTGTCTGCCTTCCACTTGAGTCATGATCCCAGAGTCCTGGGATCGAGCCCCATGTCAGGATCCCTACATAGTGGGAACCTGCTTCTCCCTCTTGCTCTCTGCTTGCACTCTCTCTTGCTATCTCTGTCACTATCGGTCTCTCTCAAATAAACAAATAAAATCTTTTTTTAAAAAGTCTAAAAAAAAAAAAAGGAAAGGAAAGAAGTATCAATAGTCCATAACAAAGAGATTGCGAAGTTAATCGTGGGTCTCTTGCCAGCGGCCCATCACTTTCCTCTTCCAACTTTTCCATTAAAACAACACGAGGAGATGGAGGCAGATTTTCAAATGTCTTCAGAAACTAGTCAGGGCTGTAAAAATAGTCCCATTTTTTTTAAAAGGCTTTATTTACTTATTTTTAATTTTTTATTTAAATTCAGTTGAGTTAACATAGAGTGTAGTATTAGTTTCAGAGGTAAACTTCAGGGATTCACCATCAGTTGCATAGAACACCCAGGGCTCATTGTACCAAATATTCTCCTTAAGGCCCATCACCCAGTTGCCCTACGCCGGCACCCGCCTGCCCTCCAGCAAACCATAAGAGACTCTTACTATAGGAAACAAGCATGGGGTTCCCATTTTTATTTCCTTCTAAGAGGTGATGGCCAAGAGACCCACGGAGGCTACGGTCTAGAAGCTAGGGCTGAGGCTCGGAACTGTATTTTCTCTTTCATTTTTTTTCTGGAAAGATTTCCAATTCTCTGAAACTTTGAGCTTTCACCTGGGAATCTCTCAGGCTCTCCGAGTCAGGCCTGAGCCTGCGGGATGTGAGCACATGTATGTGGCTGGATTAAGCGGGTCATTTCTGGCCTCATTTGGCTTAGACGAGGAGCTAGCTTTCCCCACATTGCAGGTTCTCCCAGGAAAAGGCTTCACCACCCCTGTCTCTTCTGTTTTGTCTCCGGAATTGATGGAGCAATCGATGTTTCTCGCAGGAGCAAAAGGAGAGAAAAAGGAATGTGCACGTGTCAACATCATGTTGGCAGCGAAGTCCTCCCCCGCGCACGTCTAGAGGCCCACCGGCATAAGCATGTACCTGCCAAGATAAGGATCGATGGAGAGAAGCCAGGGTCCAGGTAAAACGTCCCGACCAAAGTGTTCGTAGTCAGGAATACCAGACGCGAGGCCTAGATAAGTCACTCAGTGTCTCTGCGTGTTTCCCCGCGGCGGAAACGGCGTGTGTGGTGTGGGAGCGACTGAGCCCCGGGACCGCAGTGTCCTCGCGGTCCAGAAGCGTTTCCCACGAGCGCTGGCTGCAAAGGTCACGCGCGCGAGGACGCACGCAGCGAGCTCCCCGCCGCGCCCCCCGCAGCTCCCCGGACCCCGGCTCCCCGCCCGGCGGGTTTGGTCCCGGGCTCCCCCGCTCCCCCAGCCGGGGCCGGGCCGGGCCGGAGCCAGCGGGCCGGCTCTGTGAATCGCAGCCGCCCGCAAGCGCGTTGGTGGCGGCAGCAGCAAGCCAGAGTTGAATTCCATTTAAATAAAATGCCAAAAGGCAGTCAGCGAAAGTGACATTTATGGTGTTACTACAAATGCATTCAGTGGGAAAGCTCCGTAGCAGAAGCAAGGGGGAAAAAAACAAGCTGTAGTGAAAACTGCCATCTGTATATTGTGCCCCGTTTTTAATATTCTGTATTCTCATAAAAAGTGTTGTTTCTGTCACTATTCAATCTCACAAACTCACACAGAACACTGTTAAAAGTCAGCAGTGTGTGAAATGGTATTTTAAAATAAATGAAACCCGCTCGCAGAGCTGCGGAGGAATATTGCAAGGCTGGGCGCTGACAGACAGGCACTGAAAAGTAACAACCGTTATCATCTTAAAGCAAAGCGGATTAAATAAAAACCCACAGCCAGTGGTGCATTACCAAGTCTGATATTGACACAGCTGCTGTGGTGGTGATTTTTCATTGTCTCATCAAGACAAAGCATCATGGGATATCAATCTTCCCTCTGTCAGGCCGGGCCTGGCATAAAGTTTTTCGTTTACATTTGCATTATATCCCTTTTATCTCCGGGGCCAGCCAATTTTTTTTTTTTTTTTTTTTTTGAACCGTGGGGTCGGATGACCTGCGGGGCCGTGTTGGGCTACGACCTCCAGGCTGGAGGGCCGCCCCCCTCCCCCCCTCCTGGAGCAGAGGGTGGCTGTCCCCAGGCCCAGCCCTACCTCCCAGCTCCTTCCAGGGGCGGAGATGGCTGTTAGGCTGGATGCTGGGGACCGTTCGCGGCTCGGACGCGCCTGGGTTCGGATGTGGGAGAAGGAAATCAAGAGCAAGAGGGAGAGAGATCATGACTCGGAGAATTAAGTAGAACCTGTTGGCGGGGATTGGATTTCTTTGACTTTTCCCGGCAATGAAGGGGCACGGTTAGGAATGCACACCCCTCTGGAGAACACTCCATCAGCGAAGCCGGATTAGAGCTTAACTTTGACGCACGACTGTTTTATTCTCTGGACTGGCTGGCTCTTCCTTGAATCGGCCTTCAACTCGGAAGTTGGCTGAACTGTGGCAAGTGTGTTCTAATCGGACTCACGGAAGGCTTTATCTTAGAGAAGGAACAGTCTGATGGGGGGGCAGAGTTTTCTCTGTGCTTCCCCCACTCTGATGTTCTCTGCTTCAGAAGCTTATTAGTGTGGTTTCTTCAGGAGAGAAAATTCAGCTCAGTATTTTGAGCTCTCCTGTGTGCGCCATTGCCTCCAATGGCAGGGGAGGCTTGACTGTTAAGTTCTCTTAGCAAATGGGAGGAATGTGCAATTTTCTAAGATTGGGGTGGATATAATAAAGGCAGTCAGGCTCAAAGTCCCAACAGGGGTTCTGACTCTTTGAGAAACTTCCACAGACTATCCCCCTCACCCCAGGAGGGTTAGAAATGAATGAGAGGATGAGAGAGGGCTTCGTGAGATACTCCACACAAAGGAGTGCATCTTCTCTGTGCCTTCCATGCCAGCAACAGGCAAGTGGGGTCAGAGGATGCTGTGTAATTTGGGGTGATGCTCACCAGCTGCTCAACACATCGCCTCAACCCTCAACATCTCACTGACCTCACAGAATCGAAGTTTCTCACTCATGTCACAGCCCGCAGGGGTGGGGGTCGCCCTCTGCACCTTCCAAAATATAAGGCCTCCAAGGCCGCTGCTAGGGGAAAGGGAGAGCATCCCAGTATGACGGAGGACGTTTTCATGGTTTGGCATGGCAAGGGGTTATGTCACTTCTGCTGACATTCCACTGACCAGAGCGCAGTTCCCCTACTCAACCTAACCTCAACCCAGCTGAGACTCATCTGGGATTCGTCTGTGTGTTCTGAAAAGAGGTGTAGTGAACAGAGAAAACTTTTTTTTTTCTTGGTCATAGAAACAGGACAGGGAAGGAAGGGTAAGACACAGGAACAGGATGACATTGGCACTTGGAAGACAGGAAACGCTGCTGCAGAAGGCACCAGTTTGGCCTTGCGATCAAACAGCACTGTACCTTCCAACACCACCACCAATCCCTGCCTTCCAGTAGGAAGGACAGTCCACAGAGATGTTTACTAAACTGTGCTCCAGCTATGATTTCCCCAGAAGAGTGACTTAAAGCAGTACAAGTCTTTTTGTGAATGAATCAGGGAGTGGACTGGGGTTGGTCAGCACTTTAGAATGAATATTTGTGGTTTCTCCCCCCCCCCCATTTATATGTTGAAGACTTAATGCCCGACATACTGGTACTAGGAGATAGGGTTTGGGGGCTGGGTGATTAGGTTACAGGGGAAGAGCCCTCATAAGTGGAATCAGTGCCCCTATAAAAGAGGCCCAAGAAGGCCCCCTTGCCCCTCTGCCATGTGAGGTAGTGGTGGGAAGATAGCCATCTATGAGGAGGCAGGCTCTCACCAGACAGCTAGTGGGCTGGCATCATAATCTTGGACTTCCCAGCCTCCAAGACCATAAGATATAAATGTCTGTTGTTTATGATCACCCTGTTTATGATAGTTTTGTTAAAGCAGCCCAGACAGACTCGAGCAGGGAGACCCTTCTTGTCCGCATTCTCTAAAGAGGTTACAGTGGAACAGAGGCTTTGGTTGATCCAGAAGCTTCTTCATTCACCTGTGTGGTGCTCACACCGAGAAGACTCCAAACAGTTGTGACCAGGCCAGCGGGGCTCCTTGCTTATCTCCTGTAGGTGTGGTCATCCACCCCCTCCCTCTGCCTCCCGGTGTCAATGTGGTTGGGCGTCTGCCACAGGCTCTTGGAGAGAACTCCCCAAAAGAACAAGCAGGACTTGCACCTCTTGTAGCCAAGCCTCGAAGTCAGGGGGACTATCTGCCACGTTCTGCTCATCGAGACAGTCCCAAATGCCCATATGGAACCTGAGCAAAGTTCAAGGGCAGGAGAGAAACGCTTCATGATTCTAAAACCATGACAGACCTGAGAAGTTCTTAAACTACTTATCTTGCAGAAGACCAATGTTCAGATTAAATCTACGTCCTTGCAAATTCTTAGATGAAAATGGAAAGTGTCAGCCGATCATGGTAATAGGCCTAAAAAGTTCTTTATAAAAGAAAAACAAAAAACGTATAGATATGGGGCACTGATTTCTTTTCTATCTTACAAACCTAATTTGATCCCATTGATGCTATGTTTACACTTAACAACTCCAAAGTCCTTCCAGAGCTGCTCTAACTACATCATTATCGCCTACCCGCCCGTACCACCTATAATATCCCTTAAGGTTCAGGATGGTGGGTTCCGCTGAAACTTAGAGTTGGGAAAAGTTCTTCGGAAGAACCCAAAATGTGGCAGGGTCTTGGATGCATGCCCACCTCGCAGCCTTTTGCAAGAGCACCTTGTCAGAACAGAATGCTGGGAGACAGAGGAACACTGGACACATTCACGTGTCTTCCTTAAAGCCAAAGCTCCACTTGCCTGCAGGTATAAATATCTTCATGCTACTGACTCACCCCCCAAATGTAGGACTAAATCTGATACTTTGTGGTAAATAAAATCAATATCCTGCCTGAAAATTGGTATCTAGTGTGTCAAATATGGCCAGGACACCATCATGGTTTTGAAGCTTTAGCCATCCCCTCTAATTTCTCCCATCCAGACCCCGTATTAGAGTCAGCCTTCTGTTTTGGTGTGCTGTTCCCCTTAGAGCCCAACACCTGGCCCTGAACTTCTGCGTATCTTCCTAGTGGCTCTGAACCTCTGCTTGACTCTGAGTCCCAGATCTCCACACCACAAATTCTGTCTAATGTTCTCCATATCATCACAATGCTACCACCCTCCCAAAAAACTCTACCGAGCTCTGCTACCATTACAGCAGGAGTTGGACCTCCTTATGAAACAGTGCCATGACCACTTAGGTACTGAAATTTGGACTAATGACCCCAAGATACAAACTCCCCAACCAAAATTTGTTCCTCCGGGCTTGGCCCTATATGTTACTGGCTTACCTTCTTCTCCGTCCTGTGTGTCACTGAGTTCAAGATGCAGACCAATGAAACTGTATGGGTAATAACAGACAGGTGAATGTGACTGTCTATTATCTATTCCAGCTCCTTGAATCATCTCTCTTTTTCCTTCATATCCTGAGTCTCCTCTTATGGAAGGCATTTAAAGTTGAAAACTTATAAACTCAATAATGTGATTCAATTTGAACTTCCACCAATCTGTGATGTCTCTAGGTTAGTAATGTAGTCACTTATATTAATATATGTTACTATATTTGTATAGTAATCAATTAATATTAATTAATACATATTAATATATGTTAATTAGAAATAAATGTGTTAATCATATATTCATATACATAACTTACAAGTACTATATATTACTAAATATAGTAAATATGGTAATAAAGTCAATTCCTTTATTTACTATAGATAAAAGCGGTATTCTCATTAATCAGAAGGTTTTATAATTAGAAACTCGCAATTGAAATAATATAAAAGACATGTTATGAGATATATCGAACATAACAAAAACCTTTTGCCATGACATTTATTCTGAATATAATTCGCCATTCTTTGATGATTCAGAAGCGGCTTTGAAATCCTATTATGAAGCTGATGCATCATCTTTATGAGCATCCGTTAACACAGAGTTATTTCTGTGAGTGCCGAGTGTTTGTCAATTGAGAATGTCCAGTTCACAGTGTCCTGGATAGTAGAGGGTACCTGATAGTGGGCACTGCAAGATGAATAACCTCTAGAAATTCTCGAAATGAAGGTCATCAGAAAAGAAGGTAATCTGTGTTTCCACAGGTCTCTTTGGGGTTTAAATGTCAAGATATGCCACTGATGTGCCTTACCAAGGAAGACCTCCTTCCCAAAACAGCCGGTCACTTCCACCTGCCATGCCTTTTCCTTGACTACAACAAACCCCCCCAGGAACAAAGAAAGAAAGGGGGGTGCGGGGAAGGAAGGAAGGAAGGGAGAAAGAGAAAGAAAGGGAGAGAAAAGCCTCCGTCAGGTAATCATTTAATCCTGGCTTTCTTTTTCAGAAACCTCATTGCACATTTGCCACTTTCCATCCGGATTAAATGGCTCCTCAGTGGTCAGTACCCTACAGTGTTTTTACCACTCTATAGACATTACAGATTTCATGAACACTTCCTTACTCACGACATGCTACCGAGCCTTTTGGAGTTTAGAAAGTTTGGTTATAGTTAATTCTAAGCTAATGATCACCCCCAGTTTCCAGCTGGGGGTGAGTTCCTACCAGACCCACTATAGCCCCTCTGTGATTAAGGGCCGTTGGAGCACACGCTGTGCTCACTATGTTTCTGTACTTCTTACATCATCTCAATCAGATCTGAAGGTCCCTGGGGACCCCTTCTGAGTTCACAGATTTGATGATTCCTCATGTTAGTTTAGAACTTAAAACTTCCCGAATCCCTCAAATCCGTCCTTAAAACAATGATGTAAGATAGGCAAAGTGGATATTATGAATCCCAAATGCTTTAAGCTACTTCACTCGGGGTGATAAAACCAAAGGGTTCTCATCTGGAGCCCCCAAGCCTCTCCCAGGCTTTGGATTTTCAGGCTTGCTTGCAACCCCAGCCCTGCCCCAGATGACCCTTCTTGTCATACCAGTCTTGCCTGAATCTTCACTGCCAGGTCATTTTTACATGTTAATGATCCGTCCTGCTGACCCTGCTTGAGTTACAGACACAGCCACCACCCCCTCACCTGTCAGAACTTTCTAGAATGTCACCAACATGGAAGGGCCTCCAAAGCTACATGAAGGAAGAATGCATTTCTGTTCACACTCAGGTCCACCACACTCTCTTCATGAAGAGGCCCACTGACAACCCACCCAGATCCTGGGTCTCCTGAGGAGCCCACCCTTCACACATGTCAGCAGGAGGAAACGGAAACAGCAGTACTCACTTATTCAATCAACAACATTTTGGTTTGCACACTAGTAAGATGATGGGCTATGAGTCAGATAGACTGGATTTAAATACCAGCTCTGCCATTTTCTGGGTCTACAAACTCAGACACATTGCCTAACCTTCCTGATTCCTAGTTTCCTCGTGAATAAAAGGAAATAAGAAACTCTTTGCAAGGTAATTTGAAGGATTAAGATAATGTAAGTAAAGCTACAGGCACATTCTAGTCCCCCAATCAACTGTAAATATGATGACCTCATCTTTATGGCTTTTTTTAATGTCTTTTTGCCTAGAAAAGAGGAATCTCTAGTCTCCATGGTTTTCAAAGATTGTTTATAAGTCTATAGACCTTCTGTCTATGGCTATTTCTTAAATATTAAATTTTCAATAGTCAAAACTCTCTTGGCAATTTCATGCTTCTGTACATAGGGCTTTCTCATATATAATGCATTTTCCACCATGGAATGAATGTTTATAACTCATTTCCATTAAGATCTCTACAAAGCATGTATATTCAAGAAATGATATGTGTTAGTTATACTTATCATCTATGCATTCCAACTGATAAAAAGTCATAGTGGGGTAGGACATCCTTAAAATTTTAGTTGCATTTACAGACACCTTGCTGGGAAACATATGCCAATTGATATTGGGTAGCCAAATTCTTAGCTCATGATCGGGTGATTAACACAATTCCCCTCAGCTAGTGCCCTCAAAGGCACCATCCAGACCTTTGATTTCTAGGTAGAGAAAGCTGTGTGGTGTTTCTTCTTCCTCTCCAAAGGTCAAGGGGATGACCCTAAAGGAAAGAGGGTGGGCAGTGCCCCACCCTCAAGAACACTGTGCTGCATGTGGCCATGGGATCTGTAGAAAATCGTCGAAGAGGATGCAAACATCTGAACTCTGATCTTCCCTTTAAACTGTTCCAGCAAAATTAATAGCATTATACATGAATTGCATGCCCTGATTTATGAACATCAGATTCATCCTAAGATGTAGATAACTGAAATCATACCTTGAATTTAGAACAACTCCTAGAATGTCTGCAATTAGGTACTAACCCTCTGAAGTGAGTGGTTTCTTGGGGCAAATTTCTGTATCATGACCCAGTGTCTTCTTTCTTATTCCTCTTCATTACAGAATTATTTAAATAAATATTAAGCAGCTTATTTACCAACATTCAATTTCACAGTGATTATGTGGAACATTTCTTCAACATGATTAACCACAGAGCAGAGTCACTTCTCATTAGTAAACCTCATTTTTAATGTACTCAGTAAGGCTTCCCAAAAGCAGTATGTTTTCTTTAGACACTACCTCATATAGGTACATGAGGGCCTTGCTTAGCATCAGCATCAAATAGAATTAAAATCCCCACCTTTTTGGGGCACCTGGGTGGCTCAGGTCATCATGATCTCAGGGGCCTGGGATCAAACCCCGCATTGAGCTCTCTGCTCAACAGGGATCCTGCTTCGCCCTCTCTCTCTGCTTGCCTCTCTGTCTACTTGTGATCTCTGTCTGTCAAATAAATAAATAAAATCTTTAAAAAAAAAGAGTTCTCATCTTTACAATATATCTCTAAATACTGCTTTCAGGTGTCCTTTGTCTATTCAACCTGATTCAAGTGGGCTATATTACATCCTGGGTTAATTTTTGAAAACTCCAGTAGATATTTCATGCTTCTGTACTTGAAATACTAACCCTAATCAGAATAAATCTCTGTATCCCTACATCATTGTGCTGTGATAAGAGTCCTCTTGTTTCTGACTGCAACTACTTTGAGTTAGTCAGTCAACTAGACAATCAAATAAATGGGTACCTAAAACCTCATATCTCAGAAAGGGGGCCGCTAAACAGACTCTTTATATTCTTTCTCTGATCTCTAAAATTCTTCCAAAGTCCAGTTTAGTATTGTTTGTACTTGTACAGGAGAGAGCAGACTTCGTCTGCTCTAAATGTCTGTCGGAATAGTGGCCCATTTTTCAACTCCTCCCTGAAGAGGTCAAGACTGGTCTGGCCACCCACCAGACACTGGAATTTAGTGGGCCCAAGCAGGACAGAGAGCATTGTATTTAATTACAGGAAATACTGAAAGCCAAAGAATCAGCTCATTTGAAATCTAGAGAAAGAAAGACTGAAGTATGCACATCAGAAAAATTGTCTACAAACCTTAAACCCAAAGAAGCAGGAGTGGAAATAGGTGATATGTTATCAGGAGAGGAGGAAGTCATACATCAGAAGACCTGAAGTTAGAGTCTTTGAGATGACTTCTGAGTATGCATGGTCAAACACAGCAGTGATACGACAGCCATCAGGGGACCTGAGGGAAAACAAAGATTGTGGCTGAGGAATGCAGCTTACCATTACAAATCAATAGGTATGTGATGGGACAGGCTTGTTTCAAGGCCTGAAGCAGGATGGCCACTGCCTAGCCACTTGAAATTTGGGACAGCAATATTGAGATTTTGACACCCATCTACAAAGATGTCACAACATTTATACACAGGACTCATCTGTAAGGTCATCAAACATCACCTACACCCACTGATCTGATTCTGGGAACAAGTCAAAGAAAGATTTTGTTTTTTATGAATAATTCTCTCTCTCTCTCTCTGCCCTCTTATTACATGCAGAAATCCTTCCCAAATTTAGTTAGTAAATCAGCAGTCATGTCTAGTTCAAAAAGACCAGAATAATGGACTCAGTTAAAAGTTACATATCCTGGAGAGAGACTGGCAGTCAGTTAATAGACAACCTGTTTGGCATGTGGTCCTACCAAATGATGATCTTTGATTCTCACAGTACTTTTTAAAATAGGATTTTGATATCGTTTTCATTTTATGATTGTGCACTTTACCACATATAGTGAATGTTGACAGGTTTTGGCTGAACGCTACAGTATTCTAAGACCTAAGCATAAAGGAGCTTGTTGCCCCACATAGTCTATCTGGTTAGATGGCACAGTTTACCTGTAGTTCTCTGGTCATGTGACCTGTTAGCCGTCCTCTTGCCAACCCACTTAAAACAAGCATAAATGTCCCTCATGGGCTGAATATTTATTTCTGGATGTAGGATCTGCAGTTATCAAATCTTTCACCAATTTCTTTTTTTTTCTTCCCTTTTCTTGACAGTGAAGCTTGATGTTTTATAGAGCAATGTTTTCTCCATTATGGAGTTCCATTATTTTAAAAGAATTGATGATTCAGAGGTCCTAGGAGATATTGTATCTTAAGATGTGATGTTCACAGGAGTGATTCCAGATGCAGATTAATATTTTTAAAGCTTCAAGTCTCTTTGAGGAGTTCTCTCTCACACTTGAAGCATTCAAGATGGCGCCCTGGTTTTGAGAAATGTCAAAGGGAAACAGTTCCTGTCAGCAGATTGACGCTGTGACTGAATTTGCGTCGTGCTTTTCACACTGTCTTACTCTGTGAACAGTTAAAACTCCATCTGCCCGGGGACCTAGTATAAATATGTAGGATTTTATATGTTAAAATAATTGGATGAAAGAAACATTACATCTCTTTAGTTTCCCCCGAAGAGTGCGCATCCTGTAGCAGTAAGGTTATCAGGGCGAACATCTGTTGAGTGCTCACTGTGTGCTGGGCACTGTTTGCAAGTCTGTAATGTGTTGACTCATTTAGTTCACTTAACATTCCTAAGAGGTACTGGGCATGAATTTACTTTACTTTTATTTAGTTTCCTATGTTACAAAAGAGAAGAGAGGTTAAATCACTTGCTCACAGTCACAGAGCTGGAATTCAAAGTTAGGATGTCCAGCGCTAAAGCCATACTTGACCAATACACTGTACTGATTCTCTAAACTATCCCTTGATTACATCTAGATTTTTTTTAAGATTTTATTTATTTGTTTGACAGAGAGAGAGAGATCACAAGTAGGCAGAGAGGCAGGCAGAGAGACAGGGGAGAACAGTCTCCCCGCTGAGCAGAGAGCCCGATGTGGGGCTGGATCCCAGGACCCTGAGATCATGACCTGAGCCGAAGGCAGAGGCTTAACCCACTGAGCCACCCAGGCACCCCGACATCTAGATTTTTATTCCCAATCACACTAGTCAGTTCTTCTGCACCAGATTCTTTTTTTTTTTTTTTTAAGATTTATTTATTTTAAGAGAGAGAGAGAGTGTGCGTGTGAACGATGGGGAGGGGCAAAGGCAGAAGGAGAGAGAGAATCTCTAGCAGATTCCATGCAGAGCTCAGAGCCCCAGCGTGGGCTCAAACTCATGACCCTGGGATTACAACCTGAGCTGAAATCAAGAGTCAGTGTCTTAACCGACTGAGCCCTCCAGGCGCTGCTCCTCCAGATTCTTAGCTATGCTTCTAAAATGTCTAGATGTTTGGGGCACCTGGGTGGCTCAGTGGGTTGAGCCTCTGCCTTTGGCTCAGGTCATGGTCTTGGGGTCCTGGGATCGAGTCCAGCATCGGGTTCTCTGCTCTGCAGGGAGCCTGCTTCCTCCTCTCTCTCTCTCTGCCTACTTGTGATCTCTCTCTGTCAAATAAATAAAATATTTTCAAAAAATAATAATAAAATAAAATAAAATATCTAGATCATATTTCTTGCTGGAACACAGCCAGTTAGGGACTGTAAATAGCTGCGACTATGATCATGTGCCCAAGATGACATGTGGATATTCTTTTCAAGTAAATTTTAATGTAGAGTCCAAGGAAGTAATAGAACCACCTTAAATTTCAAGTAACACCCACGTAAATGATCACTCAGATTTACCATATTCAAGTTCATAAACTGCCTCAAACTAATTATGAAAAGTACTCACAGTATTCTCTTTCCTGCTACTTTGGATTCTACCATTTCCTCCCACTAGCTCTCTTGGGTTTGTCAATTCCTACCCACTTACACATGTCAGACTATCCTCGCATGTAACCTGACCTTGGTTCCCTCTAATTCCTGACTCAAAACCACAGAGTCACGGCAAATCCGTATAGACGGAAAACTAGGCTGCAAGGGGTAGGGGGTAAATTGGGAGTGATTGCTTAATGGATACAAGGTTTCTTTGGGGTGACGATCTGGAATGACACAGTGGTGTTAGCTGCACAACATTGTGAATATACTAAAAACCACTGGACTGTACCCTTTAAAAATGGCTGAAATGGTGAATTTTATGTTATGTGAATTTTATCTCAATAAAAAAAGTATCAAGACCAGCATTGTTCACAACCTTACCCAGCCCTGACTCAACAGGCCCCAGTGGGACTTCTATAGCCATCTAGATGAGGTTTTGCTCTAATAAGGATTTTTCAACCTCACCTTTCTATGTGGCTTCACAGAGGTCAAGTCAAACGCCTTGGTTGTTATTTTGCCTTATTCCTCAATCATGGGTCTCAGCAACCTTGAGACCAAGGACGTCTTAACCGTCTGCTTATGAGAGCAAGCAGTGCTACTAAAATCCCAGCTAAGCTTTTATGGCGGTTTTAAAACACGTCCACAAAGTTTTTGATGTTCCACCCCCAAAAAGGTAGAAGCTCATTCCCTTCATCTTAAGTGTATTCTGGAGTTAGTGACTGCCACACAGTGAGTAGAATATGGCAGAAGTGAAGGTGTGTGAGGGGTTTATAAAAAGCATGGCATCTCCTCCTTGTTCTCAGACTCAGTTCCCTCACTCTGGGGGAAGCCAGCTGCCCTGTGGTGAGGACCCTCATGCAGCAAACGGAGAAGCCTGCTTGCTGAGAACCTGAGGCCTCCTGCCAATGGCCCTATGAGTGAGTCATTCTGGAAGGGGAGTCTCTATCCCCAGGCAAAGCTTCAGAGGACTGCGTCCCCGACCACATCCTGACCGCAGCCTCAGGGAAGAGCCTGGGCCAGAACCACCCAGCTACGTTATTCCTAGATTCCTGACACAGAAACAGTGAGATAATACATGGATAATGTTTTAAACTAATACGTTCTGATAGAATTTATATGCACCAGTAAAGTACTAACACAACTATACTTGATTACTTTCCTTCTGTCCACATCCCCCTCTTCTTCACTCCGTCACTCTTAACCCTAAAACTGGTGCTTCATCAATAGCTTCTAATTGTTTGCTGATTATTTCATGAAATAAATATAAATATTTTAACCTGGCAAAACTGAGTCTTACAGTGAATACCGATATATCACCACCTGGATTTTAATATTTTACCACTCTTGGGGCACCTTGTGGCTCCGTTGGTTGGGCTTCTGCCTTCGCTCGGGTTGTGGTCTCTGGGTTCTGGGATCAGCCCCACATTGGGCTTCCTTCTCAGTGAGGAGCCTTCTTCTCCCTCTCCCTCTGCTCCTGTTCTCTCCCTCTCTCTCTCATTCTATCTCAGATACATAAATAAAATCTTATTTAAAAAACACTTAACTACCCTTACCTTTTCATACATCGATCCACCCTCTCCATTCATCAATCCATCTTATTTTTTATGTATTTCTAAGTAAATTGCCGATATCAGTAACCTTCACCCTAAATATTTCAGTGTGCAAGCATGCATCGTAGTAAATAGGTTCCAGTACTCATTTACAATTGCTTTTCTTATGATGTGAAACTTAAATACAATAAAATGCACAATCTTAAGCACATTTGCTGGTTTTGACAAACGCATGCCCCTGTGTATATGCCAAACCCTTATGAAGCTGTAGCATATTCATGAGTATAAACTGACACTCATTGATAGTCCTCAAGACAATTTCCTATAATTCTGTGCCTCTCATAACCTCTACCATCTGATCTGATCACATAGTAGGTGCTCAACCAACACCTTGAAATCTATCAGTGGATGTTACCTGGACCCTTGGGGGAAAAAAAAAAAAAAACCTATAAATCATTCCAACCATGTGGCTCAGACAGTCTAGAAAACCAAGACCCTATGGAGCCTTGAGACGTGAAGGCAAGGACAGAGAAACTGCCCTCTGTTCTTTGTCTGTACAAAAGCCCTTAAGGAATAGTTTGTCCACCTAAATTAGCATGGTGTAGAGATAGTAAAAATGCTTATGAAAGGCAATTTGTTTTCCGTGGAATTCACCAGATGGCCCACACTGTTAGGTATTACTTAAATCTCCACTTGGGAGAACCTGTTATCTCCCTTCCTTATAATAACCCCGTGGCCTGAATATTATGACCTATACACACAGCAACTACAAAGCTTTGCGACAAGCATTTTAATGGCTTTTGAGAGCATGTGAAACAAAGCCAGGTTGTAAGTAGAAATTAAAGAGCAACCTCTGGGTCGTAGCACGCAGTAGACACGGAGAGGAGACCGTTCTGCCTGTGTGGTTCGAAGGGCCCCGCTCTGTCCCCCGGAGCTGGAGCTACCTGTGGGCTGGAACCACCCCCTGGCCTCTGCCTGACTGTCCTTCCCTTACCTCCGGTGCCCCAGCCCTGGCTGCCCCCACCCCTGCACCTGCACCTCGACACTGGCCCGAATTTACAGTGCCCTGTCTGCCTTTCTTCCTTCTGGACTTTCTCCTGTCGTTTTTCCTCCGAGCCTCTCGACGTCTGTCCCATCTCTGTCTGTTGCTATCCTCCCAACACCATTCTCTGGCTCTTCCAATGTCTTTCTCCTCCCACAGCCCATCTCGCTCACTTGGCTCTCCCGCACACGCCCCTTATCTCCACCCTCTCATATGTTCTTCCTTTCCCTGTCTTTCTCTCGTTGTTCTCGCTTTTGCCTTTCATGCTCGGACCCTCACGCCGAACGCCCGCGTCTCCTTGTCTGCCTGCTCCATGCTGAGCCAGCACGCTGCCCATTTGAAAACCTTGGTGAAATGGTACTTTTCCTCCTTCCTACAGACGCCAGACTCCGTCTTTTGTAGCCAAGTGAAGAGACCCGATTTTGAACCGTGAAGGCTGTCCGGAGCTGTCTAATTTGTCAGCCTGGTGCCACCTGCCATAGGCACAGCCTGGAGCCCCATGACAGCCCTCATTTTCTAAGCGGAACCTCAACCTTTGCCCCCTGACCCTTTTGTTCACATTCTGTTATTGCAAAGGGACAGAAACACAACCCACCGGAGCCTTATTGCAGTTTTAATTTCCCGAGTAGCTCCACAACCTCATTTTCGCCTCCACCCCGTCTCCCCCTGTGCAATAGCCCCCCTTTGCGCTCTGTGAGACATAACCCCGAGAATCACATTGCATTTTCTCTGCGATGGAGATCAATGCTAACATGAGGGTCCCCTGGATGTTTTCTTGGTCTTCTGCCCTTCTCCAATTCTAAATGAACATAGTGATTATCATGTAGCTCTTCTCTCCTTACACCCAAGAGAAAACACATAGACTAATAGGGGACTCTTCTAGGAGATTGTTTTAAATTTTTTGAGGTCTTGTTGTTATTTCTACTAGAGCTTCTTCTGTCCTGCAGCTCATCCACAGAGTTCTGTCTCCCTGAACCTACGCTTTCCAACCGGGAAAGCAGAGATCATTGGTTGCAAGCATCTGGTTTCTGCCTGTCCCCATGGTAAGTTCATTTTATTTTGGAATTATAGTTAAAACAAATGTCCAGTCTACTGCTAACTTCTGTTAACTTTATGCCCCCTCATTAATTTGGAAAAACTAGTTTATCTCGAAAATTCCAACGGATAACTAGAAAATTCTGTGAATAAACATAACTTTAAAATACTGAGCTAAAAAGTACTTTGTCAACGTGAGTGAATAATTTCAGGTAAGACATCGCTGTGGAAACCCTGGGTGGCACACACAGCCTACTGCTCAGCTGCCTGCACGGGGCCACATGGACTGTAGAGTAGACACAGAGCCATTAGACAGAGGAACTTGTGTCCTTTTTCCTTGGTTTTCTAGTGGTTCACAAGGTAGCTGACAATATCAACTCAATAAACTCATGAAACTAATCTGATTCCATTAACGAACCCAATCCTTAGTTGGCATTATGACTTTGTATTTTAGGAGTTCAAGGAGAAAAAGATTTGGTGGACCCATGGACATCCATGTGGCACACTTAGGAAGAAATGGTCACTTCTCTACAGTTTCTTCATCTGTAAAATAAAGAGTCTGACAGATAGTCTCATAGGGCTCTGATACCTCTAGTATAAAATGATCACCTTGATTTAGTCCCATGTGAATGCAACCTACAAACATAACCAAGGAGAATCCATGATTTCAGGGAGAATGGACAAGAAACTCCATTGTAGTGAGAACCACAGTTTCTGTATTGTAGATATAGAGAAGACTAAATGTGCCCCACCTTCTCCAAATACCCTCTAGTGAGAAAAACAGCATTTAAATTGCAATTATCTATACAAAGTAATCCAATGATAGTGATTATTCTGATTTTCTTTTAAAAAATACATTGTTCTCTCTCTTTTTCTTTCTCCCTCTTTCCTAAAAGACTTCCCAAACAATTACATTCCCTATGTATATGTAGAGCACCTTTTGTCCACAAGGGTTAAGAACAATTCAGCTCTAAATAGAAAATATGTGACCCAGGATATTAACAGTGAGCACAAACAGGGAAACTCTACTCTAATCATGAAGGTCCTTGGGAACTACAAATAAAGGATCTGGAAAGAGAGGCGGATTAGGGCTCAATCAGATCAAATCAAGGCGAGCAACATAAGATCCTTGGATGAATGGATAGGTACGTGGTGCATCAAGCATTTTGACAAAGGCAGGAAGGGAACCACACAGCAACGAACGAGATATTGTTTCTGGGGGCCTTTGGCTCAGGTTATGGTCCCAGGGTCCTGGGATCGAGCCCTGTGTCAGGCTCCCCGCACAAAAGATTGTTTCTGTCTTCAGAGGACTTGTTATCTGATGGGGAAGAGGCATGGGTGTAAACTCCTGTTCGGCCAAGCAGAAATATAAGCAATGCTTATTGGGAAATATTGACAAGCCCTGATGCCAACTGGAAGTACTGAAAAACCCTTTGTTTTGTGCAGATGGTGGCGTTTAAGCACACATTTGAAAGAGAGATGAAAACCTCAATGATGAAGATGGTGTTGAGGGTAGGTGAGTAGTGGTGGAGAGCGGAAGAAGGCATCCTAGATTACTCTGAAAAACAGAGAGGCCATAGATGGTAGTGGCCCTGCCACGTAGTGTAAAGATTTTGAACCTGATTCAGAAGGTAAAGAGGAGTTGTGGAGGTTTTCAGGTAAAGGAATTCTATGTTATAGGGACATTACTCTGCTGGAAGCATGTAGAGTAGGTCAACAGAGGGAGAAAAGGGCCACTAGCAGGCTATTAGAGATGCTCTAAAGAGTCTGTTCCATCATCTTAATTCTATCCATTAAAAGTTCCCATCCGGCTCCTTCCCAGCACGTGGCAGGATTGGATTTCCCTAGTCCCACAAAGCTGACAACGGCCACATGATGTGCTTTGACCAATAAAATTGAACAGGAGTGATGTGTCATGCTTCAGGACAGAAGTACTTTATTTCCAGGGCTAACCACGGCACATCTCTCATAATGGATAATGAGCAGATGAATAAATCCAGATTCTGCTACCTAGCGGTGTGCCTTTGAGAACTGCTGGCCCCTTCCGAGTGTCTGTTCCTCCATCTGAAAGGGGTTTGACCTGGTGATCCCTGGTGTCCTTTCAGTTCTAAAACCCCTTTGACAGTAAGTCTAACTTGGATCCTTTCCATTTCCAATTCATTTGTATCTTCTCTTTCTTGTGCTCTCCTTTCCTCCTATTTCATTTACAAGATGTCCTTTGCCAGACATTTACTTCCTATTCTTATGTGACTATCTTCTCAGTAGAGACTTAAAACTTCTGGCAAATTCCTTTTCTCTGAACCTGCTTATCTATCACAAGGCTGCCTCCCAGTCAGCCTCACACATGGACAGAAGGCTTTGGAATTTTGTTGAGTCACCTGCTCTAATCTAGATCCCTTTACGACGCCAGTGGTCTCAGTTTCCCTGTCAAGAAAATGATTCCTAATCCCCAGTAATTTTGTCTCCATTCCTCCCTCTTCAATTCTTTCCTCTAGGTTACTTCATTGGAAGAGTACAGTGTATACCACATATAACATAAAATATGTGTTCATTGACTGTTTGTGTTATCAGTCAGTCTGCCTGTCCACAGTAGGTTATTAGCAGTTGAGTTTTGGGGAGTCACAAGTTATAAGCAGAACTTTGGCTATGTAGGGGTCAGCATCCCTATCTCCCCTATTGTTCAAGGGTCAACTGTATTTGCCTTTCCTGGCCCTCCACCTACATCTTAGCTCTACTGGAGAAAATGCAAGCCACTCGATGGGTTCCGCAGATTCTTTGTTTCAGCTTCAGTGGAGAGAGCGGCCAAAGTTGAGGGAATATCTGTTCAGAGAACTTCTTCCCTTCCAGTTCCTTCCGTGCCCAGTGACTGAGCTCCTTAGGCTGTCAAGTTTTGAGTGACCTCATCCATACCCTCTTCCTCCACTCAAAGGAAGTGGAGTTCCAAACAGGAATGAGTTACACAGAACCCACCCGCAGAACTTTACGAGTGCAAGCGATTGCTACTGTGCATCCTTAATAGCAGCGTAATCAAAAGTTATGATGCATTTTTCTGTAATCACAAGAAATGATACCCACTTAGTGCTAAGTAAAGCAAATTCCCACCAAAAAAAAAAAAAAAAAGGCAAAAGCATTTCAATTTTCATTTTGAAACGAGTGAGTCAGAATCAATTTGGCAAAGCAGTTAACAGCAACTATATACCTCTTTCCAGTTCATAACAGGTACAATTTTCTGTTAACAAACAGCCAGGCAGAGGTCTCTGATGCTGGATTAACATAGTGTGTTCAAGCCTTCTTACGATTGTGTATTTAAATTGGATAATAGAGGCCATCAGAGAAGCACCAGCATGAATCTTAAGAAGCAGGCCAATTTGCCAGCATCGAGAACATATTCTTAGGGGGAAAAAATAAATATAAATAAACTGGTAAGGATTTTTTTTCATGGGGATTTCAGAACACTACAGCCTGAAAGTGCATCCCAAGTGCTTTTGTGCAAGCTATTTGCAGCTGCACCGAACCCAAGTTAGAGCAGGAAAGAGATATCTTCATTTTGTAAAGAGCATCTGTGCTTTGTATTTTCTCACTCTTTCCCCTAAAATGAGGATGTCAGCTAAAAAGAGACAAGTGTTAAATTTTAATTGGGTTGGGAAGACCAACATTCTCCCATTTCTTCATCACATACACACATGTGTGCCCAACACACGCTGTCTTCTCCGGGAACCGTAACGACAGTTGACAAAATATATTTGTCTAATGTAATTATGTGGCCTAAGAAACTGATTTGCAAGGAAGAAATCATTGCAACCTTAAATTATCATGATGGCACCTTCTTTTTTTCTTATATCTCTTTTCTTCTCTGTTCTCCTCTCTCTTTCTGTCTTTTACTCTTCAGAGAACCGTAAACGTGCATGCATGTGTGCACATGTGTGCAGGTATATATTTTTTATTTAGCAGCAGGTTTTAATAAGAATTACTGACATACCATAAAAAGGTATGTTCTCTGAACCAACTGGGGCTTTTGGTTTTTGTGTTTCTTGCCATTTCTTTGGTTAAAAATTTGATCAAGAAAACTGCGTCGTAGTTATTAAGATAAAATCCCTATTATAAAGCATTCTGAGGTTCTTATCCAAAGGCGCTACAATAATCGAATGGATGCACATTGCACATTCCTGGTACTATTTTTTAAAATCTACAAATAATGAAAGCAGACTGGACTCGTGCAATTATTAAACATAAACTGCTAGACATGAAGTCACTTTAATGAGGCAAAGTCCCACTTTCTTATTTTTCAGACTTCAAATAGGTGCTTCTGAAATTTTCACTGAAGCAGCTGTTGAAATCAATATTGTAGGATTCTAATCTTAAGACTCAATTAATACGATGCAGGCAAAAGCTGGGTATTGATCCTGCTGATGTGAAATAAAAGCCAATGAGTGCACCTGTAGCCAAAACACACCTGGAGGAAAAATAATAAGGGTCTTATTTTTATTTGCATGTGTGGGTTGTGCTTCCCTATTTGCCTCAGGGATCCAGCCCAGCTTGGGATCCGAAAGTTGTAGGGATTATTGTGCTGTATACACTGGATTCAGTAGAGTGGATACAGATCACCGGTTTGGAAATAACAGTAAGATTTGCTGAAGTTATTTATGAAGCAGACTAAATTGTTCTTTTATAATGTTCCATGTTGAAAACTCTTCTGTGTTCCCTTTTTATCTCAAGGAAAGCATTTCAAGGGGAAACTGAATTTAAAAAAAAAAGATGACACCCATTTCTGTAGAAAATATATTAAAGGGATAATTCCTATACGTAGATATGAATATAAGAAGGTCAAGAAAGGTATATACCAAAATATTCATCCTGATAGACTATCTCCTATTAATAAATTATAGGTGATTTTTATCTTCTTTTTGTTTAGAATATGTATTTCCTTCAATTACTACACATGACTTCTAAAATAAACATGAAAACAAATGCACAACTACCCAGCAAAAAATATCAGTGAGACAGACCAAGAGGAAGAACCTAGGATAACCCAAAGGATGGAGCCCAAGGAAATGCAATGAAAGTGTGAAGTTGAGGTCAGAGACAGTCCCTGGGGCAATTGCCTGGCCACACTAGAATGGCCAAAATGTCCTGGTGGGGGCCAGGCAGTGAGACCTGCAGCCTTGGACACAACAGGAAAGATGAAAACATTCAACCTTGAAGGCCTGAGTCTCTTGTCACCTCCTGCCTGCCTCTGGTCCCTTGATCAGACCAGTCTCACCCAAGAGCCAGAGTACACGTCTGGGCGCACTGGTCACACCTTGCTCGAGAGTCTGCAGCCGAGGGTGTGGATGCCGAAATCCTGTCCAGTCCCCACATGCCACATCTGGTGTCCCATCGTGGGTAGAACCTCCCCAAGGAATAGGCTCTTCTCCCAATTACTGAACAGCACTGCATGGGCCAGCACAGTGTGAACTAGTGAACTAGCTCCATTGTAAGATCAGACATTTTAAAATCCAGACATGGCTTTCTATCAATATTCTTAATATTTAAATGTAGCTGAAAGTAGTCATGAGAACGTGTTCATGTACACATCCCGATGCCCTGTCCCTTCCTCTGCCAAATCCACATTTGGGCAATTGAGCACGGTAGTCAGACAATCCCAAGGGGCAAATTTGCAGATTGTTAAAGGCAATTGAAATAAGAGTTTATAATGGGATACAATTTGAAACAACAATTCTATTATTTGACATTAAGAATGTTCCCTCCTTTATATGAACTGAAGAAGGAATTATCACCTTAAAAGATTTTTTTTTAAAGAGCAAATTGACATTAACTAGAGAAAATGACAGTTAAGAAAGAAAACTGGTTAAGTATATTTAATCATTTGGCAAATCCTAGCGCATGCATACCTGGGATGAGTATATCTCACCTTGCTCTTCAAAAGGATTTGCAGAGGTTATCATATGTTTCTAGGCAGCAGTTAAACTGTCTTAAAAGGGACTCCAGCCACCCAGCTCCTTGACTGGCATCCCATAGACCCTATCTATGGTTACTGTTACCTTGGAGAGACTCAAACGGAAGAAAAATGTGGAAAAGGTGGGAGAGTATTCCTGATGGTCTATTACAGACGAAGTAGCATGACAAGTCCTTTTCATATACTACCTCATTTATACACAGTCTCATTAATTGGTCATTAATGGCTCTTCAGCATGTGATGCCACTGTTAGATCTTGGCCAGGCCCAGCATTCAAGGAGATAAGAAAGAAGTCATCCCATTGTTCTGGCTCTGGAGCCTTGGCCAACTGCCTACAGGAGCCAGAGCTGAGTCACCCAAGAACGATCAAGCTGTTCCCCAAGGGTGGATAAGCTAGAATAGGAAGAACAGTCTGACCAGGACAGCGAAGGAAGCAGAGTTTCGTCAGTTTTCTCAAGCTCAGCACAATGAATAGTGGCCTCAGAGAAGTCTGAAGTCACAAATTCCAAGCAGAGCTTTGGACACTGAAAGCAGAAGTGTCGAGAGAGGAGGGATGAGGTATGGGAGGCTCCTGATTCAGGTGACCAGAGTCCGTCTTGTTCTCTTTTCTTTGGTTCACTAACTTCATCTCCATGGATTTTTTTTTTTTTTTTAATCCTTGAATAAAATACAAAAGGGACCCTAGATTTTGAAGTGTAGGATAGGGACATATGATAATCAGAATCACCGAATTTTATAGCTGGAAAGAAATGTGGAAAGTCCCCAGGCAAGTTTCACAGAATGTTCTGTGGAGTTCTGTGTTCTGTGACACCCCAGGGCTTAAGTGGGGTTTGGGGGCAGGCCAGCGAGGGGTTTGGCTGGTATAGGGGAGAGGGAGTAGGCAAAGGCTAATTTCACCGTCTTTTCTACATTAAGATTCTTGATCAGATTTCCTTTAGAGAAAAAAACCAAGGAATTCTTTTTTTTTTTTTTTTTTTTAAGATTCTATTTATTTGACAGAGAGACATAGTGAGAGAGGGAACACAAGCAGTGGGAGAGGCAGAGGTAGAAGCAGGCTTCTCGCTGAGCAGGGAGCCTGATGAGGATCTCAGTCCCAGGATCCTGAGACCATGACTTGAGCTGAAAGCAGACACTCAAATGACTGAGCCACCCAGCACTCCAAAACCAATTCTATTATGCTTTTTATAAAAGTAGGGGAGGGTGGTCAATCACCTCTTTTAACTGAGGAAGTCCTTGGTGTTGTGCTGTGGAGAAGGTGACTTGCCCAAGGACCCACGAGTTGGTGGCCGTACCTCCAGTCCCTGGAGTCTCACAAGGACACCAATGCCTCTCATCATACAGCCTCATTCCTTGTGAGTTGGTTTAATTAAAACTGTGACCATTGGTTTCCATCTTAAGTTCCTAATTATTTTATGTTAATAAGTTGGTAGCTAATAAAAATGAATTAAATGCATAAACACAACATTAAGTTTAAATAATACTTTGGACACTGTGTGGACCCTCTATCTCTCTGTCCGTATAGACTTTAATATTTTAACCTGTTGCTACCGCTGCAGATAAAACTGCATACCCTTTCTGAGGGGAAAACTCTAATAACTTCTTTCTTCAAGGTCAGGATATTATTATTGTATGAGGAAAATTGTTCTCTTCAACCAACCAAGTGTTATTTCCAAGTTTTTCGTTTGCTTATTTGTTTTGTTTTTATTTTTTGTTTTTTTTTTGTTTTGCTTTGTTTTTTATCTTGCAAGAATTTACATAGACGTGATGAATGGTAAGTGACAGTGGAATTTTCTAGTCCCTTTCCAACCAGTTCTGGTAGAGTCATAAACCTCCAGAAAAAAAAGTCTGAAACTGCAGGAGGCCAACACTGCATTTACCACCTCAGGTTTTATGATCTTCATCACAGGCACAGAGACTAAGATCTGGAGCCATGAGACACACAGGGTCCTAGCGGCTCTCCTGGCTCACCCATCTCTCCCACACAGGTCATCAATAATAACAAACAAGAATGTGTGTGTGTGTGTGTGTGTGTGTGTGTGTGTGTGTGTGTGTGTTCCGTGTTGTTAACATGCTGCGCATGTATTATCTCACTGAATCTTCCCAAGGACGCCCTGCAGTGGAGGCTCCTACCCTCTCTTGTTTTAAAACCAAGATAAAATACTTTATCTGAGATCATCTCGTATGCAACCCAGGCAGCCTGACTCCAGAGCCCAGAGAAGGGGACCCCTAGAAAAGCAACACAAATTAAATATAATTTAGTAGAGTGACTCAGAAATCAGACCTAAAAAAACCAAAAATAGCCATTGTAAGAAGGACCAAGTTAGAGACAGCGCAAAAATATGCAAGAATATGGGCCTCTCCCTCAGGAAGGTTTTACATTCCCAAAAGGAATCAAGGAGGAAGGGTGAGGGTAGAAGAGGCAGGGTGGGGGTGGGTGCTACACACTGAGATGCTCCCGTCTGTAGATCCACACTCCAATCGAGAAACAGGTCTGGCAGCTAAGAAGCCAAAGGAGCACAGGAGTAGGGAGGAAGGAACAAGGCAGATGACCTGGGGGCCCAGCTGGAATTGGGGAAGCCTGGCAAGAGGAAAGGTCCAGGCCCTAAGAACTGAAAAGGAACAGTGGTGGGCAAGCTGAAAGACCACCAAGGTGGACAGTGGAGCCAGCCAAGACAAAGCCCAAGGAGGCCGGAGGGGAAGCACAACAGGAGGCAGGAGGGAGAGGAGCCAAACGAGCCTGGGGCAGATGGCACCTGTGATCACACTCCCGGCCCCCTCGAGCAGGAACCACTACCTCACTCACGACTCCTGGCCTTGGCACACTTCTTAAAAGCCACAACTGTGTCTCGTTCATCTTGAATCCTTTATGTAAACCACATTTTTCGAACAGCCCAAACAGAACAAAGAGCAAACTATACTGAGTACTTAAAATAAGTACAACCCACGGGGCGCCTGGGTTGCTCAGTCAGTTAATCATCTCCCTTAGATTCGGGTCATGATCTCAGGTCCTGGGATCGAGTTCCGTGTCGAGTCCCCTTTTTGGCAGGGAGCCTGCTTCCCCCTCTGCCTGCACTCCCCCTGCTTGTGCTCTCTCCCCCACCCCATCAAATAAATAAATAAAATCTATAAATAAATAAAATTAGTACAACCCTGGCTGACCAGAAATTTGCCCATTGATGCCTGACACATGCTAGCCGCAAACTTTCAGGAGTTACGAATTGAGTTGGGTTGAGCTGAATTGATCGGCCATTCCCTTGCTGGAAGTTTTAGGAATAAGGTAGAATACTGGTGAGTAAGCATGATCTGGGATAAAGTATTTTATCTTCTAAACTCACCCCAGGCTGGGACAAAGCCAGTGACACTGTTTAAGAGGGCAGGTTTTAAAACTCCTGCGACACCTTTCCTTAGTGCCCTCCCATAAACAAAGCCATTCTCAAGTAAAAGCAGGAAGAGCCTGGATGGTTAGGGGAGAGGGGCAGATGTGGGAAGAGAGCAGGCCCCCCTGCGCATCTTCTGAGGGAATAACTGGGGGGAGATTAATCTACCAGGAAACTTGGCAGGGGTGAGGGAACCCCAGAAACGAAACCCACCATCTCCACTGTTCTGCGTCTTGCTACGCTCTGCCCATATGCATCTGTTTCCATTTGAAACAAATGAAAACCTTCCTTTTCTCTTGTTGACATCAAAGCCAGAGACCTGGCCTCAGTCCGTTGTCATAGCTGCTGTCGGTAATAACACTTATGACCATAATTACAACGCCGTTGACTCAGGGCGCAGTGGAGAGAGCAGCACAGGCAATAGGCAGTAGGAACCAGTCCCCACAGGACGCAGGGAAGGTTCATGCAATCCCAACCTCACACCACACATCAGGCTGAGCCCTGGGGAGATGGTACGGCAACTCAACCGCGGTGGGAGCATGGGGACACCAGCTGGGACAAGACCAGCTCTTACCATCAGCCTCTGCCCCAAAACTCCATTCAGGTGGATTTTCAGTTCTTCCAGTTTGAATCCAATGCCAGCCCTACCCATCATCCCCTTCCCTCTTCCCTTTTCTTTTCCTCCGGCTGGAATCTGAATGACAAACAGCTCACCAGTTTCAACAACATATAGATTCTTAAGGAATCTTGTGTGTGACCCAGGCACACCATATGGATTAGCACAATCCTGGGAGGGGTCCTCAAAAAGAAAAACCAGACAGGGAACTTAAATGAAAAGAGTCAAGCCTGCCTTTCCTTTCTTTATCATTCTGGTGGTTCGTAGCAACTGGGATGGGGGTGGGGAGGATTTCTGACGGCAGAGAGCTGCCACCATCCATTCTGGCTCTGCTTGAAACACCCGGAAGAATGACATTGAGTTAAACTTAGCTCAGAGTGGAAAAAAATGACAACAGCATCGTAAATGTTTAAAGCCTATAAAAATAGATGCAAGGCAAGAGTTGTTCCCTTGCCCCAGGCTTGACACACACTTGGCACACCAATTTTTGTGGAATGAATCAAGACTATATGCAAAACTGTACTAGAACACAATATTTCCTCTATCTCCCTGGCCCTTGGAGATCTGTGCCCTCTTCTCTTTTCCATGGCAGAGACCTGCCCAAAGTCACCATCTCCCCATCACTCACATGCCTTCCCCTGCAGTGGGTATGTAAAACTGGACTCATCTTTGCAAAACGGCCAGGATACTGTGGAGTCCAGGTCAGCTGGTGGAGGGTTTACTTCTCTTTCTGCCTTGTCTTTGCTTCTCCACGCTCCCATTGCGTTCAATGGAATTCTTGTCTCTACTAAGCACTCTGAATTCCAGGCTGTTAAGGACAGAGATGTCAGTGATTTGCACAGTGAGGGGCATATAATCTGTTCTTGAATGAATTAATTAATGAATCAATGAATGAATAAATGATCTACAATTGGATTCAAATCAAATTGAGGGGAAAGGTCTTTCCATGACCCAAAGTACACCTAAACCCTACCAATTAGTTAAACAAATACACATAGTTGATGAAAAGAAAAGGAGAAAAGATGATCATAAACCTATTCTCACCCTAAAAAAAAAAAATCAGAGACACAAAAACTACCCATAAAATATTAGCAGCATTGCAGTTTCGTACGGGCAGGAAGGAGACCGTGCTGATTTGTGGCTTCATAGTTTCAGGCACACATTTCCCAGGGGGAATGACACCTTCCACTGCTTTCCACTGGCATGCAGGCGTGGCTGAATTCTGGGAGACTATTTGGCATAAAATTATTTCACTGAACCATGACTCTATATCTATATAATAGCCTCGAAATCATCACTGCATCTCCCACAAAAACAACATTTATCTACTTTGCACTCAAGGCTCTTGGTATTAGAATCTACACAATAGATTCTATCCAGACTTCGGTGCTGTCTCTAAAAATGAATATTCATTGTCTTTAAAGACTGTGAGCTTAAATTCTGTTCTTGACTTGGATTTCCAGAAGTTCACAATTACATTGAGTTTTCAATTTATTAATATCTTACCCCGAGTTACTCATTTTAATTTCCTTTTTTCATGTGTTTTCTGACCATTTTCTATTATTTATTTCAGCTCCCCTCTGTGTGTGTGTGTGTGTGTGTGTGTGTGAGTGTGTGTGTGTGGTTGTGTGAGTGTGTGTGTGTGAGTGTGTGTGTTTTATTGTAAGCTACCTCAAATCCATTCAGGATGTAGGCAGACTACAAATCATATGTTAAATAAAAACAAAAAAGAAGAGCAGTTGGGTGAGACTGGGAGACGATGACCTTGTTAGACGGAGGACCCCTGCGACCTGACTGTATTGACTTGAACAACGAGGTTGCCAAAATTGTCTCATGTCGTATCTCCAGAAATGGCAATGGGTTTTAGCCCAATTCCTGCCTCCAATGAGTTATTTTCAAAACCTTTGGGATTTCCAGGATGTCTTGGTTCTATTGACTCTGAGCTAATGTTTACCCTGCCACCAGGGTTTTCAAGTTCAGCTGTATATCGGAATCATCTTTGGGGTTTTAAATACCCAAAACTTACCCTAAAATAATTAAACCAGTATCTTAAAAAATCAATATCTCTTAGGAGTGGACACAAGTATCAGAATTTCTCAAAGATCCTCGGGGCAGTCTAAACTATACAGATGTGGTTAAGAACCACCGTTTTATGGGAAATACCCTCTATGTTTCAAATACACTTCCACCTAAAGATCTGAGAGTAGACCCTGCTGAGTTCCACATGGCCGTCCAATCATCAGGAAGACACTAGAGACATGCTTCTAGACCCAGCTGTCCTTCTAGGCCAAGAAGTACGATCTGGTTCTCTTATTTAGACTCACAAGCTTTTGTCATTCCAGTCTGTAGCCCTGTTGTCCCAAGGTTACCCAGAGGGAAACTGAGAACACCGTGTCCTACTGCTCCACATCTTTGACATAATCAAACGATATCTTCTTCTTTTACTCATGGGCCAGACACAGAAATAGTCAAATACTGGACATACGATCGCCAAGCATTCCTGTCTCTACCTCTGTTCAGGAAGCACTGCATCCTGATAAAAGCTCTTCTTCCAGAAAACACCTGTTTTCCAAAACAGAAAGACGAGCTGCTCAGGTTACAAAACTATCTGTAAGCAGGCATCTGCTCCCATTCTAAGGGTCCAGCAATGGATTGCCTTGCCTTCAGAAACCCCGACATTGTCCACCTTGGCTCGGCACCCCGAAGAGCCAGTGATGTAAGCCAGATGCTGAGAGCTTCAGGCCGAGTCTGACATCATCCCCCCGTCAGGGACTCTGCCATCTCCCACCATTGGCCGCTGCTGTGTGTGCCGAAGTTAAAGGTGGGCACTTAGCACATTTATTACATACGGGGCTTATTAGCTCACCGGGCTCTGTTGTGATAAATTGGCTGTGTGCTTCATTTGGACTCTCAATGCTCTGCAGGTTTTTCTAATTTAGTTTTGCCATGGCTCAGCCAAAATGGGATTCAGAGGAAGAAGAAGAGGGAAAGGGGGGGGGGGGGGGGAAGAGAAGAAAGCTTGTGTTGTATATCAAATCCTTGCTTCGCCTCTTGCTAGCTCTGAAATGAAGGGCCCTTTAAGCTGCCATCCTCAACTGTCTTCCTCGGGGAAGTTTGTTTTTCTCCAAGTGCCCCAGCTCTTTCATGATGACTCCTCCATTCATTATGAATAGTGGCTGCTTTGGTCCAAAGCTGTCACTTTTTTTCCTTTCTTCCCTTCCTTTTAAGTTTGGATTTAAATGTGCACACATGCACACTCACACACACCTCCTCAGTAGCACCACTAAACCCAGGCGAGAGGGAGGGGGGAAGGGAGCCGGCAGGGGAGGGGGGAGCGGAGGACCGCTGGCTGTGTCCTGTGTGGATTGCTCTGTACCTGCAGCCTTCCAGAGCCTTCAGATCTCTCTCCCTGCGAGCGAACACCAGGGCATTGAAGGCGGCTTTGAAACGTGGCAGGCTTTGAGTGCATATGTGCGTGCTTGTGCAATGAAACACGAAAATCTATTTCCCTATCAGAGTGACTGACATTTCTTTCCTCCTTAATGCAGGCCTTGATCTTTTCCCGACTGAGTTTCCTGATTCCCTCCAGCTTGCCTTATCAGTAGGTGAACCCTCATCAAAGGACACAGAAATCATATGGTCCTTGATGCCAGGCCTGCATTAGCCTGGGAGAGCCACTGACCGCATCCCAGGGGCAACACCTGGGGAACAGATGCCAGCTCTGTGGCCTTGAATGAGGAAATCCCAGGATGCCACCTGCCCCAAAGTTGGAGAGCAAAGAAGAGAGGTTTGCCCACTTCTACCTTTCTCTAATGTCCCTGGGGTCATTTCCCACAGAGTGCTGTGCTAGGTCCCCACTCAGGACTGTGTATATCATCCACCCAATTTACCTCAAACCACTCTTAAGGAAGAGAACTGAGTGAGTAGCAGCATACGTTGGTGGATAAGCTCTGGGCTTTGGATTCAGATAGATGTGGTATTCCCAGTCCCACTCGTTAGTTGTAACCATGTAAGTTATTTCATCTTTCTAATCTCCCCGTCAATAAAGTAGGCAGGAGGACCATCCACCTCACAGGGTCATAGTCTTATCCACGGAGAGCTCCCGGCTCCCAGGACCTCAGGAAGAGATCCCATTATTGTGATGGTGACTCCTTCAACATTTTGAAAGTATCCAAGTCCCCGCCAGCCCCTTTCGCAGCCCTCATCTCCTGCTCTCTGAGAAGGGCTATTCCAGGTCCTACTTCAAGAAAGAAGGGCTGAGACAGCCCAGTGGGGAAGGCAGGAAGTAGGAGGCTGGGCGAGATGGGAGCTTCCAGCCTGGCTGGACTCCAAAGACCGAGGATACATGGCTCCCAGTTCTCAAGTCTCCTCATTCTAAGATGCACAGCTTTTCTACCTTCTAACATTTCTGAAATCAAGAGGATTCTCCACTATTGTTTATGTCTAAGACAGCAGCATTTTTTCCCCCAAGAGGAAAACACTCCATCGATGGTATATACATCCTAGCACTCATGGCACATGTAGAATCCGGAAGATAAAGTATTTCAGAAGAGAACATAGCTTTGCAGCTCTGCTCTGCGTGTCAAGTGCCAGTCTTATTTAGAATAGCCAAGACGACAGCTGGCCCGTTGTTGGGCAAGCCTTCCTGTGTAGGTATCATCCTATTAGGAAATGGAGGGAAAGAGTATAGGCCTGCTCACAATCTTGGAAACCTTCCTCGTAACCTGATGGCATCATGAGAATTTCTCATTTGGGTCTGACTTGGACCATAATTCAAAAGCACAACGTTATAACAACAGGACCAATATCTAACCTTTCAGAGAGCAAACAGCATTTCCAAAGACCCGTGTGCTGTGTCTCAGAGGCCTGGAGAGGAAGCACCCCTCATGTGTATTCCCGCCAGTACTTGCTAGTGGGTTAACTCAACCAGGGACATTCACTGAGTGCCCACAGTGCGCCCACTACTGTTGGAGCCTGAGGCACAAAAGGGAATATGCCCTCTAGTAACTTACCTTAGTTGCATTACAAAGCCAGGTATCCCGTTCTCTATAAACCCCACCATTCTGCAGGTTGGAATTCTTTTATTCCCAGTTTACAGAGGGGTAATTGATATGCTAAGGGATTAAGAGGCTCGCTCAAGGACAAATAACACCTTTAAGAGTACAGTTCACATTTACATTTTATTTCATCCAGCAGCTTCCCCCAGCCTGGGCATTCCTGGTCCTCTTACCCCGTCTGTTTTTTGTCCTGTGCTTCTTTTCCAAGCCTCTCACCACGTTCTAACATATTGTCTACTTCCTGTCTTAGCTTTTTAAAATAATGTTCTGTCTCCATCCATGGGAATGCAGATGCCACAGTGATTTTGTTTTGATCATTGACTGCACATACTAAGTGCTTAATAAATAGTTGGTGGGTGAACAAGTTCCTGGATGGCCCCGAAGGCTTCATCCTTTTCTTCTGATGCCTAATATAAAACCAGTCCGTCCAAAGTAAGTCCTGTTCAGAGGCTTATATAAAACGCAATGGGAGAGCAGAGAGAGACTTAAAAATATTGGCTAAATGTGGGGACAGAAATCTGGGAAAGTGTGAAAGCAGCGTTTACTGAAGTCCCGCCCACTGACGGCCTGTTTCAGAATTCTACCAGGATGCATGAAAAACGCAGGTCCTTGGGTCCTACCCCAGATGGATCACCTTCCATTTTTCTAACCCTGAAAAATGTGCATTTTAACACATGTCCCAGGGAGTTGGTGCGTACCCCCAAAGTCTGAGAATCCCTGAAGGATTGCAGCTGAGATACATGGCCTGGAAAGGGTAGAGGAAGAACAAGAGGCACATTGGATGCTTTTTTTTTTTTTTTAAAGATTTAATATTTAGAGAGAGCACATGCGTGCACATGACCATGGCAGGGCAGGGGGCAGAAGGAGAGGGAGAGCCGCAGACTCCCTGCAGAGCACAGAGCTGTACTCAGGACCCTGAGATCATGACCTGAGCTGAAACCAAGTGTCAGGCATTCAGCCACTCAACTGACTGAGCTTCCCGGCACCCCCGACCACCTTTATAGAGAAAGAATTGACAACCACATGAGTTAAGTCACTTGTCCCAAAGCCAGTAAGCGAGAAGTTGGGGTCCAGTCTCTCTCTGGGAACTTTTATTAGCTTTAGGGATAACCTTTGCCTCCCTACCACGTTGTACTTTAAGAGTCACTCAGAAAATATTTATGGAACAAGTTGAACTTCATACTACAGAACTAGGTGAGGTAATTGCTCTCTTTGCCTGAACTCTTACTGCCTGTGGGGGCTCTCGTTTCTATGAACCTCCCAGCCCACCCCTCCAATCCCAGACTGGATGACCCAGGGCCCCGAGGAAGCCAACAGCAGACAGGCCAGGACTGCTCTGCTCACGGGGTGTCTATCCCGTCTTGCAAGAAGGGAGTCGGGGGTGCATGGGGAGGCAGGTAGGAAACCACGGAGGACAGTGAGGCATTCCAGTCTGGCTGGATTACTTTGTACTTCCGAAGTGTGTCAGTGCTCTCAGCCATCCCAACGCTGACAACACAAACACACACTCGAACAAAGGGTTTCCATAGAGCAGGAGCCTCGAGATTAGTTTGACTATCTGCCATCATCTCCACTTCTGGGGGTCCGGCCGTCCTTCCCTTCACCAACCAAGGGCTTAACTCGAAAACAACAATAAAAACAGAAAGACTGTCGTGAAGTTTTATTTTTACTACAAGTTTCCAGAAAAGAAAAAAATGAGAAAAAGAAAACACACCCTGACAACATCCCATGTCCCGTCACATCCCATTTTTACAGTATAGCTGTGGGGCGTGTGATCCGCAGCCAGAAATAAAACAGGACTGGAAGAGTCAGCCATCTGTCTGGAAGTGCAACAGTCCCAGATGGCGCTTCCTTTCTGGCTTTCTGCTAACAATCTCCTCTGTCTAACGAAATGAGGCAGAAATTGCCCGGTGAGTTGGTGGGGGTGATGAACTCACCCTCCCTGCTCTGACATGAGGATTTGAAATCCCCCAGCAATGCTCAATTTATCTGTACATATTCTCCTGCCCTTACTCTTGTCATGCATCAGACATGTTCCTTTATGGTTTCAAAACGAGTGTGTGTGTGCATACGTGTGTGTGCGTGTGTGCGTGTGCGTGTGAAGGTTGCAAGGGTGGGAACGGTTTCCTCCACTTCTCGTGCACCCAGTCCTAGGCTGCCCAAAGGGCAGTACACTTTTTCACCCTGTACACAGTGGTGACAAACGCTGACCGGATTGACTGACTGCCTGCCTGACAGAAATTACAGCCCAAGTACCTCGCTAGAGGAAGGGAAAGCACTCTTCTTAAGTCCTGCTAACCACAACGTGCCTTTGCTCCAAATTCCCAGTATCCCAGAGTCCACTTTTTGAAGTCAAGTCTATATCAACCCAGAAAGATACAAATTTTAGGTCAAGGGCCCGGGTAAGAAAGAGGCCAAGAGATGGTGAATCGATATACTGTTGTCCCGGATCAGCCTTCAGAAGGCTGTCTTAACTCTAGTAACCATGAGTGAGACCATGCACGAGTACAATGTTTAAATCATCAGGAGCCTGAGTTGTCTCATCTCACATCTCTTTGGACACAAGAGCTGCAGAGCCTACCTTATTCGTCACTGTCCCTGCTCCACTGTCCAGCACAGGGCTTGTTGGGTTTGAGCTGCTGCAGAGTCAGCTGGAGGTGAAAACTCAGACTCCTGGTCCCAACCCCAGAGGCTCTGATTCCATAGGTCTGGTGCAAGGCCCCCAGACTTTCATCCTACCAAGTTCCAAGGTGACACGAATGCTGCAGGGCAGGAACCCCACACTGAGCACCTTGGGTGGGCATACACCATCCCCACAAGTCAGGAAATGCTTGTTTCATGAATAAAAGCCTGAGTGTATCCTAACAAATGACTTGAGAAATATGTAATTCTTGCCATGAATGGAAGAACTGTGAACCACGTGACCACCTCCTTTGTGGAGTCTGAGAGTGACTGTCCTGGGACTGTTTGTAGGGTTCGCTGCGATCTATCTGTACACTACCAGGGTTCTCCTGCGGGCCAGAAGCCTCTCCATCTTGTGAAGCTTTAGCAAGCTGAGAAGACAACCCAAAGGTATGCACAGGAAGGTAAGCCCAGTAATGTTTGGGATGGAATATTTGTCTTTTCCGTAGTGAAGACATTTTAACCTCAAGAAGACAGAAAAGTAAATAAAGAAATCAAACATATTATTAATATATTTCTTTTATGCATCTGCATATGTGTGGGGGGGGTGGTGGGGTGTGTGTATGTGTGTGTGTGTATAGAGAAGAAGTCTCTGTAGAAGTAGCCTCACAGTTTTCAAACTTACCGCCTAAAACTTTCTCATGAACAGGTCACAACAGGTCCTGCCTCTCTTGACTAAAAGCTAAGTGCATTACAGAGGAGAAGGCCAAATCTACAATTATGATAGAGCTTCAGGACACTTCTCTCTCAATAATTGATGGAAACAGTGTAGACCAAAAACTGTTGTGTATATCTAAATTCTGTGACATCAAATAGCAGTTAGTAAAGAGCCCAACCACATTGCTGTTCTTTGGCCCCAGACACACCTGCCCCCACACACATCCTGGGAATCTCATCTTTGTATGGACCCCCAAGGCTTGTTGGAATTATACCCCTAACTTATGAAAGACAGAAAAGACCTAATAATGCCCCTCAGACTTGGACAAAATATGAAACTCCTCTTCTTCTGCAGTGAGGACTTAGGTGAGATTAGTCTGGAACCTGAGGAGAGGCAGTCCAATTTAAAGGCTTGCTTTGCTAATAACAACTGATGTTAAATACCATGGTGGTCCTCGGGGTTTTGCTTCCAGCTCCGCTGATGCCTTGTTCCTCATCAAGATGGTTCAGGATGGAGAGAACAATGATTGACTGGGATATATAAAAATTTTAGCCACGTATTTCCCTCCTCCTACTCCTGCTGAGAGGTCATCATGTGGTTAAAGAGGGTTGTGTGATGCTTTTCATACTTTCACCCTGGTGAGCATAGGAGGCCTTTTGTCTTCTTTTCATTCTGCTTTCCTACCTACCCCATCCATGGACTGGCCTTTTTTTTTAAACCTATAAGCTTCTTATCATCTACTGAATGAAATCCAAGTTATTTTATGGGGCATCCCTGTCCTACTGATGACACTAACCTCATCCAGATCTCTTCTACTCACCAAACCATGCACAGCGCAAACCAGACCTACCTTCAGCCTTCTGGGTGTTTTTGCATGCTTCTGTCCCATTCACATAACAAGCTTCTCTTCATTCTCTTGACCTTTTCTCGTATTACTTCCTCATGAAGCCATCCAGGACAGCCTGTTGCATTCTTCCACAGCCTCCTGGGCATGCCTCCTTTGTGGTTGCAATCACCCTGTATCATAGTGCACTTGTATATCTTGAGGCCAGAAACAGTATCTTCTGGTACACATTAAGTGTGTTTTCAAGTTTGTTGAATAACCACACTAATAATAGCAGAATAAAACACTCACCCTACTAGTGGAGGGTCTCTGCAGGACTATCCTGTCCACTGAGGCAGACCTCAGGCTCCCTGTGGTCTTCCGGTCACTCTACATTCTATGGCAGCTACATGAAGGGAAGCAGGGTGTACACTCTTAAGATCTTGGAGTCTTAACCATGAATGACTTTATCTTTGTCATTTGATGGCTCCTCAGGTGTCACTCAAACAGTAAAATCTCCTATCCCATTTATGTGAGGTGTAAATGTGTTTTCACACTTCTGTCTGCTGAAGGACTTTCTGTAATGCGGATGGTTAATTACCTGACAATGAATCCCCTCTCCTGAGAGGAAGTGGAGGAACCGCGGTAGAAGGACAGAGAAAATTATTTGGATCACACCCCCTCACAGAGCCAGCCAAACAGACGTGTGCTATTACTTGGGAAATGTTTTCTCCAGAGCTACTCATTCCTGCCCCTGCTCCTCCCATACCTTCACTTCCTATTCATTTTCTTCCTCTGTTTCCTCTGTCAAATCACAGAGAACACCAAGTAACCTTCTGGGTTTTTAGGAGATTTCATTGTACTTGGTAATGTATGATTTATAAACATAAATAAAATAAATAGGATTCTGAGGGAATAAATTCTAAGTGGAATATCAATAAATCTCCTCCCTCCGATCACGTCTCTATGATTTTCTCCTTCTTCCCTTCTCCCCACCTCCTTTCCCAGACTGGGAGAATGGTCCGTTCTTTCCATCAGAGGAAACTGTTGGGGGAGGGGGGCATCTCACTTGTGTGAGAAATGGAGCACAAGACTGCATTGAAATGTAAATTCCTTCAAATTATTAAGCACCAGAGAGCAGCTCTTGCCAGTCTTTTGTTCCTCAGAGTCAGAATGTGTAATCTAGAAGAATAAATATCCAGTCAGATATCAGCCACACAAAGAAATCTGGGCCATACATATTCAGAGCCTTAGGTCCCACAGATAAGCCTCTTCCTTTTCAGGAAGTTTCTGGTCACAGCCACTAATCACTGACCTGAACACCTCTAAATTGGGGACCAGATTATAGTCATTTCTGCCTGCCCCATCTTCCCAGCCCTCACCCCTATCAGCTGTCTGCAAACCTAGACCTCCCTGTAGGACTTTCACCAGAAGACCATCTGGTTCATGCTTCCTTTCAGCCTCGCACTGGAGATGCATTGGCTGGGGATTTCCTTTTCAACAGGACTTCTTTCTCAACATTTTTGCCCAGAGTGGCGCTCCTCACAGCTTGGGATGAATAGCTCTGTAGTCTCATTTACATTTTTCATTCCCTCTTAGCTTCAGGAACCCACAGATCTTCCAAGTAGGAGAGCAGACTCTTTACCAGTTCTTTCTTTACCAACGCGAGGAGAGGGGCTGAAGATTGAGTTCAGATGCCACCGGCCAATGAGTTAATCAATCATGCCTCTGTAATGAAGCTTCCATAAAAAAACCAAAAGGACCAGGTTCAGAGACCTTCCAGGTTAGGGCATCAGAATGCCTCCATGTGCCACCATGTGAGACCTCAAACTCCACAGGAACATAAGTTCTTTTGTTTTGGTTCTACATATCTCTTCATCCAACTGTTGGTTCATATCCTTTCAATATCCTTTGGGATACACCGGTACTATAGCATGTAAATGGATTTCCTGAGTTCTGTGAGTTGCTCCAGCAAATTAGTCAAACCCAAGAAGGGGGCCATAGGAACCTCTGATTTATAGCTGGCCCGTTGGCAGTACAGGTGACAACTTGGACTTGCCATCTGCATCCGGAGCTAGAGGAGGTTCATTGGAACCTCCACTTTGGATGCAGACATGCTTTGTGTGGAGCCTTGTTTGGATGGACAGTGAGGCCCTGAGGACACTGGTGGGTGGGGACAGCAGGGAAGGCAGGACTGTGGTTACCAAGAGTAGTGGGATGACCGTGAAAGGAAATGAAAGGAAAGTAAGAGAAGTAAAACCAGAAGTAAAAGTTTCAGAAAAGGAAAAAAAAATTTTGAAAAAATCTCCGATTTTATGAAGAGCTACGTGCTCCCTCTGGTTGCGGAGACCCCGCTTATAGCCAGCAAAAATGGCCTTGGACCACAACCTTCCAGACATCATTTGGCGTTTTAGGAGTCCTGTTCCCAGCAGGCCTCCACAGCCCGCAAGATGGTGGAAAAAGAAAGGCCAGATGGCAGAAAAGGAGAGAGAGAAAACCAAGAGAAAGAATAATAGGAAAATACAAAGAGTTTAGAACAACCTCAAGTTCCAGCACCAGAGAACAATTAGCAGATAAACCAGGGCTGGACAGACCTCCAGTCTGCTAAAGAAACGTTTGATGTTAATAACAGAGCTTATGGAGTCAATGTTCTGAATCTACTTTTAAGAGGTGACTTCATGGATTTTGAAAAGTTACCAAAAGAGACAATAGGCCCAATCTGAAAAGTCACTCTATTGTGCAAGTTTGGCGAATCCTTGGATGGAGATGTGTGCTTGCCTTTGGAAACTGATGACTTGTAAAAGATTACCACATTTTGGACAGTGACTCACAGAATGCAGAGAGGAGACCAGAAGTAAGGTGTGAGTCCTGGAACGGGACCACAAGCCTGGATCCCAGGGTGGTGGTGTGACGGACGATACATGGTACTTCTGAAGACCTCATGTGATGTTTCCATCTTTCTCCAGCGTCTCCTCCATGTAGGGCACAATCCCTTCAACATGCATCCTGATTTCCTTTCCTTTCAGTCCTGTGAAATGCTACCATCAGAAGTGCTGGCTATTTTTTTTTTTTTTTAGATTTTTATTTTATTTATGTGAGAGAGAGAGTGTGTGAGCTGGGAGGGGCAAAAGAGGAGGGAGAGGAGAAAAAATCCAAACCAGACTCCAATCTGAGCACAGAGCCTGACACCAGGCTCCATCCCACAGCCCTGAGACCATGACCTGAGCTGAAACCAAGAGTCAAACACTCAACTGACTAATCCACTCAGGCACTCCAGAAGTTCTGGCTACTGAACCCCTTGACAGTTAAGTGCCAATGTAGGAATGAGGGAATAGCATCTGGCTTCCAAGGAAGGAAAATCTGGAAGCTCAGTTGCTACTAAATCATAGTTGAAAAACAAAAACAAAAACAAAACCACCTAATAATGTCACTGTTGCTTTCTGGTTCCCCAGCAGTGCCATGAAATTGGAAACAAAGGTTGCTATTGGACCAAAGTTTGGTGCAATCTTCTAACACCATTCGGGCTTAATCACACCTTCTTGAACTGCTTCCTAACTTGTCAAGGAAAGCAGTTTTCAAAACAGATATGTGGTTTGCACATAGTATTAAAAGTTAGCTGGAAGATCAAAATACACACACATACACACACACGTACATAAACAATACCATGTGTAAGGGGCTCCTGGGTGGCTCAGTGGGTTAAGCCTTCAGCTCAGGTCATGATCTCAGGTGCTGGGATCAAGCCCTGCATCAGGCTCTGCACTCAGCTTAGAGTCTGCTTAAGATTCTTTCTCTCTCTTTTCCTCTGCCTCTCTTCCCTGCTCTCTTCCTCCCTCAAATAAATAAATAGATCTTTAAAAACAAAACGACACAAAAATTAAACAACCCAAACCTTCCAACTTTGAAGTTGAACAAAGTAAACTCTGATTGCCTTGCAAATTGTGGAATCCCCTAAGGGTCATTGGGGCTTGACTGTCTAGAATTTTGTTAAAAAAAAAAATTCAACTGAGTATTTTTGAAGTCTAATTGGCTTTATTACAGGATTCAGCACTGAGCAGCATCCTTAATCTAGCAAATAGGGGGAATTGTGCACGATAGGAGGTTTTTATAGGAAGGGGGGGGGGGGCAAGGAAGTATTAGCAGAGAAAAGAACGGAGTGTGGGCACATCTTCCTTTCAAGGGGAAGGGACCAGAAGGGTTTTCATCGGGAGGTTGCCCTCACCCGTGCTGATGGGACATTTCAGATGGCCTGATAAAGGGTCACATTTCTGGGAGACACTGACACTGTAAATAAGACTGGGTTTGCCGTCCTAGGGAGCAAATGACTCCATTTGGGGCTTATTGTTTCTTTTCTAACATTTTATCAGGAAAATGTTACTGATGGAGCACTTTAAGACAGGGGAGAGAAAGTCTGTGTCTCTTTCATTTGCCTGATTGAAGTGTCTGGAAAACAAAATCGCCTTTGTTCTCCCACACTCTGATGGGATGACTTTACCAGGGTTTCGGCATTTCCTTTCCCTTAAATACGTGCTCAGCAAACCTGGACCAGTTGACAACATTCTGGCGAATTGTTATGTTAACAATTATGACATCTGCAGTGTTTTATAAAGCAACTAATATAATAAAATCACTATTGTGAGGGCTTAAAAAGAAGACTTTGAAACGAGGAGTTGGAGATAAATATATTTGATTTTTTTTCTTTAAAAAACAAAAGATACATGGTAATGAAACCAGAGATTTGTGGTTTTAAACCACAAGGGAAATGATTTATTTCAGTGTGCAGAGAGTCAAATAAAGTTGGCTCCCTCACACCAGACTTTACACAGTGCCCCATAACAATGGTAATGAAAATATTATTTAAAGGTCCTTGAAATGCAGTTGGTCTTAGAACCGTTGAAGAAGTCCCAAAGGCACAATGACCCTGAACGTTTCTCAACCTGCATCCGGAAGCTTCTCTTCAGTCATCTGTCTTTCCACGCAGCTAGGCTCTTTCTGGACAACCTATTCTGCTCTTATTACCCACCCTCAAAAATTTTTTTCTCAAATTTCCCCCCTAAATGTCCTCCCAATATTCCAGCCCTCCCTTACAAATTTATTTTCTTCCTTCCTTTCCCCCTGATTCAGTGTTTTATGAGGTAAAGAAATTTAATGGCTAAGGCTTTTAAAAATTCTCCTTTTGACCCTCTATCCAGATCCGTGTGATGGACCCTTGGCTGTAGGTTAAGTTAACACGGAGTTTGCTGTAAGACTGTGAGTACAGAAGCAGCCCGCATGTGATCCACTCACCAGATGGACACAAACTTTCCACCAGAGATTTTTAGTAGTATCTTTTTTTACCACAAGAAGGCCGGTCTCTCCCCTTCCTCTGGTTCCTGATAAGCCTCTCTAGCCTCTTGGTTTGTTTTTTGTCTTTGTTTTGTATCCTCTCTTTAGAACCCTGAGGCTTGGCAATGAACACGTCCTGCTTTCCGTGACTGTCAGCGGTCCCAGCAGCTGGCCCGCAAGGACTGCCATCCATCCTGTATCCTTGTCATGGCAATTTCATTTATTAAAGACCGTTTAAGAGGAAAACTGGGACCACAAGTGAGGATAAAGAGCACGATATGGTCCCAATGAAAAGAAAACAATTGATGCACATTTGCCTTTAGGATGCAGGATATTTTATTTTGGGTTCCAACATCTCAAAATCACCCTACAGTTCTCTTCATTTTCTGTAGTGGGGAGGCACAGGCAGGCTACCTCGTCCTCAGTTATACTGGGTGCAGTGGGACAGGTGAAGAGTGGAACCTTTGACCAAAAATGTGGAGTCCTTCCTTAATGGCAGAGAGACTTTCCCCAGGGAGGGGAAAGGGAGGGGCAGAGTCAGGAGGGAGACAAGGTGAGGGTGAGAAGGCAGGCACCCAGCCGTCCCAAGAGCAAAGAAGGGGACACAGCCCGGGCCCCACAGCAAAGCCCCTTAAATGAGACCAGGTCACCTGTCCTCTCTAGATCCTGCCCTAACCACATGCTCTGCAGGACTTCATGAAATGAAATGCAAGGCCTCTGCTTGGAAAAGCTGACCACACTCTCAGCGTATAGGTCTTGTTTCCCTTTGCCTCTGTTCCAGATAGACAGGTGGCTCCCTCTGCTCTCATGTTGTCCCTATCACACATAGAGCTGCCCCCACACACCCCTGGCACTCATGCAGCCGTAACGTCGGTGTCTGGGACCTGCGGAGACGCTGGTGCTAAAAGTATCAGAGCTGCTCCATTTATGCAGAATGTATAAAGACCTGTGAGTTGAAAACTGGAATGAGAAGCCAAGAGAAGGCGCAGGACATAGGACCTCTGAACTTTTGAGCCCAATAGATCCAAATACCAACAACATTTCCCACTTACCCATTTGGGACCCCTGTTTAACTATGCTGAGACAGTCTTTCATTTGTAAAATAAAGAAAATAATGTGCTCAAAGAAAATCTTTCCTACACGCACTCCTTTTCCCCTGTCCCCTCGAGTAGTTAAGGGGGGCCATTGGAGACACAAATACAGGTTTCCCCTCCGCTATCCAAAAGGAGAGCCTTCCGATGAAACCCTTCATAAGCTGAAAGGGCATAAAGCAAAGAAGCAGTTAACATTAATTTACATGGCAAAAAATTTTGAGCATCCATAAATCCAAAATATAACCTCCCTTAGGCTTTTCTGACACCTTAGGACACATCTTGCGAAGGGATGTTCAAACCCAATCAAACTACAGCTCAGCTGCTCACAGACACTCTTGGAAACGGACTCTTGTCACTGAGATGCTGAGTGTAAGCTCAGGGAAGGAGCCCAGCGGACCCCTCAGTGCTGGGAGGTCTACCTTGCGGCTGAACCCTGTTTATCTTTTTCGCCTCTTTTCATAAAAGCAAAAGTCCTCTTCATATTTCTCTTGGTTAGTGAAAACAGCTACTAATGTAGGTAAAACAAAGTGGCAGAGTCCCAGATGTGGGTTGGATACCTGTATTTGTCCTTGCCTTTTGTTTTTGGCTTTTGGTTTTTTGTGTTTTTTTTTGGTTTTTTTGGTTGTTGTTTTTTTTTTAAGATTGTATTTATTTATTTGATAGAGATCACAAGGAGGCAGAGAGGCAGGCATAGGGAGAGGGGGAAGCAGGCTCCCGCTGAGCAGAGAGCCCGATGTGGGGCTTGATCCCAGGACCCTGGGATCGAAGGCAGAGGCTTAACCCACTGAGCCACCCAGGCGTCCCTTGGTTTTGGTTTTGCAAGTGCTCCATTGTGAAGACTTGAAAGTCCCAAGCTTCATCCCACAGAGGACAGAAGAATCTCAAGATTTAATGTCTCTAATGCCGCCTTTCTGGATGACATCAGAGATGATGGCTCCGTAGCTCTGACCTAAAGCGCTCAGCCAGGATGAAGAGAGGACCTTGTGGGGATGGGTGTTTAAAATATCTAAAGAGGACCTTAGGGTAGGGAAAAAGAAGGAAGGGGAACTGAGAGAGAAGGCCATGAATGCTAGAGGGAAAATGGCGGTGTGTGTGTGTGTGGGGGGGGGTTACTGATACTTCTCTCAGAGGCTCTGAAAAAATCATCAGTATGTATTTAGGGGTATACTAGACATTATATGGTGTCTAGCAAAGAGTGGTTACCAAATGAATGGTTATTATTATTTTGTCATTACTATCACAAGGACAGTTCATACATACAAGTGACAAGGGCTCTTGGAGACAGTCTAGCCCATACTCCCACCTTGCTAGATGCCATGGTCTTTCCGCTCCGTCCTCCTGGTCCTCCCTCCCTCGTGATGCCATCTGTAGTGGGTAAAGCATGATCCTTCTCTCATATATTCTCAACCTGAAGTAAGACAGGAAGCCAAGCGACAGGGCTTTATACCGCTGCCTCTGGGACCTTCCTTATATGAAGCCGTTTTTCTTGGGATGTCTTACCTGAGGTGCCAATATTATATTTTTCAGTCAAGATAGATAGTTAACTCGTATCAATGCTCTATTTGCCTTTTAGTTTTGGGTTTCGTGATTGAAACACAATCAAGCCCACCGTGAGTCCTTCGTCCATCAAACTGTCAACAGCACCTCCACGAGAGCTGGAAACATAGAGAATGTGACGCCAATACTGGTATGTATAAAGAGGGGCTCTCGTTTATTGGTAACATCTGGCAGAGTTTGTTAGAACATTCTAGCCATGTGGCCATGCGAGCATTCGCGCTGATAAATGAGAACCAGCACGGATGTGGGTACACAGGGACTCCCCGCTCCCCACAAAAGTCATTCCAGCCTTCCACCCAGTAGCTTTCCTCACAGTTTTGTCTTTTTTCTCTAATTTCAACCACATGTCTTTCTAGATTTGAAGCTGCCTACCTCCCTACAAATCCTATATTTTGGCAAAAACCCCTAGTCCTTGGACGGCAGAGAATTTGGGGGTCCTGCTTCTCTCTCCCACGTTATTGTTCTTCATGCCCTTTCTCGTGATTTTGCCTCACCCCCACCCCCCAGAGCCCACACACCAGGGCTACCCCCTCCGACTACCCTTCACACAGGTTAGCCCACAGTGAGAAACAGCCCAGGACCTGTATTTCCTCTGTCCATCACACCATGAACCAGAGGGCCAAGCAAAATATTCCATGAAAGTTCTGGATTGGTTAATATAATGTACAAATAAATACTATTTGTTCTGATGTCTAAATTTACTTATCACCTTCTTTTAAGAAAAAGAATCATGGGGCGCCTGGGTGGCTCAGTGGGTTAAGACCCTGCCTTCGGCTCAGGTCATGATCTCAGGATCCTGGGATCGAGCCCCGCATCGGGCTCTCTGCTCAGCAGGGAGCCTGCTTCCCTATCTCTCTCTCTCTCTGGCTGCCTCTCCATCTACTTGTGATTTCTCTCTGTCAAATTAATAAATAAAAGCTTTAAAAAAAAAAATCATGAGGCTGGATGGTCTCCTGTAAGAAGTGAATAGAAATAGAAGAAAGGAGAGGTCTGAACTTGATGCCAAGAGTGACTCTAGAACTTAGAGATCCGTGAGGAAGAATCAACAAAAGGGACAAGAAAAAGAACTGCCAACGAAACAGGAAGCAAACCCGGGGAACGTGGCTCTCTGGACGTCCAGTGGACAAGGAGGGTGCTCGCGGATGGCCAGTGCTGCTGGTGCGAGAGGCACACAGGAGGACTGCAAGTGAGTCTTTGGACTTCACAATAGGGAGACCACGAGTGACCCGAGCCGGAGTATCTTGGTGAGGAAGTGCAGGTGAGGGCCGATAGGAGTAGGTCCCTAAGGAATGCAGGTGTCACTAGCGGGAGGGGGTAGCGAGAACTCCGAGCAGTTTTGCTGTAACGGCCAGGAGACATGTGCAAGAGCAACTGGAGAAGGATATGGGATCAAGAGAATTTTTGTTTTCTGGGAAAAAAATGGGAAAAATTACAGCATGGGTCCACGTGGATGAGAATCATCTGATGAGGAAGGAGGAAACTGTGATGATCAAAGGAGAAAGGGGAGCGTTGCTGGAGAGAGTTCCTTCCATGCCAAGACGGGTAGAGAGTCACAAGGTGGGAGCGGGGACAGGAGAGGTGAGCCATAGAAAGAAACACAGAAATCTCACCTCTCCCATGGAGCAGCTGTGGACAGTGTCCAGCTTGCCCCTTTCCTGGTGCTCGGCTAAACATTTAATTCTTGGCTTTACTGACCAGTTCAGAAAGGAGACTGTTCGTGTTCACACACCACACGATCTTACACCCCTACACTCTCCTTAACTTACTTACTCATCAGGGGTCATTTGAGCAGCTCCCATGTGTGAAGTACAAAAATGAGGATAGAAAAATAACAAAATGTTTGCTATTGGGGGAAATGTGTGTATTACCCGCCCACCCAAATTACAATCTGCCACAGAAACGTAACAACTCAACATCATTTAAAAAGGCACAGCCAGGGCTCCTGGTGGCTCAGTCAGCTAAGCTTCTGTCTTCTGCTCCAGTCCTGATAACAGGGTCCTGAGCTCGAGTCCCGGTAAGGCTCCCTGCTCAATGCAGGGTCTGCTTCTCCCTCTACCCTTCCCCCCTGCTCGTGATTACTATCTCTCTCTCCTCTCACAAATAAATAAGATTTTTTTTTAAATTTTATTTATTTATTTATTTTTAAGGCACAGCCAAATGCAGCAAGTGTTTAAGGAGAAGAGATGAGAGATGTTGGGTCAAGCCGCTTGCGATAGGTAATACAAGAAGAGGATTTCACTTAGCGAAGAGGGAGGGAATGGTATCCCAGGCAGGGGAGTGAGAGCTTTTAGTTGAGGAGATACAGGCAGTCCTCTGTGAAAGCTACACTGTCCTCCACTGCCTGCGTCAGTTTTTGCTTTGTTTTGTTTTTTCATTGTTACGAGGATCAAGAGAGACAGATTTACTCGGGAAGATCTGAAACTAAATCTAACTCCTCATGATACGAGGTACTCATATTCAATGTCCCTCTTCAAAAGAAACTCAAGAGACATGATCTCTGTTCTAAAGATGGAAACACCTTCAAGTGTTGCCAACCATGCTGTACAAGTCCAAGATAGAGATTGGCTTAGGGCCAGGGAATATGTCTGCCTTATCTACACACAGACACACATACACACAGACACACACACACACACACACACACACACACACACACACACTGTGTAATGTCTGGGTGAAACTACTTTTCTTAGTTATTATTTCCTGATGTCACAGTACATTGACAAGGAAAAGAAGGCTCCTTTTTCTGTGTTGTATTTCAGAAAAAGATGAGAAGAAATTTTGCAAGAGTACATGCGTTCAGCAAATTTGACAACCTACTGTGCGATGGGCACCCTGTTGAGCTCTAGACAACGTAGTGCCACAGAGAGGGACACAGGGCACCCAAACATTCCTTGATCCCTCTGTCATACTCCACAAATACGTACCAATAGAACAGACTTGAAGTTAGACAAAGGTGTGTGTCCACCAGTCCCAAGCAATTCAGATAGTTTCTGGTCTTCACAGCAATATCAGGGGTTTATGATTTCAGAGCACCTCCACACGTGTAACTGCATTTGCCGCCATATGCATTCAACTTCGCTCCAGCTTCACTGCCCGCTCCATTCCACACAGGAGCATCATGATCGAGCCCCTGCTGGGGGTGGGGATGCCTACACCAGGGATATGTTAGTGAGTGACCCCTCCACAAGAAAGCAAGAACCTTTATGAAAAATTTCAGATTAACAATTTTTAAAATGGGTTGTTCATCTGAAACAATACAGCTGGGTAGCAATGACCCAATGCCCATGTCTTCATCAGCTGAACTGCAATGAAGAGATTTTTCTTGGTTTTACTTTAGATCTTGATTGGGGAAAAATGTATTTTTTGGACTGTTACAGAATAAAAATTGCTATGTATGTGTTAACAATGCATACAGAAACCTTTAAGACACCTCATCTCTGAGGAATATGCTCTAGTTTTGAGAAAGGGGAGGGTATGCCAACCAAAGTCTTCCATCATCACCCCAGTGGGCCATTCTCGCCTCATTCCTCCTTGTCCAGAAACAAAAACAGACATAAAGCAAGGGTCCCTCTGCTGTTCTGTCCAGAGGCATGAGGGGAGTGGTTTGATGACAGAGCCATTGACTGTCCATGGGGATCTAAAAAGGGCTCTCCCCACACCCCTCACCCCCACCTTGTTCACCACGGTAGGTAGAGAGAGGGAAATATGGGATAGAGGTCTCACCCCCGAAACACAAGAAACAAGGATAAGCACAGTAAAGGAATACTGGTCTCCCTCCCTCCTCTCTTATTTATCTCGGCCATTCTGCCAACCAAGAGGAATGGCTCCTGGTTAAGTGCCGTCTTTTCCTCCTGGCTGGCTTTTAAGAGGCAAACTTCCCCCGGGGGGAGAGTTCCTTTAAGTCACTTGAGGGAACCGAGTCACAAACAGAACTCTCCCGGGCTTTGGAGCCTAACCCACCCAGTTCAAATCCTAGCGTGGCTGCATGGGGGCTCTGTGCCCTGTAGTAAGTATATTTTATATTTCTGGGAATTAAATCCCTTACCTGTATAATCCGAGTGTTATATGTATGGCACAGTTATGGTGGCGATTTTAGATAATCCATGGAAAGTGCCTGGCCCGTCACACACGGTCAGTAAACAGTAATCAGCATGACAGGTAGAGCTCAGATCTGACCACGCCCTGCACTCACGCAGGTGTTGCCTTAGCAAAGGTTACTGCTCCGCAACTTAGTTTCTCATTTATAAAATGGCATCCTAATATGATCAAGATTAACCTAAGGACTAAATGCATTAATACATTTATAAAATTGTGCCCAGTACATAAGAACAGCATAGATCACTGGTCCCTGTAGGTAGTTTCATTGAACCCTTAGTGAGGAGGAGCTCAGGTTCCTCACCTGTGAAATGGAGGGTAGTAGAACAAAGCCATCTCTCAGCTCCAATCCTGGCATTCTTGGCAGAATGGGCTGGAGTACCAGAGTACCAGAGGACGGTCGGTGCTGGGGTAGGGGGAGGACACAGAAGAGAGCCACAAAGACACTTCCTGCCACTTTCTTAAAGATGGTCTCCAAAGACACCCCCTCTGGTGGTGAGCATCAGGAAAGGTCATCCAGCAGCCCCTCCTGGAGGCACAGATCCAAGGAATGCCCCGTCCTTCCGCCCAGAACCAACCCAGCCGGCCAGCTCTCCAGTCCCTATGTCCCTCCTTTCCCAAGACTCATGGACATTAATCTCGACTCCTGAGACCCAGGCTCTTGTCCCTTGTGTGTGCAGCATGAGAAGTGAAAACTGCCAGGCCCCTGGGGCAGAATGAAGAAAGGAGCAGGACAGGAGGCCCCAGCGGACCTGGCACTTTCCCTGCTCAGACATCCCGAGTGCTTGTGTCTGCACAGACACGATGGCAGAGGTTCATGTGTGCCCGTGTGTGCGCGTGCATGTGCATTTTCGGCAGAAGCAAGGGGAAGAAATAGTTATCCACAACCTTCTCACCATGCAGGGGGCACCAGATGACTTTCATGTCCACAGAACGGAGGTCAACACCAGAATGAAGGAGGTCACAATCGAAATGGGTTTGAGGGCCAAATTATCGTCCCTTCCAGACGTTGGTTTGCAGTGCAGAACCAATTTGAAAATGTGGCCTGATCAGCAGTCTCGCCCGAGGAGAGAACAGGATGGAGTAAAGGGAGGTAATAAATCAAGGCTCAGTTGCCCTGAGTAGGGAGCCCTGGCTGCACCGGCCGGGCAGCTGTGAGGCAGGATTGAGACGCATTGGCAGAGCTGTGACGGTGACCCCCAGACTGAAATAATTGGGGTTGGGGGAGGTGCGCGGTGGGTCAGACAGTGGGGCAAGGGAAAAATACAGCAGGGGAGGGCACTTGCCAAAGACCTGCCTAGACCATGACAGGGTTTGGTCCGAGCAATTATCGGCCATGTTCCTACGTGCTAAACTCCAGTTCAGAGGAGAAACACGCAATCACACAAACGCACAGGCACAAAAGGAAAGAAAACCGTTCTTGAAGGAAACCAAGTCCTGCCTAGCAAAAACAATAGACCCCAGAGGGAAAGGTGATGGAAAGTTAAGGAACTTCATTTCAAGGCAAACAGTGCTCTCTAGAGGTGTGAGTGTGAGATGCAAGCGAAGTTGAACAAAAGAAGTTGGGGCAAACCCCCGCGGGAGGTGGCCCTGGGCTTTGGATTTGCCTGGAAACTGCTTGGGTTCGTGTTGAAGGGAGTGGCAAGGTCAGTCCCAACTGTCCTCTGATTCTCAATGGGCGTCTGATTCTCAATGTCGTTCTCATACCTGCCTCAGGAGGCTGACAGTGCCCCTGTCACTGCCAGGAGATGTTGTGACAAACAGCTACAAGGGGCATGTTGTCGGAGCAAATTTCAGTGGCCGTGTGTGTGGCAGTAGAAATGGGGGTTTTTCACAAAGAATGCCAGGAAGAAGAAAATGCACTGAAACTTGGGGTGGGTGGGAGGGGGCAGAGGGTCATAAAATACCTACTTTGCAGCCTGTTTCTTGGGGAATGAGATCTCGTCTCTCCCCATAAACCTCATCCAGAAGACATCGGAAATTCAGAATTTACAGGCAACCACCTTGGGTCCCTTCACAAACCCACAAGCCACCCTAAGCCCTTTTGTGAGTCCTCGTCACAGTCCCTTATTCCCCGGACACTGTCGTCGTGTCGCACAGATCCCTGGGGATCCACAGGGATTCAAAACTCCAAACCCTGGCTTTCGGGCCATATGCATAGTGATCTACCTCCTCTACCTCCTCATCCTGACCCACAGCTCATCACTACCTTCTCATAAGGCAGGGAGGGTGTCGAGCAGGGTCGGGGGCAGAGAGGGTGCTCAACAAAAAACTTAATCGCCTGCTCCTTCCCTTCCCATTCGCCACTGGTAACGGCTCCCTTCTCCCTTCTCTTCCTCTCCGGTCCACACTGCACACCAGAGACCACCACACAAGCTCCCAAATTACAATTCCACCATCTTCATCCGGGATCCATCCAGAGCCCTTAGGTATCCAGGGCCCTCATCCGCCCATGCCTAATTTATCTGTACACCTCGCGTCTCACGTCTGCCCAGCGCCAACTGACAGCCTGGCCACCCACTCGCCACCCCCACGTACACCACATATGCCTTCCCCTCGGTGCCCCCATTAGAAAGCCACTTGCCCACACCCTTCCCGCTCCTCTCCACTATCCAAATCCTGCCCGTCCTTCTGGGTCAAACTGGAGTCTGCCTCCTCTACGGAGACTTCTTCTTAAGCCACGGTGACCTCTGACCCTTGGTGCACAGATTATCTATCCTTTAACCCTTAATAATATTAAAATAAATACTACAAACCTATTAGGAATGATGCATGGCTGCAAGCATTGACATGGAAAGACATCTTTGATATATCAGTGGCTTACAGTAATAAAGGTGGTGTGCATTTTCTGAGACATTCTATAAACAAGTGCCATTCTATAACCAGGTATGTGTACATACTTACATACACGTGCATATATATGGGTGCGTGGGGATAACAGGAAACTTTTTTACTCTTCTTGTGGAAACTGTGTTTGAATTTTTTCTACTTAGCATTGCATACTTTTTTTTTTTTATTTTAAAAGACATTTTCGAATAACATAGATTCATGGAGCACCTACTGTGTGCCAAGCCCTGTCCCAGATGCTGGAACTTCTCCAAGGTGGTCCTTGCTACCTTCAGAGTTCATGCTCTATGAGGGAGAGAGCGGCGAGGTGCTGTGGTGAGGATATGCTGAGCGCCTGTGAGAAATTGAGAGACGCGAAGCCCAGGGAGACTGGGAGCAGAAGGATGCTTGCTGTCAGGGAAACCGGTGGGGGTCGGGCGTGAGGAGAAAGCACTAGGGCCATGAGAGGAAGGACGGGTGGATGCCTACCAAGTGGAGAAGTAAGATTCAGATGTTCTTGAGGGAGAAGCATATGCAAAGCCACTACTGGTCAAGTGCTCACCTTGTTTGGGGAGTGGGAAGTAAGTGTGTGGCCAGGGAAGAGCACACAGCGTGCAGAGGCAGAAGACACAATAAACACTACAAGCCTATAGGAATGATGCACAGTCCGACCCTCTGCTTCCTGGTCCTCTTGGTCTCATCCCGTCTATCCTGATCTGTCTGTCTGTTGCTCACATCTTGGCCTTCCACCCCCTTACGGAGATCAGGGTTCTCCAGAGGCAGACCAGAGACAGCTGGGAGCTTGCCCCAGCCCGAGTGCTGCCATTGACTCAAACACGTTACCCGTAATTCCTAGGAGACCAAACCGTGCCTCTCTCTCGGGGCCAGTGTTCTGGTCGCAGCCCTGGCCCTAGAACATGGCATCTCGTTTCTCAGAATTACGGCGTGAGTGATCGACAGAACTGACTTCCCGACATCCACCCCCCTCCCCACCCCACCCCAGCCTTCGTCCCCCCACACCTCTGCCCCACTTCCCCCTGGGCCGCCTTTTGTGCGTTAGCCGGCGAGGGGGCTGGTTGGCCCAGAGAGCATCCGTGTGGCTCCCCGTGATAACACCTCAAGCAGGAGGGAAAGAAAGCCAGTTTTCTGTTGATGGCAGCATGCGCAGCCGGCGGAGCTGCTTGGCACGGTCTCTGCAGCTGTGTATTCATGATGCTCTCTGCAAGCCAAAAAACCAACCACAACAAAAAAACAACCTCGGAAAGATATAATCCACCCAGGCTGGAATTTGGGTGACCACGTCAGCCTTTGCTTGCGGCTCCCTGCCAAGGACGGCTCTGTGAGGGAGGAAGCCGAGCTTCAGGCAGGAGCCCCCCCCCCCCAAAAAAAAGTTTAAACCCCCGCTGCGCAGAAAAACAGGGACAGATTCTGCCACATGTGGTGCCACTTGGCTGCGCTTCCCAATCGCTCAGATGAATTCCACGGCAAATCTTCTCAATGGATGGAAGGGAAGCAGAAGCGCGGTTTCACCATCCAGGCGGGAGCAGGTGATGGTGCAAGCCGGGGGAGCCACAGGGCCAGGAGGCTGCAAGGGTGGAGCCATTCCAGGCAAGACAGATTTAAATGAAAAATAGACCCACCCCCGGGCTGATGCGGTCAGAGGAAGACACCTGCCCAACCCGGAGTGCCACGGGTCCCTCCAAATGCCTGAGCTTCCGTCAGCTTCCGTCTCAGCCAGGCAGGCATGGGTGTCCCTGCCCCTCTCCTGGGGGCCCTCGCTGCCCACGGCTGACACCTTTAAGGCTGAAGGCTTCAGACTATCCAGGACAAGATGGGGGGCACAGACCATGCCTTCTCCCCTGCTGACTTTTTAAGGGCATGTCAAGAACACTAGACGGGGAACCCCAGCTTTCAGAGATTAAATCAGCCTGGCTGCTTATGTCTTCTTTTCACTCTGAAATGTCAGAGTGAGACTGAGTGGAAATAAGGTGGTTTCAGGCCCGAAAACTCCAGAAGATCTCATGGCTCCCCAGAACCAGCAGCCCCATCCCCAGAAGTCCCAAGGGAAAGTGTACAATGAACCCGTCCAATGCCGCGATTGCTGAGAAGCGGACTGGCTCTTCTCGCTGATTCCAGCTCCCATGAGGAGCTGCAGAGGGAAACGGGCTGGGAGGTCTGATGTTTACTTTACTCCCAATTTCTACATCCCGGTGCCTGATTTCTCCACCCTCCAGAGCCCTGGAAAGAAGAATGGAACAAACAAGCAGATTGCTAGGGTTAGAAAAGACCCCATAGGGGGCACCTGGGTGGCTCAGTTGGTTGGGCGACTGCTCAGGTCATGATCCGGAAGTCCTGGGATCCCACATCAGGCTCCCAGCTCCACAGGGAGTCTGCTTCTCCCTCTGACCTCCGCCCCTCCCATATCCCCACTCTCTGTCGCTCGCTCATATAAATAAATAAAATCCTAAAAAAAAAAAAAAAAAAGAAAGAAAGAAAGAAAAAGAAACGACCCCACAGATCACTGAGTGGAACCAGTCACTTTAACAAAAGAGAAGACAATCAAATACTGTGGGATTTGCCCAGGGTGGCTCAGCTGGTCAGTGGTACCAAGGCCGCTTCAGTCCGAGTGTTCTCCTGGTGCCTCGCGTTCTGCTTTTCACACCACCGTCCCGCCGCGAGTGAGGTCATGTGACAGCTCTTCGGTAAGCTCGGTTGCTTTCATTTTCCCCCCAATAACAAGGCGCCCACTTCATATTTCAGAAAGAGAGCATCTTAAATATTCATGAACGTTAAATAGCTTTACACAGCTTTGATACTGTGGGACCACTCGATGGATTCTGGAATAAATTACCAAAGTTTGGTTCAACGACTTCTCTCCAGACTAACTATACAACTGCTCTGGTCGGGCTCTAATAGGGACATTATTAATTAGAGCAGGATGTAGCGATTCATGGATGTGCACCCAGGCTCCCCAAGCACTTCTACAAACAAAAATTCATATTGCTATTATTATATTATCATTTGGAAGTTCAAAAAAGTAGGCCACTGATTCCAAACAGACCTTAGGGGAGTCTGATCTCTCAGCAGGTGTGTGGGTTGGCAGCATTTCACAGGAAGGATGGAGGGGGCAGAGGCCCGGTGGGAAACATGGGTCCCCCAAGCCTAGAGTTCTAGAAGGTTTCACTCTGCCGTTAGCAAAACAAACAAATCCTCATCTTGTTCCAATTGAGGGGCTAAGGAGGTAAAATTTACATGTAAGGACAGGAAAAAAAAGGAAAGGCCACGCAGCAGGGAGTCCCTTCCTCTGCTCTGAAGCCAGATCCCAGTTTGCAATTTTCCTCCATCTCTAGCACCAGTCAGAGCCTCACAGAAACAAGCCACTGTTGCAGCGTTTGGTTAACGTGCTACCTTCCAAGCTCACAGGTCGTGATACAATTGGGTGCGTCGGTTAGGCAAATACAATGGTAAGAGATTCCTGATCTTCTGAAAAAAAAACAACCTTTTGAGCCTATAGTCCTTTTTCTGATTTTTAATTTTTTAAAGATTGTATTTATTTATTTATTTAGAGAGTGCGCCTGTGTGCGTGTGCGAGTACGGGGAGGGACGAGAGGGAGAAGGAGAGAGACGATCCCAAGCAGACTCAGGGCTCCGATGTGGGACTCAATCCTACGACCCTGAGACCTTCACTGGAGCTGAAATCAAGGGTTGGAAACTCAACCGACTGAGCCACCCAGGCACCCTAATTTTTAAATTTGTAATTAGGGTTTAGTTGACATAAAATATTATACTAGTTTCAGGGATACAACATAGCGACTGGACAATTCTATATACTATGAAATGTGCACCATGATAAATGTAGTTACCCTCTGTCACCACACGCCATTGTTACGCTATTATTGACCTATTCTCTGTGCTGTGCTCTTCATTCCTCTGATTTAGTGTAACACTCGAATTTGTACCTCCGGATCCTCTTCCCCTGTTCTGCCCATCCCCCCACACCCCTCCCCTCTTGTACCCACCAGTCTGTTCTCTGTATTGAAGAGTATGTTTGGTTCTTTGTTTTATTTCTTAGATTCTGCACATAAGTGAAATCACATGGCATTTCTTTCTCTGTCTAAGCGTAACACCCTCTAGGTCCCTCCTGTTGTCACGAATGCCAAGATTTCTTTTCTTACGGCTTTTTTCTTTTTCCATTACATATATTTTCCACATCTTCTTTATCCATTTATTATGGATGGACACTTAGGTTGCTTCCATATGTTTGTTGTTGGAAACAATGCTGCCATAAACATAAAGGTACCTATCTCTTTTCAAATTAGTGTTTTCACTTTCTTAGGGTAAACACTCAGGACAGGAATTACTAGACTGTATGATATTTCTATTTTTAATTTTTTGAAAAACCTCCATAGTGTTTTCCATAGTGGCTGCACCATGTACATTCCCACCAACAAGTCACAAATGGTCCTATTTCTCTATAGCCTCCTAAACACTTGTTATCCCCTGTCCTTTTGATGCTGGCCAATCTGACAGGTGAGAGGTGATAGCTCACTGTAGTTTTAATTTACATTTCTCTGGGGATGAGTGAACTTGCAGTCTTTAAATGGGCAGAGGCAACACCACAGTGGGCTCTGCTGGAACCTTTTGGTTGACTTTTTGGGTTCTTTCAACAAGGATATCTCCAGGGGAGCATGGACCCCAGGATGATCACCAGGAGGATGAAAAGAAGGGGATAATTACTCCAACACCTTTCACTCTTTTCCTAACCTCGTCTCAACCATTCAGTTAACTTCGGGAGAAACTGAGGTCAAGACAACTTTGAAGAGTGAGGAGTCCAAAGAACCCTAGGTTCTCAAAGAGTGGAAAATGAAGATGAAAATGTCATACCAACTTGATCTCCGTAACTGGTGGAATGATTCATTTATTCATTCAGCAAATATCTTTGAGCACCGACTGGGGATGAGGCAATCATTGGGAATATAAGCGTAAACAAACCTAGTGGGCTTACTGCCTACTAGGAGAAACAAACAATATAGAATAAACACACACAAAAAAATGTATTCGGGTAAGCCGGACCTGGCTGTGATAAATCCACAAACATCAGACTTGCAGCAGCTGGGCATGAATGTTCTGAGCTCAGTGACCATCAGACTCTCTCCTCCTTCTTACAGCCACACTGTCTGGACATGTGGCCTCCAAATCATTGAAGGACGAGAGAGAGTTGAGGGAGGCAGGGATGCCAAGCCCAGAAGTAAATGCCTGACATCCCCTCTGCCTGTGTCGCATTGGACAAAACCCAAGCCCTGGCCACCTTCCAGCTCCTACAGAAGCTAGGAGATGTGGGCGAAGACATGGATAGCCGTTGGGTACTAACAGAATCTAGCACATTTAAATACTGATTCCCATATGGTAGAACTCTACCTCATCCAAGAAGAAACCTAGCAGGTCACTGGCTTCTAGAACTCTCCATCTTAGAAGTGCAGGTGCAGAAGGTGACTTGTATTAACCTACCTCCTCATCCACCCACTTTCCCAGGAGTCGGTGCAATCATTGGGCACTTTCCCGACTCACACACGCCAGCTGTCAGGCCACACCCATTGACCCACTGACTCGTGTTTTTTCCCTAGTTGTTTAGACGCTCTTCACATTTCACTCTGATGTTTTGCATCCTCTCCCCTACCCCCGACCTACCTACCAGGTCTGCAGGCCCCTTGCAGATACTTGAGCACAGAATCCATGTACTCAGCCTGAAGTAGACGCTTTTCTGAGCAGTGAGAGCAGATTATTGACTTGGGCGTTCATTCCTGCCCTTGCTCCGACTGTAGCTCCAGCCTGCACTCATTCCCTACATCTTCATCTTCCTAAAGCCTTTCTCCTAAGGTCTGGCTAAAACCCTCCCACCTGCAAAGAGCTCCTGACTCACACATTCAAACTTACAAAACCAATTTTTTTTTTTTTTTTTAATTTCAGGCTTCTCTTCCTCAAAGAGATTATAAGCTCCTTGAAGAAATGCAGCAAACGAGGTTTATCTCCTGGTTGCCCATTCTTGTTCTTCATGTGAACTATTTCCCTTCCCTTGGCTCTGGAGGGTAAGTCTTGTCCATAACTCTGCCTTGAAACAAGGTTGGCTCCCCCTTTCCGAGTCTCAGATTGGTCATTTCAAAAATAGAGGAAGGCACTGGGGGTGGGCAGAGCAGTTGGTTGGGCGTCTGACTCTTGGTTTCAGCTCAGGTCATGATCCTGGGGTGGTGGGATTGCGCCCCACATCGGGCTTTGCGGTCAGCCAGGAGTCAGCTCAAGATTCTCTTTCTCTCTCTCTCTCTCTCTTTCTCCCTCTGCTCCTCCCCACCTCAAAAAATAAATACAATAAATCTTAATAAATAAATAAATAAACATTTAAAAACTAAAAAATAAAAATACAGGAATAACATTTGCCTTTCAGTGGTGCTGTGTGGAAGAAAGGTCATGTATGTGAAGGTCCCAGCACTTTGCTAAGTAAACCCTTAAAAATAAAGTGATCGCCTGTCCCTTTCTCTCTTATTCTCTACCTACTTTTAATGCAAAGGTTCTGGCTTGCTTACTTCTGTGTGTCTCTCTTATTCTACCTTTGGCAAACATCAGTTCTATCTAGTTAATTCACTAAAGAGAAGCCTCTAACTGGGTTCGTTATGTGGTATAAAGCAACCCTCCTGCAGAGAGTTTCTTTGTAGGACAGGCAAAGTTTACTGGCTGGTCAATGACTGTTTCTGATCTTATCCAATCAGTTGTGACCTTCATGTCAGAGTGACATAGCCCCAAACTCAGTGGTCTATGCGTAAGGAACTTCCTACACCTCTTCTCATATAAAAGGATGATATAACCAGCAGGAACGAAGTTGGTGCTCAGTAAATATTGGGTGAAAAAAAGTAAGTGTGGCAAGCTCACCATTATTGCTGAAGGACGCGGGGACCAGCAGAGCAGGGCTTCTCGAACTTTAATGGGCATAGTACTTATCTGTGGACCTTATGAAAACCACAGATTCTTATCCATCAATTCTAGAGTGGGACTTGCATTTCTAACAAGCTCCAGGAGATCCTATCACTGCCACTTGTTGGCCCACTCTTGAGTAGCAAGGTCGTGGAGAGCCAGATCATTGATTCTTCCCCACATCCTTCCCCAATGATCTCTTTCTGTGATAGCAGCCCACATAGGTGGTGTATCACTTCTATTGCCAACTTCTCTTTTAGGGAAATCAGGAGGGACTGCATACCAAGCGAAACTTTGTTTATGGTCCAGTAGCAACAAGGAGAGAGGGTGAGACTGGGTGTCACTGGGTGAGACACCTTGCTTCACACTGACAACTGACTGTGCAACCGGACTGTTCATCTCTCTTTGACTTTGAGCTCTCTAAAGACAAGGACCTCACGTAGTGATTTTACATGCCCATGACCTGTATAGTGCTTGGGACATACATCATACATTTTCAACAGATATTTGTTGAGGAGAAAAGGATTTCTCTTTGGTACACCCTAAAATGTCTACTGTACACAGCAGGCACTCAATGAAAGCTTGTTGGATGAATTCATAAGGATGAGGAGAAGTAATGCAGTGGGCCTGTGTAGGGGAAAATATTATTTCTCATCAAAATCATCTCAGTAAGACCCTCTCTTAGGGCTAGATGGGTAGTAAGGGAAATAACACTGATGTTAGATCAAGTCCTTGGAAATGAGTAGGCCTCAGCTGACGATCTAAATTGGTTTGGGTACCATCTGGTGCTATGACTGAAGCATTTTTCATGCTCACTAATAAAGAACTCAGACTGGCTTTGGGGAGAACGGGGTCAGGCCAGTGACTTCCCCGGGGCTGAGCACCAAACCAGCCCGGCAGGGGCTGCAGAGGGAGCTGCTCTGGGTCGCCATTTCCTCCTCCCTCTCCACCAGGAAGAAAGCACAGACTCCAGGGAAGAGCTGGAGGCCCCGGCTTTGTGAGGAGCCCAACAGGGAGTACCTGACCACGAGGCTGGAGCGATGAAAGGCTCCTTTCTCTGCACTTGGCTCATGAAAGAAGCCCTGTGGCTTGAATCCACCAGCTCCGCACAATCTCCAACAGCAGAGCAGCTCTGGGACCTGTGCACGGGCAAGGGGACAAGCGAAGGAGAAAGCTGCCAGCAGCGGGAACAAAAGCTCCCTCGCGTTGCTGGGGTTGCAGGGGAGGTAGCCTAGGAGTTTTGCTTTCATGAAGGGGGGAAAGAAAAAGGAACGTTTGGGGTCTGGGATGGAGAGGACAGAAAAGAATTTTTATCCTTCGTAAGGAACTCAGGGAACCTGGATCATGGCAGCAGAAGGGCATTGACAGAGCCCATGAATTTCAAAAAACAAGATGGTCCACCTGCACGGTCCCTGCTCCGGAAGGAAGCAAGCTTCCTGCGTCCTTCTTTATAATCAGATCCCCAAGGAAATTCCCAGAAGAAGGGTTGTTCAAAGGTGGTTTTAGTCCCTTATTCCTTTATGCTTTGTTTCCCCACTTTTCTTCCCTTCGGCCGTCTGTCTGGAAGGGGTGAAGGCAGGCAGTGCCTTGTAACAAAGAGCTCAGTGAAGAACGGATCTGAAAATTATTCTCCAGCTTTACTTGGTATTTCAAACTATATAGAGAGATGTGGCCTTAACCCAATCATAACTAACATTTATTTTTTTTAATCACTTACCACGTGACAGGAACCACTCTTAGTCCTTTACCTATGTTAATTCAATTCATCATAGAATCAATTCCTCATGGGGGAGGGACCATAATAATCACTGGCACTTTAAAGATGAGCCTTCGTAAAACAGGAAGGTCAAGGAACCGTCGCAACTCTCCGTCACTCAGAGAGTAAAGCGTGAGGCCAGGACTCAAAGCCAGCAGCTCTGGCTCCAGAGGTGGCCTATGACACTGAGCCAGGGGTCCCCCAAGAAGGGGACATCACCCCTGGCCTGTCACCATGGTGACTCCTTGCCCGGCAACCCTCTCTGACAACTGCTCGCCTTCTTTTGACTTTGGCTTTGTCTCTGCATACCACCTCGTGGTCATTCACTTCTGTTTCATGCACGGAAGACAGTTCTCAGGCAACTGTCTGAGGCTCCAGGAACACCCACCCCCGACGGCCCCAGTTCTGGTGCCCAAGTTCCTTGCTCTGGGAGGGGAGGTGACACTCTGAGTCCTCCTCTGTGTTCTTTCAATTACTCCATTCGCCTCTCCTTCAGTGCGCTGTCCTCTCTTCTTCCTGACACCAGTTGGCGTCTACTTCCTGCACTGTATTTAGACATTTCATCCTGTTGATTTCAGTGCCTGAAACCTGTCTTATTGATCTCAGCACCACCAGCAAACCCAAAAGCTGAGACTGCGCATGAACTTCATCTGTATTTCCCCCCCACAGTGAAGCAGAGTTGTTGAATGAATCAATACATAAACAAACTACCTTTTCTTTACCTTTCTTCTTAGTCTTCTGACCCCTGCAAGTCAAAATTAAACTTTAGGTGGCTAAGAAGTGCTGGGATTGGTGGTGGCAAGTACATTGTGAAAACATCAGAAACCATGTGGTGGGAACTCAGCGCTGACTCGGCTCCTAATTCCCTGCTCAGACATTCCCTGTACCACCTAGTCTGAGAACACTGACCTCAAGGACCCACTTAGAGTGGATGGGCTGTTCCAGATTTTCAGAAGTGAAAATATCCCACTTAGTGGGAAAGGAAAAGGCGAGCGCTTTGAAACAACACTTCTGGACCAACATGCCAACTTAGATACTCATGAAAACCAAAGCAAATGGAAACAGAAGCTTATCTGCCAAATTGTGTTTTCTAAAAACCACTGGTTGTCTTTCTCCAGGTGTCCAACACAGAAGCTGGACATTAGAGGATACCACAGCATGCCTGCCGGTTCAGCTCTGTTGTTTGAACTCCAAGAACCAGGAGGTAGACTTGTCATTCTCCCTCTCTCTTCCAACCAGCCCCTTACTTGATTCATGTCCAGCCTTTCTTAGTACTGGCCACCATTTCTCCAGCAAAGGTGGTGCGAAGCACACAGGTTCTGGAGTCAAACAGTCTTTGATCCAAAGCTGGTTTCCATCACTCTTAACTATGGGATCTTGGACACATTGTTTAATTTTGCTTATTTGTCTTGACAATGAAGTAAGGCACTGTGGAGAAGGACTCAGTAGAGCTTCTGGCTGATGTAATGTTGAGCAGCATTGACCATGTTCTCCACTTTTCTTCTAGCTCCTTCCATTTTCTTCCTCATGTTTTTTACCTTTTTAGACCTTCTGTTTTGACAGTCTGCAATTTCTCCTTAACTACTTTTAGCTATTTTTCACAACTTTTTTTTCCAAATTCCAGCTCCACGTTTTAAAAAATAACAAACAAACTGAGAAGTTACAACAGTATTCATCCCGGAAATGATAAATGGAAAAGCACTGCCCATGAGCCATGGCCTGAGAAGGAATAACGTGTCACTGAGATTCCACAAAGTCTGGAGGCACCAGCTGGGAGGGATACCTGTGAAGGAACAAGCCAGTGTCTCCTTCGTTCAGGAGATACCTTAGCCTCAGAGGTTGGAGCAGCCCTGATAGGCTGAAGGGATGGGCCCTGATGCTGTGTCACATATGGGAGAACACAGGGAAACAACCCCCTGAAACATAAATCAAGAGAGATGACTTGGGGTCTCTAATTGAATGTGTGTCTCTAAGCCTTTGTTTCTTTGGACAACGTCCAGGCTCCTCTAAGACCCCTCTACTTGGTTGGCCTCTTGGCCAAAAGACACAACAAAGCCAAAGACTGGGGAAAGGAAGGGTTTTACTTTCAACATATAAGGATTACCCTGGGGAACTTCCCAAAGCAGTGTCTCCCTGAACTACAGATCTGGGCAAGTTTTAAATTAAGGGTGCATGCATATTCATGAAGGGGCTTGAGCAGTGAGGAATACAGCATGAAATTGGGGGGAGAGTCATCTTAAAGCGACAGTCCAGGTCAAAGTCATGAGGGCCATCAAGGGTCCGCATCACCTATCCTCTGGCTCTGGTTGGTTTGGCGTCTGAGTGCACCAAGGGCATTGGATCCTGCAAAGACAGATCAAGAATGAGCACTGGGTGAATATGTATGTTGACTCAGAACTGGAGTTTTGTCATGGATTTATTGTCCCTGATATGAGTAGACTGTCTCCCAGCCTGAGAGTGGCTATTTGTTCTTACATTCTTTCCTAAGATGGCCAGGGGCCTAAAATGACTTTTCTTGTGTTGAGAAAGCTATAAATTTGGGGCACCTGGGTGGCTCAGTCGGTTAAGCATCTGCCTTCAGCTCAAGTCATAATCCCAGGGTCCTGGGATCAAGCCCAGCTTTGAGCTCCCTGCTCAGCATGGAGTCTGCTTCTCCCTCTACCTTTCCCCCCACCTCGTGATCTCTCTCTCTCTCCTTCTCAAATAAATAAAATATTAAAAATACAATGTAAAAAAATAAAAGCTATATTTTGTCTTTCTTTTTCTAAGGACCCCTCATTCTGCTTATATCGTGAAGGTTCGTGGCTGATTTCATAGCTTCTGCTCTCTGGAATCTTATAACCATGAATAGTCTTCAGGTAGGCCTCCTGAGAATGTATTTATGCTACCAGAAACTACATGGTTACTTTTGCTGCATTGCAGTAACAGGAAAAAGGAAGACAAGATGGTATTGGGCAAACAAGCTAATATGAATTACACTTCAGGTCTGGCTTCAAGAAGCACTCGGTTCAATTGTCTGCATCTCTATGTTTTCAGCACAAGGAACAGAAAATGCACCTATAACATATATGAGAGAAAACCTGTGCTCACAGAAGGCTAGCTTGTAAGGGAGTTTCCAAAGAAGAAAACCTCAGCCGTATCAGGGTGGAGAAAACAGCCAGCAGGGAAAGCTTTATGGAGAAGGCAATGTTTGAGTTGGACCTTAAGGGATGACCAGGATTTGCCAGGTGCATGGAAAAGAGAGAAATCCAGGTCTGAGTTCCTCAGGAACCAAGCCCAGGAGGGCATGTATAGGATATATTTTTAAAAGAGTAAACAGTTCAGCTTGGAAGGAGTGTGGAGAATATTTAAGGAAATAATGAATGTAGGAATAGAAAAAGCCAGAGGAAGGGAGCAGAGGATGATGTTTTTCAGTTTAAGGAATTTTAACAGTGGGGATCCAGAGAGCTGCCAAGGTGCAGAAGACAAGCTTGTGTCTGCTTTCTCATGAGAATTGGTCTTCAGAGTGTACATCCAGTTGCTACTGGCCTTACATGAACTTTGAGCATTCTGACTCTCCCACTGAGCTCTTTCACTTCTCCCCTCTATTGATAGGTGACGGGGTGAAAGACTGATAGCAAACTGGCTAGGGAATTCAGAGATCATCTGGATCATGCTCCCATTTTATGGATAGGAAAACTGAGTCTCAGAGACTTCTCAAGGCCAGTCAGTCCAAGAAGGTCACATACCTCAACCCACCTCCAACCAGCGGATGCTGCTTCTGGTGAAATGACTCCCTCCTTTTCTCTCTCTGCACTCCAGGGCTAGTTTCCTCATTAGCATTGTTAATGTACTTTGGAAACAGGCCTGTTCTGTAGCAGAGTAATGGCTTTGCTAAGCCGCAGCTTCCTTTAAACCACTTTCCTCTTAAAGAGCAAAGAAGACTGCTTGGCTCTCCTCCAAGAATTCTTGGAATATTTAACCCAATGGGCTACCCAGAGAAAATACGAAGTCTGCACAACATGGCTACTAAAGCGGGGAAGAGTGGAGATGGAGTGACCTCCTACTGAAACACTGATAATTGATAATTGGGTGGAACCATCCTCTCCAGAAGTCTTTGGAAATAGACTAGGTGATGTCAATCTATGCTTCCTTGAGGTAGGTCAGAGGTTAACTGACTCAAGGGTGGGAAAATGGAAGCCATGGCTTGGGTGACTGCAAGTCCCCAAATATGTTTGTGCAATAGATCTTATACTGTGATTAATCCAAATTTTAAAGGTGAAATGTATAAGCATCTCAAAATGGTTAAGCTCATATGTAAAACTGTATTTCATAGTAACTAAATAACATCTTGTAGGAAATGTGTGTATTCATTTTCAGTTGCTGTCTAACAAATTACCACAAACTTTGTGGCCTCAAACAACACACATTTATTATCTTACGGTTTCCATGGGTCAGACCCGGGTCTGGCACTGTTGGGTTCTCTACTCAGTGTTCTACACACTGAAATCAGGGTGTCTGCAGACTGACATTCTTACCTGGTGCTCAGGATTCTGTTCCTGAAGCACATTGAGGTGGTTAGCAGAACTCAGTTACTTACAGTTGTAGGACTGAGATCCCTGCTTGCCTGATGTCAGTCAGCTGGGGACCTCCTTCTGCTCTTAGACACTGCCCTCAGGTCAGAGCCCCGTGGCTCCCTCTACATCTGTTTGTAATGAGGCTCTTCTAGGGAGGACTCACCATTGTAGATAATCTTCCATTTGCTTAACTTGAATTCAACTACAGACTTTTAATGATATCTATACAATTCCTTTTGCCATGTAATATAGCATAATTATGGGAGTGCTATGCCATAAGTACAGATCCCACTGACACTCACATGGAGGGGATTACAGGGAGAGCATGTACACAGGGTGGGGGTGTGGATCAGGAATCTTGGGGGTCATCTTAGAATTCTGCCTAACTTGTTGTGTATGTGTTCTCTCTTCCCTCCCAGTCTGTGAGCTTCTACAGGACAGGGATCAGAATTTAAACTGTTGGTTGTATTAACGAAAAAAAGAATTAATTGAAATTACTTTTCCCAATCTCTTAAATGTCTTTAGTTTAGATCTGGTTATGTTGAGACTTTGTCACCAATTATTATTAAGCATTGATTTCCATAAAGAGCTGGAAGTTTATATCGACAAAGGCTTGTCAATATAACTGACACTTTTAGGGACCCAAATTTCATAACATCTGTATAATGACTAATTCCTTTTCAGAGTTTGCCTATTCATCAGTGAGTATTTATTGGAAACCAATCATGTATGTGCTGAGTAACATGCGAGACTGTATGGAAGCCAAAACAGAAGAGTACCAGACATCCTCTTTTTTTTTTTTTTTTCTCAAAGAGCTTACAGCATAGTAGGGAGGATAGCTCAAATAATATTTTTTAAAAACTCAAAACAGCACAGTTTATATGACGAAACTGAGTGTTACTGTACAGGCTGCAAAAGTTACAGAAGTGGGTAATCGAGATGGCCTGATGCAGAAAGAGAAATTTCTAAATTATATCCATTCTCAAAAGCCAGACAGAGCGATTCGATTTGATGGGTTAGACAAGCCAGCTGTTGAAGGTCTTGAACGAGGACTGGAAGCAACGAAAGCTGTGCAGAAGTACCAGGAGTATGAGACGTGTTTGCAGCATGGACCGAGGGGGAACGGATAGTCGTGAAGATCACCTTGAAATCTAACATGGTAATCCAGAGGTGAGGTGGTTAGAGCCTGGACCGTGTGGCAGAGCTAGGACTAGATGGATGGTGTAATGAGACATACTTGAAATGAGAACATAGCAGAATTTGGTTTGACCTGATTTTGTAGATAAAACAGGAACTGCGGGGTGCACCTCAAAGCCCATTTCTTTTTTTTCTTCTTTGGCAAATCGCTGGACTACATTTCCCAGCATCCCTGGCGGGGAGGTGTGGCCATGACGCTGAGCCCTAGCCAATCGGGAGGGCCTATCCTCGGAAACCCCCTGCAGGCAATTCTCCAGCCCTTTCTTCCCTTCTACCTGGCTGGGTTGGAGTCAGTGCGGGGGTCCCCAGAATGGCTCTGTGGGGAAGGACCATCCTGCACACCTGTTCTTCCACCCTGTGCTGTTCTGTAAAGAGAAAACTTCAACAGAGTTTGAATCGCTTTACATTTTTTGTCAATTTATTTTAGGAATCAGAGTAACCGTTGTCTTAGAAAGAGTGGCACCACCAGCAGAAGTAGTGGGCTGGGTAGGGGATGTTCATTTGGGGGCGTTGGAAAATACCAAAAGAGAAGAGGAGGTCTATTAGGCAGCTCTTGGTAGAGCAGGATCGAAGCTTAAGAGCAAGGACTCCACAGGAGATAGACTTGTGCCCTGAAAGTAAAGTCTGTTAGCACCCCAGAGCAGAAGCTTTCTCAGATGAAAGGAGTGTAAGAAAAGGAGAGGAAATTGAGAACTGGGTTTTATATATATGTTCATAGTCAAGCAGTGGAAGGAGGAGGAAGAGCCAGTGGAGAACCGGGAGAGGAGCTTTAGCGATGCAGGAAAATAACAGATTTTCCAACAGCTCAAGTTTGAAATCTGATTTTTTGACCCAAGGGTGTTCCTGATGCACCTCTGACCACGAGCCAGCAATCCCGGTAGCCTCGCCATCTTGGACCTAGGGCCATGCTGCCGTGGAATCAGCCCCCACTGCTCATGGCCTGACTTCTTCATATCCATCTGATGTCCCTTAACTCTCAAATGAAGATGTGGGAAACTGAACTGGCCAGAAAACGGGCGGCGTTAGGGAGGAAGAAAAAGCACAAAATCTGATTTGTGACAACACTATTATTTCTTTGCTTGACTAAAAATTGCTTTATACACATTTGGACCTTTCATCTGTTTTACTTTGTCATCACCATATCTTAACTTTTAACTGCAAAATATTAATTGTTGTCTGTGTGAGATCAAACCATCTCTGATTTTTTTTTTTTCATGAAATTGTTCAAGTTATCTGGCTTTTGTTGGTGTTATGTCGGCACAATCTCAGAGGCAGCCGTTCAAACCAAAAGAAATAGCTAAAGACTGGGTGCCTGGGTGACTCAGTTGGTTAAGCAACTGCATTTGGTTCAAGGCATGATGGTGGAGTCCTGGGATCGAGTCCCCCGTCCGGCTTCCTGCTTGACAGGGAATCTGCTTCTCCCTCTGACGCTTCCTCTTCTTGTGCGCTCTCTCTCCCTCAAATAAATAAAATCAAAAAAAAAAAAATAAAAGAAAAGAAAAAAGAAAGAGCTAAAGTCTATTTTTGAACTTGAGGTTTGTTCGACAGTAATCATTCTATGAAAGGAATAGTACATTTTGATTTGTTCATGGTTTAAAAGTAAAACCCTAAAAATCGGGATGGTTTGGTTCTTTGTTAAGGAAATAAATACAAATTATTTTTGTTGTTGTTAATAATAATAATTACACTTAAGGATAGTCCTAACTTAAAGGGAAAAGAGGTTTAAAGCAACAAAACTGTCTTTAAATTAAATGTCAATTGCACAGAAATTTCAAAACAAGAATAATTTTGCATAAGTCGTAAAAAAAATATATGTTTAACTGGCTGGAAGATATATTGTTAATAATTTTCACAAGTGGCTTAAGGAGTAAAACCTCAGGCAGAGAGGGAAAACATGCCCATCAGTCAGGGAGCTCACAAAAAAAAAACTTGAACACAGTCTTGCAGACAATCAACAAATACACCTTGTCCATCTGATCCTCTTGCCTATTCCCCATGGAGAGGCCACGTTCCAGCCACAGTGGTCAGCACCACATTTAACTCAACTGTTTGGGGAATGAAACTGCAGAAGGATTTGATTTACTTAAGGTCACATCTACATGATACCAAAGCCATGCACCACTGCAATCAATTCAGTCAAAATAATCAGTCAAGTTAGAGAAAACAAATAAGTCAGATTTATTACTTAACAATGCTGACAAATCTAGTGAATTATCTGAACTGTTCCATCTCCCTTGGTGATTTTTCCCACCGGAGAAAGGCAGAGGTCCTAGATACAAGATGACTTTACTTATTCTCTTTATCATGCAAAGCACCACTCTTCTCTCCTCTCCTTTTTTATACAGTGTCACTTTTCCCAACTTTCAAGTAGACAAAATATCAGTGATGGAAATGACTCAGTGATCTTTTTAATTTCTCAGGCTCTTTCAACCTCTGTAGACCGACTTTAATGCAAATCAAACTTGGGTGGATTATACATTACCTACTGAAAAATAGTTTCAATTAGAAATTTAATTACACTGTCTTCAGGAAATGGAAACGACATTTTCTTTGAATTTTATACATTATGGAAACCTCCAAAGTGCTATAAATCTGCTAATTGATTTCTGTACCTGTAATGTTTGATTACGTGTATTTTATTGTCTTCTTGGTTTTAATTAACCCTGGGCTTGTCAAAATGCTTCCAGCGACAAAGGATATATGATGAAGTGTGATAAACTCTATTAACAGAGGCTGACTTTTGTCAGTAATTGCTCTCATGCACAAGTTATTAGAAATTAGCACACAGAAAAAAAAAGAAACTGTACTTTTGGTAACAACTTTTATTGGCAGCCATAAATCTGGGTATTGCCCCCTATGTGCTGGTGATAAGCAAATGTGAGTGACCATAGGGTCCTATAGAAGATCAATCACTCAGTAGATGTCATATAAATATTAAGAGTGACAAAATAGAAAGAATTATGAAGTCTGAGTGATAAGAGCCAAAATTATAACATCCCTAACTGTTCAGATTAAGAAACTGGATCCAGAAGGTGGACATAAATGTTAACTCCAAGCTCTAACCACAGCAGCAGACCTAAAGCAGACATTCACAACGTGCTTGTGCAACTGATGTCAGAATAAATTAATCAGTCAATGAATTTTCTCAGATGAATAGGGTTGCTTTTCATTTCCCAATTATTTTAACTGTAATGCCCTAGCAAGGTGGCCAATGCAGATCTTTCTGTTGAAAATAGAAAGAGGAACTTTTATGTTCCACTAGCTACTGTGTCAGAAATGGAAAAGAGGGGAACAACTTGATGCATTTGTCTAAATATTACAATAACGTTTGTTTTCTTTACAGTCTGATATGACAGACCCATACCAGCAAAGGTTCTTTGGTTTTAATCTCTAAGATACTGAGAGAAGCACTTCTTCATAAAAAATATCTCCTGAAAACTTGTTTTACACTGATATCATATTAGAACCCTGAACACCTGGGTGTGTGATATAATTTAATGTAACCAGATGACTTTGCCTAATCAGATTAGACAATTACTCACGATGCCTGGATCTTGGAAGCAATCTCTGGGTTGGTGATCACTGTAGTGGATATCCTGGTGTTGGTGATACTGGAGGTGACTGGTCATAGCTGTATGGCAGCCAAACTACTCTCCTTACTAAATCAAAATTTGCTCTAGTGACAACATATGCAGTAAGACCTCAAAATTCTCCAGCTAATGGAAATATTACTATAAAGTCAATCAACATGATTGCTATTAATATTCATTTTTTTAGAAGTATGTTTATTGAGTGCATTCACCATGGCAGGGCACTATGCTAGGCCATTGAGGAGACACAAAAATGGATTAAAACATGAATTATAGTCAAGGACATTATGAGTTTTCTTTTACTAGAAGGGATAAAAGAGACTAGGCAGGAAATAAGTGAATTCATATATGTGAAGTTCTTAAAATAGTGCCTCATAGACTAAAATTCAGCAGAAGTGCTGAGTTTCAAGTATTAGGTATTATTAGGAAGTGATACATATATGTGAGTTAAGTGAGATTATTTCTATATGAAGATACAAGGAAAATTTTGTGGGGAAAATGGCATCGCAGTAAGGCTTTGAAGTATGTTTTCAGTTTTAATAAACAGAAATGGTATAATTCAGGGAGAAATGTAAAACCTTCTCTTTGGTATGGGCAGAAAAGAATAAATTTCCTGGATGACTGTAAGAAAATGGAGGGGAGGAGCTCATATCACAGAGGAGAAAGCCCATTTATGCCAGGCTGAGGGTCTAGAACTTCTCAGGAGAGGTGACACATCTGGTAAGTTGGTGACTATTTGTGATGCACCACAGTGTGCTCTACATCTCAAATTCAGGGTGGCCCTACCCCAAGAACCCTCCTAGACAGAGCTTGGTCTTCCTGTAGAATGAACCCATAAGAGAAAGAGGAGATCAAACATGGGAAGTGTTGTTGGGAGGACCAACTGGTCTCCCTAGGTTCTGAGAAGCTGAAGAAGTGCCTGGCATCTAAGTTTAAAGAGCTTGAGATAAAGAGGGGCTGACCTGCTGGCCACTGTGCCCCTGACCCATAACTATTGCCATCACTATTTCAGTTTCATCACAAACACTGACTCTGCGTAGAACGCATGGCAGTTGAGCCTGAGCCCAAAGAGCTGATGGAGCAATGTCCCAAGGAAGAAATAAAACAAATATTCAAAGAAAGGAAGAAAAAGGCAAGCACCAAGCCCAAAGTTCCTACTGGTGAAGAAGTCTTGGAGATGATGACAATGTGAACAACATAATGATGATGATAATATTATGAGCACTTAAGGAAAGTGAATTACAGCACAGCTACTTTCTACAACTTGAAATACCCATTTCGAATTTTGAATTTCAGTAGATGCAACCCAAGAATTCTATATCCAGCTAAGATAGCACTCATCTATCTATTAAGATCAGAGAACAAGGGGGCACCTGGGTGGCTCAGTCATTTAAGCAGCTGCCTTCTGCTCAGGCCATGATCCCAAGGTCCTGCCCCTGAGTCCTGAGTCAGGCTCCCTGCCTAGCAGGGAGTCTGAGATGATATAAATGTGTGTCTATTGTAGATTTGTGAATGGTTGTCCATACAAGACATATAAAATGGCAAGTTATGTAAGATCTTGATTTGCATGTATGATGGTAAACATTTCTCCATGTTTGTATTGGCTCTATGAGTCCCTTTCTGGTGAAATGCCTGTTCATAACCTTTACCTGTTTTTCAATAGGTTGTTTGTACAAAAAGTACATAATCAAACAGATCTGGTGGACAAAAGTATATAGGACCATGGGAACAGCATGATGCAATAAAAAGTTAAGTTTCACCCACATACAACCCATGTGTGCGTGTGTGTGGTGTGTGTGTGTGTGTGTGTGTGTGTGTGTGTGAGAGAGAGAGAGAGAGAGAGAGAGGAGAGAGAGATATTTGCAACTTTTGAAAAAAGAGAATGAAAATTTATTTCATTTGTCCATGGAATATTTTAAAAAATCTAATATGTAACTGTCATAAAAACAATTTTGACAATTTTCAGAAGAGAAATTTTTATAATTTATTTCAATAAAATTGGCATAGAGATTTTAACTCTTAAGAAATTAATTGGGTGCCTGGGTGGCTCAATTGGTTAACCCTCTGCCTTCAGCTCAGGTCATGATCCCAGGATGCTAGGATAGAGTCCCACCTCTCCCCCTGCCTGCTGCTTTCCCTGCTTATACTTTCTCTCTGCCAAATAAATAAATAAAATCTTAAAAAAAAAAAAAAGAAACTAAGAAAAGTAGCCCTACAAAGCCACTGATCCAAAAGGTGGTCAAAATTGAAATTCGGAGTAAAACATGAGAGTATGATTCCTATTACAATCTATAATAGCTAAAAGAAAACTTATTAAATTTTATTTAAATATTTATTTTAAATTTAACAAAAAAATGTATTTTTCAATAAATAATAGTGACAAAGGAGCTTAGGACTCAACTTAAGAACTTTAAAAAAGGAACAAAAGGGTGGTGTCTGTGTGGCAGGTAAGCCTCTAGCTCTTGGTTTCAGCTTGGGTCATGATGTCAGGGCTGTGAGATCAAGCCCCTCATCGGGATCCAGGCTCGGTGACAGAGCCTGTTGTGATTATCCCTCCCCATCTGCCCCTCCCACTCAGGTGCTCTCTCTCTCTCCCTCTCTCTCAAATAAATAAATAATTTTTTTTTTTTATAAAAGGAACAATTGAATTCAAAAGAAAGTAGGAGATAATTAATATAAATAAATGCCACAATTAAAACCAAAAACTTAGAGAGGATTCATAACTCCAAGATCTGTCTGAAAGAACTATTTTTTAAAACTCAGCTCCCTGAAATCCTGTTTAATGGGAAAAGAAGGAGAGAGTAAAAATATAAAACTCAAAATAACAAGAAAGAGACGAGAGATCTTGAAAACTAAGAAAGAATACAATCTGTGCCCTGTGGAGCCTTGTTTGAAAACTTAGAGAAAACTCAATTTCCTAATAAAATGTAAATGAATAAAAAAAGACCTATGAAGAAATAGATGATTTGAATAGGACCAGATGTCACAGAAGAATTTGGAAAATGATTAAATTCTATCCTTTATATTTAGTATTGTTTAAGTACTTCAAACAGTAAAAAAATGGGAAACTCTGCAATTTATTTTATGGAAAGAATATATAACTTTAATACTAAAATCTGAAAAAAAATTACAGGAGTCAAGATCTGAGTACATCATTGTAACTTTTTAAATTTTGTAAAGAAATAACCACATGGGCTTCCAGTCAGGAAAAAAAAAAGCAAACAAAAACTATAACAACAACCAAAAAACATAAATAAATAAAAGCTAACAAACACAAACTGTTGACTACAGGGATGGGGGAAATGGGGGCTCAGATTTCTCCATTTAACATTAAATGCTTGAAGATCAAAAAAACAATAAATCAATAACTACTGAGTATAAAGGAAATGACTACAATTCAAAGAATCCATATTCGGTGACACTGTAATTCATACTTAGGAAAAAGTTACTCTCAGATACACAAGGACTAGGGAGAGATAACATTTATGCACCAAGGCTGAAAATACTTTAATCCATGTGGTTTGCATTGAGGAATGAATTAATATAAAATGATACAGAAGGAAATGCTGTGAGTTGGTACTGATCTAAATGATTACTGAAAATACAATTTAAGAGAGGAACAAGAAGAAAAAAATTTCTCATACAATTAAAAAAAAAATCTAGAAGACAAGGAGAAAACCTTTTTTGTCCATTCCATTTTCTCATATTGCAAGGTTGTTAATTTTAACTACTAGGGGTGAGACAACACGAAAGGACCAAAGGTTTAGTCTATGGACTCCTTTTCTTTTTGATCTGTACTTCTTTGATAATCTCGTCCAGTCTGATAGTTTTCACTAATAGCAATATACTCTTGTCCTCCAAATTTATGCCCCTAGCACTGATCTCTCCCCTGACTTACTATGACCTAATTTCCATCTCCACTTACGTCTCGAATAGACATCTCAGACTTAGCAAAATCAACCCAAACCCAGGTGCCCTACATTCTCAGTCTTCCTCCAACTTTTTTTTTTTTAAAGATTTTATTTATTCATTTGACAAACAGATCACAAGTAGGCAGAGAGGCAGGCAGGGGGCAGGGGGCGGGAGGGAGTGGTGGGGAAGCAGGCTCCCTGCTGAGCAGAGAGCCCGATGCGGGTCTGGATCCCAGGACCCTCGATCCCTGGACCCTGAGGTCGTGACCTGAGCCAAAAGCAGAAGCTTAACCCACTGAGCCACCCAGGTGTCCCTCAGTCTTCCTCCATCTTAACAAGTGGCCCCATCTGGTGCAGCAACCTTTCTAAAATATGTTACAGCTCACCCCTGCTCTGCTCCATACCTTCACCTCAGACTTCAGAGTTAAATCCAAAGCTCTCAGCAGCCTCTACATAGTCCTACACAGTCTCATGCCCTGCGTCTGCTCCACTTTCTATGACCTCATATCCGCCACGCCCCCAACAGGCCTTACTTCTGCTATAGCAGTACTCAACTCCCTGCCAAGGGAGTTCCCAGGTCAGGCACTTAGCCACTGCTGTTCACTCTCCTGGGAAAGAGCAGCAAGCAAGCACAGCTTACCCGCCTTTGCATCTTCTGTCCAACATTACTTTATGGAAGACATCCTTTCTAACCACCTGCATAAATTAAAGCACAATCCCCATTTCCTGTTTTCAAATCTCACTCTGTTCTTTTTCTTCACCAGCTCTCATTACCACTGGACATACTGACTATTTATTGTGTAAAAGTCCATCCCCACTAAAAGGTAAGCTGCATGGGCACTGACCCACAGTGCTTCTGAGCTGAGGTGCCTAGCACATAACAGTACTCAATAAATATTTATTGAGTAAGTGAATAAGATAATCACTAGCAACACACACACACACACATACACCCTACGGAGCTGCATTCCTAGCAGCATTATTGACTGGATACGAAGTCTATGGAATATTAGCAAAAGATGTCAAGCTTAGGGAATGTCATGTTAAATGAAATTACTTGGATTCTTGATTCATTCAATACATATTTATGGAGTGCTTACTCTTCGTATAGAACAGGTAGATGCTGAGATTCCCTTGATGTACAAGACAGACAAGTTCCTGCTTTTATGGAGTTTACCATCCATCCAGGAAAACAACAATTAATCAAATTATTATACAAGTAACTATTTAATTATTTGTTCTTATAACTAGGGCTACAGAGGAAAAGCACATTTTGTTTTGGGAATATAATGTGGACTTGATCTATAGTTTGGAAGGCTTCCCCAGTGAAATGGTATTTGACTTGTGAAGTGGAAGTTATCTAGGTGCAGAAGTAAGAAAAAGAACCCTGGGCAAGAGGACCAATTTGTGTGAAGGTCTGAGGCAGGAAAGAACTTGGCATATTCTCAGAACAATCAAGTCCAACAGTGTCAAGAGGTTTGGTAGGGACCAGACACTAGGAGTTCACAAGCTATGCGAAGGGTCGGGGATCTGGTCTAAAAGCAATGGGAAACCACTGAAGAGTATTAAGCAGGACTTCACAGAGCCCTTAAAATACTATGCAAATTACAAATATCTAAGAAGAAGCATTTCTTCAATTTATTTGATTACAAAAACTACTTTTTGTATAGCATCTCAATAGGGCTATTATTCTATAGAACATATTTTGGGAAATGCTACAATAGAGGAAAAGTTATTAAGGAGAATATCTAAGTAGAAAAATAAGAAGGAAGCATATAAAAATAAAATGAGACTTTATAGATCAGCTGGGTCCATAAATATATATGGATTAAGTTTTATTGCTAAATGAGAAAAGTCACATATTGGTTTCAAACTCCAAATCCAATGTTGTGCTGTCTATAAAAATTAATCTAATATAGCTTCCCTAGAATACAGGCTCTCCATTCTTAATTATTTACCCAAAAGGAATGAGAACATATGTCCACACCACTACTTGTACATGAAAGTTCATAGCAACTTTATCTATAATAGCAAAACCTGTAAATAAGCCAGATGTCCCGTAGGAGGGGAATCGATAAGCAAACTGTGTTGTATCCATATAATAGAATATCACCTAGCAATAAATAGGAATGAACTACTGACATATACAGAAGCTTGGATGAAATCCAAAAATCATTATGCTGAAAAAAGGAAGCTAAACACGAAACTGTATATATTGTATGGTTTCATTTATAGAAAATTCTAGAAGATACAGAATAGTTTACAGTGTCAAAATAGAGATCAATGGTTGCCCGGGGCCAGGGCAGAGGAAGAGATGAATTGCAAAGAGGCACAAGGAAACTCCGGGGAAGGATAAATGTCCTGTGTCAATACTGGGATTGTGGTTCCTTGAGCACACACATTGGCAAAATTCATCTCATTGTGTGCTTTAAGTGGGAACAGTTTATTTTATGTAAAGTTTTTCTCATTAAAACTATTAAAAATTGAAGAGGAAAAAAGATCATTCTAAAGCTGGGAGCATAGCAGTTTGGTTGCCACCATGAACCTGGTACTTTGTATATGCCCAGCGCATGGAGATGTTCAGTAAATAAGTAAATAATTTGGTTAACACAAAAGGTGCATTTGTTTTCATGGATATATAGAAATTTGTATCTTATGGAAGGAGAACACATATTTGTGCAGTTGGCCATAAAGTAGACTCCAACCCTCTCTTAAGAACAATGCCAAGAAACTAGGAAATAACAAAAAGACAATGGCAAAGCTGTAACAATTTGAAAAAATGTAAACACTTATTTCCAAGAGGAAATAAACAAGAAAGAAAAAGGGGAACAAAAAGATACAAATTCAGAAGCAAGAAAGGTTTACAAACACAGTTAAAACTAAAATATTTTTTAAAAATATAAAAAAACTGCTTTCTAACTGATTGCCTTGAAGGAAAAAAGAACCTATTTTTGTGCATCATTTACCAATCATGCCACACAAGCGTTTATTTTTAGTACATTTTATTTTTTCATAAAATTGCTAATGCCAAAGCTTTGTATTAAAATAAATAAATAATAAAATAAAAAAATATATATATATACATGATGTAATCTAACAATTTGAAAAATGTACCTGAAATGAACGTATTTCCAGAAAAGCTAAATTATCAAAACAGTCCAGATGAGATAGGAGATTTGAAAAGACCAGTATTAGGAGAGGATATTGTGTACATTGTCAAAGATTAGAAAAGGTACAAGTAAGCACAAAAAAAAAAATTATAGCTCATTATCACTTATGAATTTAGATACAAAAACTCCAACAAAAACATTAACAGACAGTCATATAACACATTAAAAATTATTCATGATCGAGTGGAGTTTGTTCCAAGGTTAAGGTGGAGGAAAAGCAGCAATAAATAGTTGTTTTATTTTTGTTAAAGGCATTTTTTAAAAAGTTACTTTTCAGTGATTTTTCACCTTAAATATCTTCATGTTATTTAAAAGAGAAAAAACATTGAACAATGACTGTAAAAAAAAAAAAAGTATCTATTAAAAGTAAGCAGCAATTCATAACAAAAATTCTAATTAAAATTGGATAGAATGAACATTTCTAAAAACAGTAAGAATCATGAAACAGAAATTGGTAACAAATGTAGAATTATATGATGAACCAGTAAGTGTATTTCTCTAAAGCCAGAAATGAGAGAAATGCTCACCTCATCACAAGTTTTACAGTATTCTGGAATTAATAGCTAATGAAATAAACAAAAAGAAATATATGTAAATATTTAATTTATTTTTAATTAAATTATATTTATTAATTTATATGTATATATGTATATACAATATACATATGTATATTTATTTGTATATTCAAATTAAAAATATATATATTCTAAGAGAGTCAACCAAAATAAAAATAACTATATAAAACTATGTAAAATAACTATATAAAAATAACTATTAGAATTACTAAAGAATTCAGCAAGTGGCTGGATACAAGATCAACATTAAATGGCTTTCTTTGATACTGACAAATCATTTAGAAACTGTAATTGAAAAAGATACTCTGTGCTTACACATCAGCAGAAAAAGTACAAAGTATCCAGAAATAAATATGTAAGGAAATGCGTAGTATTAATGAGGAACAGAACATAAGATTGTGTCGTACTTTTGTAATTCTGACACGTATGCTTAGTTCTTTCAGCATTTCCCTTTATCCAAGGTACAAGCAAGGAATTTTACTTACCTAGTCCTTAGAATAGGCAGGTAGCCTCTGATATCTACACTGTCCATTTCCCATCATTTTGAAACATCACAGTGACCATCTAATACATTCGTATATATATGTGACACTTTTTACTAGGCTACTCATGCTAGGCCACCGAATTGTTCTATTTACATATTTCTGACCTGATAATATAAACAGTTTTATGAGAAAATAATATTTGCTAGAGGATTCCAATCTACTGGTTAAAAACCCCTCCTGTAAACCATAAATTAAAAATTATTGGAATGTCATTAAACAGACTTCAGAATTCTGGGGCCAGGTGGTTTTCCGTTGAGAAATCCTGTGTGCATTAGTCTAAGAAAGTGGATTCTTTCACTGTCAGCATGCCCCCCCAACCTTGTTTTTGAAACTGTTATTAAATATAATGAGAAGTTGATCTTCACAGAAAGTTCCCACCTTATCTCTTCACTGACCTAGTTTGGAGCCCAGCAAGTTGTTGCTCAGCTTTTAAAAACTGGTGACGTTCTCCAGGGGGTTTTAAAACACTAGTGCCAGGTGCGGCACATTTATACAAAGGCACGGCTCAGCATTTCCAGACGATTCCAACTCTTCCCTAGGCTGAAGCTAGCAGTTCTGTCAGTCTGTCCCCAAGGTGGCTAGATGTCCCACCAGGAAAGAAAAGAGTCTTGCTTATTTAATTTTGATTTGCTTTAGAAAGCAAATACACACAAATTTTAGTAAGCGCCTACGAGGACTCATTTCTTAACCTGGTAACTATTTCATGGTTTAAATATATGTGGGTATCACCTTTCCTGTTTCCAAGGAGATTTAACTCTACCCACAGACAAAAACACAGAAAGGCTCCCTTTTATGAATCTGATCAGAACTTTTTCTGTTTTCACCAAGGATTTCCAAAAACTTCCATAGAAATAATGGGTATAATCTGGCTCTCTGAAAGCTCTCAAAGGTCAAAATTGGACCAATTTAGGGTGAATTTAAAGGTAGAGGAATCACACACAATTTTTAAATTGGCATTGTAAAATGAATCACCAGTTCAATGTATCATTATGATAGCTGGGTGTTCTCTTAAACATAGCTCTGGACCTTATTTTCAAAGTGACCAAAGGATCAAAAAGCTTAGACACAGGTTTTGTCTTCAGAAACTAAATTTAGATTTTTTTTCCAGAACAATTTTTCAAGGAATAGTTGGATATATCATTAAGTTTTTGAGGGATGGGGAAAGGAACAACCAATGTACTTTTGGCCAAATTCCTGTCATATAGAAGATTCAAGAGTATTGCAAATGACTCTCTACTTCAGATGGTTTAAGATTATAGGCTTTGGGGGATGATGAAACCCAGTGATATTTATTTTCAATCATGATTATAGACCATGGATCTGGCATCAGTTGCTATCTCATTCTGGGAAAACAAATTGACAAAGTAAAATAATCTAATGTGATTAACCTGCTTATTGTATAATATCTGGTTGGGGAAGGGGAGGCTTCTAATATATGCAACAGCCCATCAGACAAAAACTTTGCTCATCAAGTTTCAGTCTTAATGTGAGAGCAAAGAATTCAGTTGTTTTTTGTTTGTTTGTTTGTTTGTTTTAGATTTATTTATTTATTTGACAGAGATCACAAGTAGGCAGAGAGGCAGGCAGAGAGCAAGGAGGAAGCAGGCTCCCTGCTGAGCAGAGAGCCCGATGTGGTCCTCGATCCCAGGACCCCGGGATCATGACCTGAGCCGAAGACAGAGGCTTTAACCACTGAACCACCCATGTGCCCCCAAAGAATTCAGTTTGACCAGTGTTTATAGGATGTATATCATGTCCAGGAGCCATGCTAGGTGTAGGAGGTATAGCGATATGAGTCCAACCATAAGAATCTTACAGTCAAGTGGGAAAGACAGATGAACTGGCAAAGAAATAATCTCTCTGTAATGTGGTAACAAACAAGTTAGGACAAAACACAATAAAACAAAACGAAACAAACAAACAAACACCTCACAAAACTGTGAGCAACAAAATGATGTAGTAGTATCTAAGGGTAAAAGTCAGACTCCAGAATTTGGACCTCCTATGTACAACCTTGAGTTTCTCCAGGCCTTGAAAGACTTTACTGGTGAAGATTTAGAGGAGATACTTCATGTGCAATGTTAGCTTCTTAGTAGTCATTAAATAAATAGTAGCTACTGATAATATATACTATTAATATAGGGGATGTACAAGTCAATGCCCAGCTACTAAAAAAAGAAAAACAAAAAACATGGAGGAAGAGCCCACTCACAAAAGAACAAAGTCAAATAGCTAATAAAGAAAGAACATCATTCCAACTTCATGTGTAAAAAAATAGAAAACAATGAGATAACTTGGGGCACGAGGGTGGTTCAGTGGGTTAAAGCCTCTGCCTTTGGCTCAGGTCATGATCCCAGAGTCCTGGGATCGAGCCTCACATCAGGCTCTCTACTCAGCAGGGAGCCTGCTTCCTTCTCTTTCTTTCTCTGCCTACTTGTGATCTCTGTCTGTCAAATAAATAAATAAAATCTTTAAAAAAAAAAGAGGAAAGAAAGATACAAATTTGTTGTTATTGGTGTAACCTCTACCATGCAAATATATATATATGTATCAGTAAGATGTTGCTGCATAACAAACAGTCCCTAAAAATTTTAATTTAATTTATATTTAATTTAAATTTTAATTTAATTTAATTCAAACTTAAATTTAGTGATTTAAAATAACCATTTATTTGCTCATATTTTTGCAGGCATTTCAGGTTGGGCTCACCTGGGCAATTCTTCTCATCTGGATTTGTTTGGACATCTTTGATTATCTGGTCAGTTGGGAGCTGGCTGGTGTAGGATGGCCTCAGCTGGAATGATTCACCCATTCTCCAAATGTTCTTTTGTCCTTCATCAGGCCAGCCTCGGGTTGTTATCATGGCATATTGAGATTCCAAGAGAGAAAGGGGAAGGGTACAAGGCTCAGAACCTCCACATTATCACTTCTGCCATCGTCCATTTTTCTGAATAAAGTCACAAGGTTGACAAAAATTCTAGGTTGACAAAAGGGAAGGAAAGTCGATCCTACCTCCTGAAGGAAGGAACCACAAAGACATACGGCAAAGGACCAGAACATAGACAGAGGTGGAGAACTGAGAAAATGTTTTATAATTAACCTACCCCATAAACATAGAAAAAGGTTTGAAAGGTAAAACCAGCAACATATTAACATTGTACTTCTGAGTGGTAGAATGATGTGATTTTTAGTTTTTCACAATTTTCACTTTTTGAAAGCAAACTTTGCTTTGAGAAGCAGATAGAAATTAACATGAGAAATGTATTATGTAGTGCACATGACCTACTGCTGTAGACACATCCAAGCAGTTGTGGGATCCCAGCCCGGGTGGAGGTCAGAAGAGGCTTCTAGAGGGGGTGCCTTTTGAGCTGGAGGTTGATGGAAGACGATTTAGCCAAGCAAAGGAGGACAGGGCTTTGAAGGCAGTAGAACAGGTCAAGAAGAGCGTCCTTCGCAGGTGGAGGGAAAGAGTACTGAAATGAAGAGGGGGGCCGGGGGGAGCGTGACACACGGACGGGGCTTACGTTTTACTGTCTGGACAGCTATGAACATTTCAATTCAGTCCTTACAAACTCAGATCATTTTGAAAGGTGGTTCTCTTCTAAGGTTTCAAAAATATTAAATTATAGTCATAAGGACACTGGTGCAGAGGAAGAGAATTTGCTTTCAGCTGAGATCAAAACTCCCCAAGAATAAGTGTGCAGAAGTTAAAAGGAGAACAACCTATCTTCTCGGCAGTGGTGACCAACCCCCCCCCCCCCCCCCCCACTGCCCCTTCCCCTTTTGAAGCGTGGGGAATTTGGCAACTGCCTGCTAAGGAAGATTTTCAGAGCAGGATTAATCAGCACCTGCTGATTAAACTTTGGGCTATAAAATTGCAATATAGCTGTCACAGTTTTAGTGACAGTAGTCTATGTTATGTGTTTTCCAATGAAGGGCTTAATTAAAACGAATGCTTAGATATTTAAATTCCTAGAGCCAATCAATCAGATGGTTGTTTATGATTTCTCAAAGGACCCCTCGTGGCCCCAGTGCAACGTGGGCTGTGGTCCCACCACGGAGAGACATCACCTGTTCTGAAGTCGAGTTTACAGCCTCGTAAACTTGCTTGGTTTACCAAAGGAGAAAAAAATGCAACAAAACACAGCAAACTGGCCACGCTAGCAGAGATATGAATGGAAGGTCATGTGTGGAAATCCAGTCGCCAGCTTGGCAGACGTCACCCTATGTGTAGCTGTCGATTCTTTTCCCTTCTTAAGAAGACCAAGGATTGTAACGTATGTGTGTTGCTTTGTGACAGCCATTGGCACCTTAGTAAAAACTCACAGAATGTTCTTTTACTTCCCCGTCTAACTTTCTGTGGCTTTCTGTGATGGTGAGTAGCAACACCGGAGAGAAATGGTTGTTTCTTCTTGTAGTGATGAATGAATTTTAATTAGGATTGCTACATTTAGCAAATAAAAACTATAGGATGCCCAATTAAACTTGAATTTCAGATACACAACAAATATAAATGTAAGACATACTTCTCTTAAAAAAATTGTTGTGCATCTGAAATTCAAACGTAACTGGGTGTCCTGTATTTTATATGCCAACCCTGACATTAAGTGTTTGTTGGGAGGGCAAAGGTCCTTCTTCAGAGAGACAGCGGGACTCTGCATGGACACGAGAGAATCCAGGCAGGAGGCCAGGTGTCGGAGTCAGCACAGCAATGGAGGAATTCCTTGCCCCTGCTGGATACTCTTTCCTCACAACACCCTGGTGCACTTTGGTTGGGCAAGTCATTTCATGGATTTCATTATCTTCCAAATGACTTCATTGAATTTTATGTAGCTTACCCGGAGAGAAATAAGCTTCTTTAAGCAAAACTATCTAATCTGCTGAGTTGAGAGCCAGAAGTTTGACTGTTGGAGTCACCGTAGCAGCTACCCAGTCCAAATGCGCCAGGATATTGGAGTTCAGGAAAGAATGAGGACTTAAACCCTGAAGTATGAATAGCAACTGAACGTACTGACTTGGAGAGAAGTGAACATCAGAGAAAGGACTCCCTGTAATCAGCCGGAGCAACCATAAAATAGGACTTGGAACCTCCTCTGCAGTTCCTTCCTTGTTAAGAAGTTAGAAAAAAGGGGCATTTGGGTGGCTCAGTGGGTTAAGCATCTGCCTTCTGCTCAGGTCATGATCCCAGGGTCCTGGGATTGAGCCCCACATTGGGCTCCCCCTGCTCAGCGGGGAGCCTGTTTCTCCCTCTCCCTCTGCCTGCCACTCTCCCTGCTTGTGCTCTCTCTCTCTGTCAACTACATAAATAAAATCTTAAAAAAAAAAATACCCTTCAGCTCTACGTGGCCAAGAGAACCAACAACAATAACAACAAAACCCTCTGTTCTGGCAACAGCCAAATTCCTCTCTCATGTAGCCCTAATTCTAGAGACTCTGCCATATATTTTCTTCTGTCCTCACCCCCACACTGGTCTTTCTAGAGTGATGGTCCCAAATAACAAGGTCCTCGTGGCTCTGTGAAGATTTTTCTTAGTGACTGTCTGCCATTGGGCCTTGTTTGTTCTCAGCTCTAAATCCTGAGTGTTTTCCAAGAGTTCTACGAAGGATGTTTGCTCCTTCCAATACACTCCTCCTTCCAACACACTCTGCCAAATGTGTGCTAATTACTTTCCACCCTAGGAATAGTTTCTCTGTCTGTCTGCTTGGTATGGAGCTCAGCATTCTGCCCCGTTGGGTCATCCGCATGCTGCGGTGACAGGGGACGTTTGTCCCCCGTCTTGGGAAAAAGCACCGTTTTCTATTTGGGGTCTGATCTGAAAATAAATTCCAACATTGACTTCATTCATACATTTTTCCACAAATTATTGCTGAGCCCTGATTATGTGCCAGGAAGTACACAAGGCCATGGGAATAGAAATGAGAAAGAGAGGAAGGAAGGAAGGAATAAAGAAAGATCAAAAGAAAGATGTCCCCCATAGTCTAATGCAGAAGGCAGATATTTAGTAATAATTTCAATAATGTTGAGTGTTTTGATAGGATGGTATATGTATATGTATATGGTATATGTGAGGATGCCATGGGAGGCTTAATCTCAATTAGGTTCTCTTTTTTTTTTGTCTTGTGCAACTGGGTAGCTGGTGGTACCATCTGCTAAGAAGGGGAGATGAAAATGATGGATTATATTTTGGATGTGTTGGAATGGGGTCCCTAAGTGAGGGAGCTCAGAAGAAAGGTACATGCATAAGTCTGGGCTTAGAAGAAAGGTCTGGCACATGCAGCTATCGGAATAGCAGACTACAGAGCTGAGGGAAAGGGTAGACCTTGCATGGGGGACCTGGGGACAGCCAGCTATAGTCACTCAGGAGCATGACCGTTTCCCACGTCCAACATTAAGCCTGTAAGCTGGACGCCCTCAGAGCATGTCTCCTGGCAGTTGTCCAAAGGCCTGGCACAGCTCAGGATGATGTTAATTTTGCAAAACTTATTATATACCTAGCATGATCAAGGTCCTTTGTGAAACATGGTACAACACAGTAAATGTACCTCTTGGTAAGAATTGTGTATAGGAGGCCAGGGACCTGACAAGGATGCTATGGGGGCCATGGATGTGGGGTGACTCCCCCACCCTCCATATTGGTAATAACAGCAATCATGAGTCACGGAGTGTCTCTACACCAGTCATGGTGCTGGATGTTGGAGATCAAACAGTGAATGGGCCCAAAAGCTCACAGATGGAGGTGGAGTTACTCATGTAGGAAAACAACAAGAAACCACTGTGACGCACAAAAAGATAGGGAAAGGATCTTGTGGGACACAGGAGAGGGCGGGGTGAGTGGTGGTCTGGAACACAAGGGAGAGGTGGCGTTGCACCTGACCCGTGGCTGTGGCCAAATGCCTAATACTAGGATGGAGAGGTGGTACCAGCTAATGGTCACAGTCCTTGTCAGGACTCGCAGAGATAAAGCCCTTAAAACTCCTGATGGTTCCTGAAATGCTTGTGGGCTGGTGGGCATTTTTTACCCATTTCCAAACATACCAAAAATGAAAGACTCTATGGCAAAATGGTTGGATTGAATATCACCTGGTCCATACCTGGTCACTGACGGGGTCTAAAGAAGGAAAAACGGAAGCTGCTGTCGGGAACTGTTGGCAATTTTCTTCCTGGGTGTGGCCTACATACAAGACGTTTGGGATATCAAACTTCTCGGACCCTAAGTTCCTTCATCTGTAATCTAGGTGGGGGCACAGAGGAAGCATATGAAACACTCTCCACATAAGGACGGATGTCATGATGTCTTCGAATCAGGCCACCCCCTTGGGAAGTGGCCCAGGATATCCCAACTCTTCTAGTTACACCCGGTAACACTGATCGATATTTCTAGATGTATCTTCAGTACAGGTGTCGCATCTGAAGGACCTGGGTGTTGTGTGTTGGGATTTCCCTTGATGCACTCAAGCAGCAACCCTATCTATGCCTTACTTACTGAATTTAAAATTTACTGACTATAGAAAACAGAATGAGCGAAACCACAGTACTGGGAGAGCAAGTCAGACTCTCCATGTGACTGATGTGGATTAAGAAAAACAATCTACAGAACAGGACCCAAATTGCCTGAAGTTGGGCTTAAGTAGCAGAGATGATCCAGAATCCGGTGATAAGTTTGCAACTGCTCCAGGGTTAAGAGCTGTTGCTAATCTTAACAATGTCATTTTATTTAGAGTCCGTAGCAATGTTGGCTGAAGCCATCGTTTAAATGCTATGTCCTCCACATTAATTTTTCAGTCTAGACTTTCCAAATAAATCAGAACATTTGTTGATTAACCTGCCATTAATTTTTAGTTATTTTTGCTGTGTTAATGGTCTGCTCAAGTCCATGGTTTTAGTCACAAAGACTAGGCACAGGGAAGGAGGTAATGACAGCTTTGAGCGCGCTGGAAGGTGACAAGGGTGACAAGGGACCAGCCGGTTGGTCGTGGTGCCCAGAAGTGAGCCAACGGGAAGAATTTGAGACCAGAAGCTGTGGCTTTAGGTGACAAGTCTAGCAGACATTTGGGACCTGAGGGCTGGACCCTGCCCCATCCAGGTGTCCATTGCAGCAACCGCCATGGTAGAGACGGGAATATTCTGTGATCTTTCGGCAGAAGGTGCACAGATCCAACGGGTCTGTCCCGGGGAGTGAAAGCAGGGTGTGGAGGTGTCTTCCTCACTGTCCAGCCTCTCGGGAAGATCTTCAGGAAGCAGTGGAAATCATGCAGAAAGATTTCATTTCCCCTGAGCACTGGGCTGATTTTCTCCTCCGGCTGCCTTCTCATGAGCCAGGAATTCGGATAAACGGTGGTGTATGTCTTGTTCTAACAGGTCAGTAATGTAAGCCTCCAGCAGCCACATGGAACATTGTATCCAGTATAAAAATGAATCAGAGCATTTCACAACAACACTCTGTTCTCCTTTAAGGAAGGTGTTTATCTTTCAGAAATATGTCATGTTGCTACATCATGAATAATAATGGACATCCCTGTATACCATCACCTAACCAAAGAAAGAAAGCGTTAGCAATCCAGCCAAGCCTTTACTCTAGCCCTCCGTGAGGACAAGGCACCTCACCATTCTCCAGTAATCACTAACCTGAAAGTGACTGAAGTTTAAAATGGAAAGAGGGGCCTCTGCCCCTGCGAGTCTTGGACGTGGTGTGAGAACTTCCAAGGCAGCCATAGCTCTGGGACGCAGTTTTCCAGAAGCCCAGGCCCCCTGAAGGCTGTTGAGATTCCCTCCCACCACCCCACAAATCCCTGTTGCCAAGGTATGCCAGGGAACTTTAAAGCTGCAGCAAGCAAGCAGGGTTTAGTACATTTTTTAAAAATTCAAATTCATTACCATAAAAATGAGCCTCTTCTCTGTCACCGTTTGCAATTCTCTCTGACATTCAATTGACTGATCAGCAGACCTGTGCTTTATAGCAGGAGACTTCTTGCATTCCTCTTTGATCTGATTTCCCCCTATTTAATAGACAATTATAGGCTCTTTAAATCCCAAAGGTTCAGAGACAGCAAATAATTACCAGTAGCAATTTTAGAATAAAGCCAATCTAAATGAGTTCAGTTAAATTATGCAATACTAAGTAGTGGTGTTTTTTATTTTAAATAAGGACAGCAAATCCAAACCCCAAACAATCCTTACAGTGCTTCAAATTCCTCCTGACAGCTGCCTGTTAAACTTCTGACCTGTTTGTAAAAATCTGCACACCATCTACCAAAGGGATACACACATGATTGCAAACTTCTGTTCTAAGGACATTAAATAAATTATTTCTTTAAGATCATATGGCAGATCTATAATTAATTAAACCCACCATAATATTACGGCAAAATAATTTAGCTTTTCTAAAAAGGTAAATGTAATTTGCCGATCCGGTATTTGGAAGAATGCTTTGCCCAAAATCAATCCCTTTAGTTTCTAGAGAATAGGAACTAGAGGCAATCTCATTTTAATTATATCTCTTTATTGCTAACAAAGGAATGATTTATGCAATTAAATTAACTGGCTAGAAAATTATTCTCAGCTGGGCTGTCCTAATTCTTTGCTTTCTGAATTGCAGGCTCTCACACTTTCCTACGTAGATTAATTTTCCTGATATGCAAACAATGCTTCTGTGTTCATCTTGTCCTTTTTTTTTTTTTTTTTTTTTTAATTCAGAAGTACCCTTTTCTTCTTGCCAACGACATGAGTAATATTTGTTGAACTGCCGGGCTTTGACTAGTATTTTTTTAATGTTAAAAAGATGAAAAAGATCTTTTCTTTCCAGTCTCATTATTACAGAACAGAGAGAGGTTTGAGGGTTTCTTATCTGGGGTCCTGGAAGAGCAGAAAAGACACGGAAAAATTGCAGAAATGTCAAAGGCTGCAAAATCCGAAAGTGGTTTCAGCAGCCCCAGAAGTTGTAAATGAGCAAGTGCTTTCAGGAAGATCATTCTTCATTGCTTGCCTCATTGTCTCTCGGCCCCCTCCATACACCCCCCCCCATCTCCCATCCTTGGTCCCCTCTGTCTGCCCCAATTATTTCCTACAAAGTGCAACCAGGTAAATAACGTGCTATAATATCAGCAGCCCTAAGTCCTCATTTATGGAGCAATTTCCCTGCGCCCAGCACTGACTGCGGTGGGGCTGGGGGGCAGGGGGCTGGTGCTGGGAGACAGGCAGGGGAGGGAGGGTGACAAAGGAATTCAAAGACACTTTCTCACTTCCTAAGTAGTGGGTGACAATGGAGGCAACTTAGGGTAGAAATTTTTAGGAAACAATAACCATTTCTGTATTGGCAGGTTGAAGATAGAATGATGGCATCGTTGAGGACCAATATTCATTTTGATTATTTTTATTTTATTTTTTAAAAGATTTTATTTATTTATTTGAGAGAGAGAGCACGAGTGGGGGCAGTGCCAGAGGGAGAGAGAGACGCAGACTCTGCTCTGAAGTGGAGCCTTCTGTGCGGGATCCATCCCAGGACCCTCAGATCACGACCTGAGCCAAAATTAAGAGTCAGATGCTTAACCGACTAAGCCACCTAGGCGCCCCTAGATTATTTTAAAATATTCTGTATATTTTGTTATTGAGCTTTTAAAATAGGATGAGGTGAGGAGTTGTGACACACACACAACATACATTGAGGTGAGGAGTTGTGACACACACACAACATACATAGGCTGAGAGGTTGGGAAGCGACGGAAGGATTAGGTGCACTTTTTCTCTTGAAGGCGTGAGTATGTGATCAGCACATTCTTTCCTTTACATCACCTTTATCTGCTGGATCAGGGGTGACAACGGTCCTCTGTAAACGGCCACAGAATGGAGTCCAAGCTTGTCCTGCTCACCCCTCAACAGGCCAGGAAGTTAAGAAGCAAGGTCAAGTTGGGGAAGGACAGCAACCTTACTGGGAAAGCCCGCGAACAGGGAAGATGGTAGATCATTGTCCCAAAGAGCATCTTCCCTGGGCATGAAATTTGAGATTCTTTTATGTCAGGGGAAAGATTCTTTTATGACAGGAGGGGTTGGCCTCAACCTGTGACTGACCTCTGTAGACACCAGAGGAAGATTGTGACCGCTTTGTCCTTGGTCAGTTGACCTTCATGTGGGAATCTGGTCATGTCGTTCCCATAAATCTAGACATGCTTAGTCTTTTCTGCACCCACCTCCTTATCTCCTCAAGAGGTAGTTATGGGTAAAAACTTGATTTTGCAAATCTCAGCTATAACATGCAAATGTGCAGGGCTCAGCGGAAGTTTCTAAGCGCTAGGTCACAGCAGCAAGGGAAAAAGAAGCAATATGGAGTCAGACACGCTAAGTTTCTCCCTGGTACAGCCAGACATTAAATATTTTTGGCCCCGTGGCCCTTGTGGTTTCTATCTCCACTACTGAATTCTGCCACAGTAACAAGAGAGCAGCCATAGGGATAATCTATATAAGCAATAAGTATGACTGTGTTCTAATATAACTATTTCCAAAAGCAGGGAGCAGTCTGGTCTGGCCCATGGGCTGTGGTTTACCAAAGCCTGGACTACTCCCTACTTGCTGCTTTTCATTCTGTCTGAGGGCAGAGCCCTATCCATTTCAAAAATCAAAATCAAAAGTATTTACTGGGCCCCAGTACGTACAAGGTACCACGAATGATAGGAACCATGGCCTTCAAGAACTCCACAATCTGGTGGCTGAGGTATTTTTAATGGATTTAATGGATCTAATGGATTTTAAAATTACAGCTCAGGGACACCTGGGTGGCTCAGTGGGTTAAACCTCTGCTTTCAGCTCAGGTCATGATCCCAGGGTCCTGGGATCGAGCCCTGCATCGGGCTCTCTGCTCAGCAGGGAGCTTCCTTCCCCCTCTCTCTCTGCCTGCCTCTCTGCCTACTTGTGATCTCTGCCAAATAAGTGAATAAAATCTTTTTAAAAAAATTACAGCTCGATGTAATAAGTACTACAGTGCAAGTTTTAAAAAAATACTATGGGGAGAAGAAAATGAAAAGACAAGCCACAAATGAAATAAGACATTCGTAAAGCTGACAAAGGCTGGTACCCAGAATTAAAAATACATATATTCTTGAAGGCAGTAAGGGAAAAAAAAAATAATAACCAATCAGAAAAGTGGTCAAAAAATATGAACAGGTAATTCGCTAAAGAAGAAATCTAAATGGTCAATAAACATATGAGAAGATGTTTATCCTCAACAACAAACAGGAAGATAAAAAATGAAAACCACAGTGAAATGTCATTTCACATCTCAATGGCCAACATAATTCTGATTATACATAGTGTGAAAAACATAGGATATCTCCAGAATGCACAAATATCACTGGCACTAAGATAAAATGGCAGACCATTTTGGAGAGTCCATTGTTCTACTTCTTGATGTATATTCCAGAAATGTCACTATGTGCATAGGAAGGTAAACAAATTTTCATAGTGCATAGCATGTCTATAATAGCAAAAAAAAAAAAAAAAGGAAATGCTCTAACTGTACCCTTCGATAGGAGTATGCAATAGAACCATGCAGTGAAATACTACACAGAAGTAAAAGTGAAACAAGAGCTATCCATATAAATATAGACATAGCTCAAGAATGTAATGCCGATTCGGTCCGGGAAGACTTGAGTGTCCACTGTGTTCGCTGTTTTGGGCACAAAGTTTTAGGTGCTGCGGATATAACAGTGAACAAAACAAAGCCATCCTTTGTAAGTCATTCCCAGTAAGTGAAAAAAAAGCAAGTTGCAGAAGAACATATAAAACATGATATTCAACATTAGGCCCGTGTATTGTTAGGGATGCTTCCTATTAATAGTAAAAGTATAAAGAAATTCATAGAAATAATAAACTACAAATTTCAAGATAATGGTTGCCTGAGAGCAGTGAGGGGGTTTGTTATCGTGGGGCTTTAATTGCATTTGTGCTCTCTTTAAAATTAGGGGACGCTACAGGGAAGTTTATTATTATTCACCATGTAGTAGCCTTGTATATTTCTGAAATACAATACCTTTCTTTTAGGATAACAGAAGTGTCTTCGCATTCAATCATTATGTAAAGATTCTGATTATTAAGTGTCAAAACCAAACATTTTAAACACTAAAGAGTCTGCCTGATATTCTGAGTATCTAGAATAGATTCAACTAGCTCTTGAGAAAGTAACATTCTAGAGTTTTCATTACATTGAAACTAGTGCTGTGATTTGGTAGCATTAGACATTAAATTGTAACCTGTTGTATCAGGGTTTCTGGGCTAGGACACCATGTCTGATATTTATAAATAGAAATTCCCTTGTAACCAGGAAGGAAAAAAAAAAAAAAAAAGATGGTCGCCTTCAGGGAAGTATAAAATGAGGAGTAATTTGATCTGTAAGAGTCGGGGAAAACTTCTCAGTGGGTGCTCCAAGCCTGACCTGGATTCTTAGCCCTGCTTCAGTTACAGCCGTGTTATCTGTCCATGCTTGCCAACCATCTACTTCAAAGACTTCAAGGAGACATTTCTCCTGGGGTTGACAGAGGCAGAACTGACTTAGTGGGCCTGTTTGACCCTGAAACCACCTTTGGAAAATAAGTCAACTCTCTGGGACATGCTATGTAACTGTCAAATCCCTGGGACTAGGGCAGGCGGGACTGGTCTTGAGTGTCAAAGGAAAGCTGAAGTGAACCAAGATACATATGGGGGAGGGGGTTAGTGGTAACCTCCGAGGGCCACGATAGAAACGGAAGTTGGAAAAGAGCCGTATTTGTATTTCTTATAAGGGAACCCCTACTCGGAAGCCAAACAGTGCATCCCAAAATCTATATATCTATATCTCTAGCATCATACCTGGCTGTAGTTTATCCTCCAGGCTCCAAAATTCTGGAAATATGGCTAATAGATACCTGATTGCTTCTGGTAAAAGTTAAAAAATGTCAGATCCTATATGGAAGAAAATAGTTTTTTCAAATAACTAAATCTTTAATATCTTTATTTTTTAATTGCAGATAAAGAGAAATTAGAGTTGTGTGACAGAATCCTAGAACACTACCAACTTTCAAGACATGAGGTACATCGATGCGTAGTTAAAAAGTCACAGCAGGAGGGAGACTCTCTAGCTAAAATTCCAATGTTTGCTTCTTTTTTTCCTTTCCATTTGCTTAAGAAAGGGGGGCAGCTAGGATGTGTTGCCAGGGCTGGGAGGACTCTGACTGAGTATGTAGAAGACAGGAGCTTTCTCCTTGAATGCCTAGATCCCACAGATGGCCAGGTGTGAGGGAGCACGGCGGCGTACCTCTAGGCATACGCTTTGTAGGGTGGGAGGGCATGTGGGGCCCTGACTTTGCTTCTGGGCAGTTGGAAAAAGAATCTTCACTCATAGGAACTTTAGCAGTTTCCCTTCCCCTGAATATAAAACTTGAGCAAAAAAAGTCATCCTTCTCTGCGTTGGCAAAGGATGGCCTTGCTCTCTCCAGGAGAATCTGGGGCCTGGTGACCTAAGGTGTTACAGAGCCATGGATCACTAACACAAGGATTGGAGCAAAAGGAAGACTAGCAACATTTGGATGGAGATCAAGTCTTTAAGAGTTGACAGTATCGGGGGCGCCTGGGTGGCTCAGTGGGTTAAGCCGCTGCCTTAGCTCAGGTCATGATCTCAGGGTCCTGGGATCGAGTCCCGCATCGGGCTCTCTGCTCAGCAGAGAGCCTGCTTCCCTCTCTCTCTGTCTCTGCCTACTTGTGATCTCTGTCTGTCAAATAAATAAATAAATAAATTAAAAAAAAAAAAGTTGACAATATCGGGATGCCTGGGTGGCACAGTCAGTTAAGTGTCTGATTCTTGATTTCAACTCAGGTCGTGATCTCAGGGGCATGAGATTGAGCCCCATGTTGGGCTCCATGCTCAGCGCAGAGTCTGCTTGAAATTCTCTCTCTCCTTCTGCCCCCTCTCCAGCTCCTGCTCTCTTCCTCTCTCTAAAAAAAAAAAAGTGAATAAAATCTTTTTTTTTTTTAGATAGATAAAATCTTAAAAAAAAAAAAAAGTTGACAATATCCATGGACACTTCTGGAGAGCAGAAATTACACTTTCACTTCTCTCCAGGCACCTGGTTTAGACCTGTTATATCACGGATTCTTGGTAGCTGTCGCTTGAATTATTGAGCAAAGGTGGGGGACTAAACTTTGTGCAAATAAAGAGAGCCCGACCACGGAGGGGACCCTGGGGTGAATAGGACTTCATGGATAAGAAATGTCTAGGGAGACCAACCATCTTGGCTTGCCTAGAATGCAGGCCTTCCCTGAATGTGGGACATGAGCACTGAAACTGTAACAGAGGGAGCCCCATTAGAGGAACCTTCCAGGGAAAGCAGAGAATTCATGTAAGAACCTACTGAGGGGCAGCCTACTATGCCTTTGAGGACGGTGAAGTCTCTTCACCAAATACTATTTCGCTTCCTTTATGTGCTAAGATCTAACGATGAAAACATGAATCCTGGCCTCCAAAAGAGAACTGATAGGAAGTTGCCTTGGTTACACAGAACAGCTTCGCCCTCCTGGAAAAATGCAGTTGATTTCTGAGAACTTTTTAGAAGATATTAATGTCCCCGTGACATTATTTTTTCCTTCCGATCTCGTCAAAAGGATGGCTTTCAGCAATCCATAGTTCCCGAATCCTCTCTCCTTTGCCTGGCGACAGAGCCCATGGCCATAAACAAACACTGGTGCGGGTAGTGGGTGCCACAATCCCGAGTCAGAATCCCACAGACAGTGAGGCTTGTTCTTCCGCTTGGATTCTCTTTCTTTCCAGCTGTAAGAGCTCACCTGGGGCCACAGCCAGTTTGGTCAAATCAGTGTCTCCAGCTTTACCAGTAACAACAGCCATTTACAAAGGGTGCTACGTAGTCCGCATTAATTATCTGATTTAATCCTTAGAGCAGCTTAAAGACACTGTAATTTCCGACTCACACGCGAGAAACCCAAGGCTCAGCGCCGTTCCCTAACGCACCCTGTTCACTCGGCTGGTCATCGGGAAGCACGGATTTCCAAAGTCTTTCCAAAACCCGCGCCCTGACCCGCTGGGCTGCATTCCAACGACGTACAAGGGGGGCCACAGGGCGGGTCTTCACGACCACGAGCGCACGTCGTGTGTGACCAGGGCCTGGCCGTTGCGCCAAACGCTTCGCGCGCATCAGCTCATCCTCGAAAGGCCAAGAACCGGCAGCAGGAGGAATCGACGACAAGAGGCCGTTAATGTCCTATTTCAAGTGTGGCCCAGCGGCGCCCGGATCGCCTGCGAGCTCTGTAGGATGCAGGTTATGGTTACGTCTCACCCAGACCGACCACGTGAGCATTTCCACCTTCACAAGACGCTGGGGGACCTGAACACACCGGAGACCTGTAAAAACCCCAATCCGGCTGTGGGTGGCTTCCCCTAAAGCTTTAACTGGGACCCCGAATCAGCAACATCAGCTTCTCCTGGGAACTTGACTGAAAGGCACGTTCTAGAGCCTCACCCCGGCCCTTCTGAACCAGAAGCTCCGAGTCTGGGGCGGGAAGCTGGTGTGGAGCGCGCAGGTGGCTCAGCACGCGCCTCGGCTCTACCTGGAAAGAAGAGCGAGCAGCGACACCCTGTGGACTCAAGGGAGGTTTGCACCTTCTCAGAAATGCACCTGCAGCTTTTCCCAGGTAAGGTGAAACTGTCCTGAGGTTTGTTCTTTGTACCAAAAATACAAAACTGATGTCTTCCCCGAGAACTGTTTGCTTTGGGATCTTGTGCCCATTGTGATCGAGCAAACTGGATCATTTAGATCAGAGAACATTTACTCATTCATCACCAAGTGGGTGTCAGGGATTGCCGTGGAGGTAGTGCAGAAGGTAGAAAGCCTATCAGATCGGTCCCCGGAGCAGTGTACTAACAATCATATTTGTAAGAGCACCTGCTACCCCTGGAATACTGGTCATGTGGCAGGCACTGTGCTAATTGTTTTCCCAAACTCCCTCAGTCCTTACGAGCTAGAGATGCAGCTACTATTGCCATTTTATAATAAAGATAGTAACGCGAGGGCTGGTTCTGAGGCCAAGTGCTTGATCACCTAGAAGCACTTCTTAAAAAGTGATCCCGGAGGATCGAGGTTCTGAGAGCCACTTACGTGTAGAGTGAGAGCTTGTCTTACGTGTAGGTTCCCAGGGACCCGACACATCAAGGCATGTGTGACAAGTACCCCAGGCAAAAGTTAGACTCTCCCAGTCTGAGAACTGCTGTGCTGCACTGAACTCCCTCCATCGCAACAATGTCCTTCCAAGGGCTGTGGACTGTTCCCAGAATGGGGAAAGCAGTCAGGGAGATGACCAAGGGGACCTCCATACGGAGATCTATGGGGTGGCCGTAGGGATGGATTAGAGAAGGATGTGGTGGTAGAGACTGATTTAATCATCCTATAAGGAAAAAAGGATGTCCCCAGAGTCCTCAATGCCGGTGGCTATCGAGCGTCGTTTCCTAAGTCACTTGCTTATCCTCGTATGGGGTGTCTCAAATTCTTGTCTCAGGGAAACTCAGTTTTAATACTTGCATGAAATCTGAGCCAGAAATCCAGCACCAAGCACTAGAAGGATGATTTAGATAAAATAAGCTTAAAATTAAGATAATAAAATTGGGTCTGAAATTGGTGCTGTGGTGTCATCCTTGTGAGCAAAATTTTAAATAATTTTAAGTTACCTCTTAAAACCCATTTTGAGTGTAAATAGATGGTCTCCGGATTCTTTCTGACACTTTTTTTTTTTTTTTTTGAGCTGTAACTATCCCTTTAAATTTTCCAGCTTCCAAATCTTAAAATCAAGTTATTCTGGCATTGGTCATGCAAGCTCTGTTATGCCCCCTGGTGGCAATATGGGTAGGAAGATGAGAGGCCGGTTTCAATCAAAGGGAGAGAGCCAACTTAATTGAAGTCGGTGGCGGGCCCTGAATTTGAAATGGAATTTCATATGAAACTTTTCTGGTCTTACTAAAAATAGGAAACATCCCGTTAAGCTAAAATCAGATGTATTAACTTCAGCCTGCAAGGTGCATATTTCAATTTCCCTTGCTTTGTCACAAAATGGATTAGTTCCTTGAAATATGCCAGTTGAATATGAAATTAAATATTTGCTCTACATATAGCTACGAGCCGGACTCATAAAAGATGCCTACAGTCTAAATATGGGGAGAAGTTCCTTCGCGATCAGGCCTCAGCCTATGTCACATACACACTGGTCTCTCCTTTCATTCAGGACAGTCATTGCCCTGTTAATATGGTTTTTAAAAAGCTATACGGCCCAAGGATGTCATATATATTCAAGGAGACTTTGGGGAAAAAATTCAAATTTTGTAGTGTAGTCTTCAACTGAAACAGCCACGTATAGGTTTAAATGTGGATTATACTGAGGGCTTCTTGAATGTGGCTTTTTATGTATCTGGGTGGGGAGAGGGAAATTTGGAAATTCTTTCACTGTGCCCCTGGTCCAAAAAAAAAAAAAAAACAACAAACACTCAAGAGTTCCATCATTAAGTAGTTAGATTAAAACAGTGTAATGGGCATTTCCGTTCTAACAATGTGTGTTTAAGAAAAGTAACACAAAAACTGCAGGTATTTTTATTCTACTCTTAAATAACCAATTATTAATTGGATGTCACCACCCTCATTTCTTATTCCCTAAGAAAATGATACTTACCACAGCAAACGCCAGAACCCCACTTCATCAAGATGTTTGCATTGAAAGGAATGCCGCGCAATCTAACTGAAACGGTGAGCTACCCTGGGCTAGCAGTTTGCAACAGCGTCCAATAAAGCCACTATCTCTATGCTTCTCTTACAAATTTCAGCTATTCCCTGTGGGGTCACCACAGCATCCCAGCAGCAGCTTGAAAATCCAAAACACTTTGTACACATCACGGACATAATCTAACTTGCAAGTTTAGAATGCCCCAGGGCCGTTGGAGGGGTGGGGAGAGACCGGGAGCCTGGTGAGGTCCGCGTAAGCTTCTCAGGCAGGAAAGGGCAATGCAAACTGCAGCGCGGGGGGAAGCACGGGGGAGACGCGAGAAGGGGCAGAGCTGGGTACCTCGGTCCACAGCTCTGCTAACTGAAGGTTATAAAGGAGTGAGGTGCACAAGAGGGAAAGTGGAAGGTTTCTGACTAAGTGTAGTGAGCCCTACTATTTAGCAGAACACGTGTTAAGTATCTTGACAATCCTGGTTGAATCTCATTGGTTCCCCTTCCAATCCTGTATTTCATTTCATGCATGAAAAACGTGCATGAGAGTATCCATTAGGCTCCAACAGAATGCCAAAAGGTTAAAAACATCTACTGACTATTGACATCCAAGTGTGAAATTCAAGACAAAAAGGCAAAATGTAAATGCATGTACTCAATGCAAAAAAAGTTGCATGGATGTCTCGGTGATTGGAGCTGTGGGTGTAGATACAAGTTTTCAAGCCGAGTCAGAGGTTGAGGATCAAGGGCAGAAGCCCACACTCAAACTTTCTTTCAAATGATACGTGAGAAAGCGTGATACAGGGGGCACGTTCCCGGCTCCAGCATCATATAGAGCACCGCGCATTCTGACTCCGCTGTTTAATCTCAGGACCCTCACGGCTTCTTCACCCATAAAGCAGTAATAAAAGTGTGCACCCAGAGTTGACCAAGAAGGATCAAATGAGATCCCCACCGCAATGCTCAGGAACACGACACTGCTTGATGGCCACGAACAAAGCCCGACAGCCAGGACAACAACTGGAAAATTGCATCTGCCAAATGCCCCTCCTCTGGCTTCATTCCGACTACGTAGAGCGGTGGAGATCTGAATGGCTACACAAGTTATTTGAGTTACAAGTTAATGAACGTCTACATTAAGTGCATTATCTTACAAAAGAACAGCCTACGAGAGTATACAGAACATTATGTGTTGCTTCTGATACTTCTGTTGACTTCAGTTCAACTCTTCCCTTTCCAAAGGTGAAATGAAGGCGGTGAGCTGTTCACAGGCAGACAAGTGACTGTGCCGCTCAGGCCGACGTCCTGAACATCCTCTTCCTCAGTTCAGCCGTCTTCTGCTCTAGCTGAGCACCGCAGGCCTCTGTGGCCTTTTCAATGCCTTCATGGTATTTCTCCAAAGCAGCTTTCAAACTCAGAAATATTTCCTAAGTGGAAAATGAAATGGAGTAAGAATTATCCCGTGCATGATCCTAAACTGATAAGAGTTCTAATCATCTAACAAGAATTCTAATCATCTCTTTAAGACTTCTTAATATTTTAAAGCCTAAACAATCTCACATGCACTCCCGACCCACCACCCCCCGACACACACGTGTGCCTGTTCGTTTTTAAAGTTCCTTCTTTAGGTGGTACAGACACATCAAAGCCTGCTATTTAGAAGGAGCAGAGCAGAGACATGTAACAATGACTTGGATTCAAAACATGAAGAACATATTTGTAATTGCCAAGGAAAAGCTTTTATTTTGGAGCTTTTCATGTCCAGACAAGTCTCTGGGTTACTGCGGATTCCTAGACCCTCTGCGTCTGGCCCTGGTCACCACTGAAAGATAGGTCAACAGATGTGCTAAGTCATCTGTACAACCAAAAAATACACGTGAGAGACGTTTTAGTAAACCCATCGGGTAATTCTACTATAAGCAATAATGAGTTTTCATAGGAACCTATGTGAATGTGCTAAGAATGAAGGAAAAAATGAAAGAACCAGGTTTACAGATGGACTAGAGTAACAGAAGAAGCCTGCAAACACTTTCTTCTATCATCCTCATCCAGTGCAATTTCGATCCTTGTATTATTCATTTTTCTTGAACAAAATAACTCTCAAATCTAGACATAAGAAGAAGTGGTACTCTTAAGTTGATCGGTTTTTTTATCACTGAAATAAAACAGCAGTTCTCTTCCTATGGGAGGAAGGAGCAGTAAATGCGCATAATGTCCTCAATTTTAATTGTCCCTGCCATTAAATTTTTCTTAAAACCTATAGTTTGGCTACTACTTACCTTAGTTTAAATTTTAGTGTAGATATTTTCCGATTTTGAACAACTTACAGAGATTATAATTTATTACAATTCATAGTGTTTCAAAAAAAGAACCAAACTATTTCCAGACTCTCGCATGTATGCAAGTTTGAGAGCTATTGCTTAAGATTCAGCAAATATAAATAGATGCTTAAGGCTAGACACTCTCCAAAAATCCAGACACAGATCGTTATTAAGTCCTGATATAAAAATACAAGAGTCTATTTAGATTTCTAAGATCTAATTGGGCATCACACTACTACAACAATGATGGAGTACGGATTATTAAGAAAATAAATCAAACATTTTTGAAGGCTTTATTTCTTCAATCTTAAAAGAAAAACAAGGAGAATTAGTTGCTAGCTTGTATAAACACCATTAAAAAAAAAAACAAAACTCGGCACATTCAGCAGCTATAGATCAATTTAACTTCCTAGTTCCATAGGACTGTATGTTTATTCTTACTAAAAAGGATGCTGAGTAAATTTGGCAGAAAGATAGTACTTCTAAGAAACTGTTAAAACTCAGTGTGGTTAGATAAAGATACACAATCTCAACACTTAACCAGCCACTTCAACACACCTAAAGAAACCATTTCCTTCCACGAACAAAGACACTCTCGTGGAGGAACCAAACCGCACAGGTAGAGCCGCCAGAAACGACAAGTGGAAGCCCCCTCCGGAGGCGCCTGGGTGGCTCGGGGAGATAAGCATCTGACTCTCGATCTCACCTCAGGGTCGTGCGCTTGAGCCCCACGCTGAACTCCACACCAGACATGGAGCCGACTTAAGGAAAAAAACAAAAGCCCAGTCCAGGGCACATCAACAGAAAGAAGCAAGCGCACACTCGAAGTTACAAGCAGCCCGGAGAGGACGTTAACGGGAACAAGCACAGCCCTCACGGACACTATTTCAGGTTCCCATTAACTTCCGTATCCAAGTAGAACTTGACACTTTTAATCCACAAAACAAATCCACCTTACAGTGATGACTTCACTAGACTGAAATATTTTTAAAATCCAAGTCTGGTTCTGTGGTGTCTGTGTGGTACCCGCCGGGTGCCTGTGGCTAGAAAACGGACATTTTAAGACCTCCAGGCCCCTGGGCTGCACTAATCCCACGTCAGCTCCTCCGCAGACACAGGGACCCAGTGGCTGCCGTACTGAGCAGGACACAAGAGCATCCCCATCACTGCACAAGGGTCCACCAGACCGCACCAGTCCAGGGAACTTCCTCACTTTGGCATCAGATAAATTTAAGAGGACAGTCGACCCTTGAGCAACATGGGTTTGAACTGCACGGGTCCACGCATACATGGATTTTGTACAGTATGGGATTAGAACAGTATTTTCTCTTCCTCGTGATTTTCTTCCTAACATTTTCTTTGCTCTGGCCTCCATAATGTCAGGATACAGTACACAATACATATAGCATACAGAACACGTGTTAATTGGCTGTTTGTGTTACTAGTAGACTATTAGTCAACAGCAGGCTATTAGTAGCTAAGGTTTTAGCAAGTAAGAAGTTAACATGTGGATTTTCAACTGCGTGCTGTTGGCACCCCGAGTCCCTGGGTTGTTCAAGGTTCAATTGTATATAATATACATGGGGTTTTACAGCCAGTCATTACCCTACAAGTACGTATTTAATTCATCAACCAAATACATTACTGAGTACCTTCTAGAAGTAGCACTGTGCCTAAGTACACTAGAAAATGCAGATGTGCTTTTTACCCTGAAGGAACATATAACCCAGACCAGACTGGATACCAAGAGCTTAAAGGATGGCCAAAATTATGTACTAAATTTTAAATTTCAATACTTTTTCATTATAATTAATTTAAATGTAAATGCAAACAGCCATATGCTGCCAGTAGCTACGAACTGGACAGCACAAACCCAGATTATCTAGAATCAACTAAAAGCACTCTAGGAGTATTTGAGGGAGGAGAGAGATCGAAGATATGTCATAGGAACCGAGAAAGTTATACAGAGGCTATCCTTTCTAGTAAATTGTAAATAATGGAAATGATTAAGCCTAGATCTAAAGCGTGACAAGCCTAGAAGGCAGGGATCATGCCTTCATTATTCACTACTAACTCCAAGTCAGGGGGCGCCCAGCAGGTGCACAGGCCATAGGTGACCGAGGGACAGAGTGAGTGCTCTATGGGGAAACCGCGAGCTCCCGTTTTAAGCAGGAAAGCACAGCAACAGGGATAGTTCAGTTTAGTAGCATAAATCTGGCAGCCCTTAGCATTCAGGGCAGATGTGATGCACAGAATCTTGGGTCAAGGAAGAAATTTAGCAAGTTTTTGCCACAATCCATGAGCATTACCAAATTAGGTGACAGGAGAAGAACAGAAAGGGATTGTGGTGCACAGGATCAAGGGCGTTTAAGAAAATCCGAACACTAACCTGGTGCTTGTCTGGATGTCAGGATTATCTACAGAAAGTCCAAAATATCAACTCTCTGTGATGGAAAAATGACGAAGCCATCAAAGCATAAGAAGAAATTTGCGAAGAAGGGCAGTAAAAGGGGAAGAGAGAAAGGAGGGTGAGGAGGAGAGACGCTGGAAGCTGCTGGAAGCATTCTATAAATGCTATTCTGCTGTGATGGACGAGAACACCGACAACATCCGACAGGCAGCTCCAACAAGGAGAAGAGTTGGGGTGAGCAGACAGAACAGGACACCAATTTAGAAGCCGCTCTAAATGAAGGTGTTAAGGGAAAGCAGCAGAGACAAGGATCTCTGGGAAAGAATATTTAAGGAGAGAAGGGTGCGAAGATCATTAGGATTTCACAGAAACTGCACCGAGAACAAATGGGCAACTGCAGCCCATCTTTTCCTTCCCATGGAGGGGGGTGAGGAAGGAAGCTAAAATGAACTCTTGAGAAAAATGTGTCACGATTCACTACAGTAATTTTAGACTCTCCCACGCTGTTCAGGACACACGGGTATCACAATGCAGACTGGGAAAAGTTACAACTTAGCAACTTCCAACAACTGTATCCAAAGTTCTACTCAGTGCTCTAAGTCAGTCTGAAGGAAGACATACCTACTGTATCCAAGGGCCCAGTTCTACTCAACATTTTTATTTTGGAGAAAAAGGCATGTTAATCAAATGTGCAAGTGACGCTAAGCCATGAAATATCATTAATGTGAATGATACAAATATTTAAAATGACCTTGATACTTTGAAATCCACACAGAAGTAAACAGATGAAGCCTTAGAGAAATACTAGTAAAATTCTGATTTAAAAGTCCCAAGAAATGGCTGCATTCAAGTATGGTGAAGCAATTTAACCAGGCAGAACTACATGTGGAACGGATCGGGGTCATTTAATTGATCACCAGCTCAATATGAGCCAAGGGCGAGATGTTGCTGCTAAAACTCCAAGCCAGTATTACACTTCATTAACAGAAGCACAGCGCTTTGGGACTGGTCACAGCATTATCTGGAAGGCTATGTTTAGTACTGGGTCCTACATTTTAAACAGAATAATGACAAACAGGAAACAGAGGGGAGAAGACAGTAAACAGGATAGTAATGAATCTGAAAATTAAGCTATATAAAGAATGGCTGGGAAACTGGGGCTCATTAACCCAGATGAGAAGGCTGGAGGAACCCACAATCATTATCCTCAAGTGTCTGAAGTGATATTAAGCAGAGGACGATACAGATTTATTCCAGAGAGATCTTGGTTCACTTGAGTACAGAAATTATATTTTAAATTCGAAATAAGAAATAACATTTTAACCACTAAAGCGGTCCTAGCAGAACAGCCTGGGTGGTTATGAGCTCGATGATATTGAAAACAATGAAGCAGAACGTATCAATGGTTCTCAAAAGCCACAGTAAAAAATTCTGGTTCATGAACCCCGTTGCTGATGATCCTAATTCAGGGCATTTGGGGCAGGTGGCTGTTTGTTCATTTCTGAATTCTAATACATAGATGACCATCCAAGTTTACAAATACTGATGAAAAACATATTACATATAAGGAGCCATTCCAGGCATGGTCTGACAGGACATACTAAGGTAGCCAAGTACATGATCACTACTGTTGAGAAACTGAACATGTTCTTGGTGAGACAGACAGACCTGACACAGTGAGGGAAGGCCGGCAGGGGTGCCTTTACGACTGACAGGCCAGAAGTGCTGAGGCACATGGTAGCAGGTTCACGAGCTAAGCCTGACCACGTGATAACAAATAAATATTAACTTATTTATTACTTTGATTAAGAAGTAGGATTAAATATCTCCCATGATCTTCCTAACACACATTCTAGAGATAAACAGAGAGCTGGGCCTTCGGGAATATCCAGTTCAGGGGCAGGAAAAAGTAGTTGAAATGTGGAAAGAAAGGGAAGAACACAGAAAGTCAGGATAGCAGATTGGGTCAAGCACGGCCGGAAAGACAGTCATTCCCTTCGGTTTGCCTTTGTTCCGTCCATCCTTCCTTTGTTCCTTTCTCACAGCCTCGAGACAGCGCTCGGGTATGTCGGCGCGCGCTTCCATGGGCACAGGCAGCGATGCCAGCTCTGGAGGGGATACAAGTTCTGGAGAATGGGCGAGGGGATGGGGTGCGGTGGCTTTTAGTATCAGGACTGCTCGCAAATTGGATGTGGATGGTGGAAGTATTTAAATATTTCCCAGGTATCAGGGTTTTAGGAAACCTGGATCCAATATGTTAACAAAGGGAAGGGGGTAAAAGAATGAGGGGGAAAAAAGAGGCCATGGGATTTCACCCAATAAAGGGCTGTTCTTAGTGATTTCTAGTAGAGCATTTTGGGATAATCTGGAAAATATAGGCCAAAGTTCAAAAGTTCAGAGAAAATGAGATATAACACACACATCAGGAACAGACTGCTTGGAGACACGGGTGGTTAAGAAAAAGACAGAAAGAGGTCAACACATGTTTGGCGCTGTCCTGACATTCTGGAAGGACAGAAATGTGGACGTCTGTCCTCATGAAACTTAGGACTGCTTATGAAACGATAAAATATATTGAAACAAGGCAAGAATAAAAGCAGTAACATTAGGCAATTACAATAAAGAGATCATGGAAGGTCTCATCACATAGGGACTGCCCTCAGCTGCTCTGTTTCAGGTAACAACTCAAAGACATTTAACACTGATGGTGACAAATTTTTTTTTTAAATATTTTATTTATTTATTTGTCAGAGAGAGAGAGAGCACAAGCAGGGGAAGCAGCAGAGGGAGAAGGAGAAGCAGACTCCCCGCTGAGCAGAGGGCCTGATGCAGGGCTCGATCCCAGAACCCTGGGATCATGACCTGAACAGAAGGGAGATGCTTAACTGACTGAGCTACCCAGGAACCTCTGGAAATACTTTTGAGATCCTTTTATCAGGACCAAAAAAAAAAAAAACCAAAACTGCAGAAACTTTTCAGAGGACATTACTTAAAAATCACTATCCAAGTTCATCTATCAAAGAAGCTCAGAATAAGCACGGGGTATTACATAAGACTGATGAATCACTGACCTCTACCTCTGAAACCAATAATACATTATACGTTAATTAGCTGAATAGAAGTTAAAAAAATAAGATTAATTAAAAACAAAAGCTCAGGGTCCTTCTGGAGCACCGCACTCTTACTGCAGAGCACCATGCTTGGCTAGGTCAGGGGAAGGACCTGGGGGAAAATGTAAGAAGGAGCCATACATTCCAACGAACACTGGTAATGGAAAAGGGGCTGGAAATGCGATCAGAACCAAGGCCCTGGGGGTCCATCTCTACCTCAGAGAGCCGGCAGTGTCCTGAACGTGAGGCTGGCAGAGTCGCCGCCGTGAGCTGGTGAGACCACCAGAACTGCCCCTGCGGCCACCCACTCACCTGAGACTTCAGCCTCTCCCTCTCAGTGGCATCTTTCAGTTGCTGGATTCCGAATTTGATTTTTTGAATTTCTTGATTAATTGTGGTTACTCGCTCGTAGACAGCTCCTCTTTTTTCTTGAACTTTATTGCAATCTCTAAAGGAAAACAGACAGCTAAATTTTAATTCCGCTCAAGCATCTGAAAAGGAAAACATGAAACTCTTAATTTTGGTTCCAAAGAGATCACATATATTTGTTTGACAAGCCTAAACTCCTTCTCGGACATAAAAACCAAGAGCTGTGAACCCCAGTGGGTACTGTGGCCGAGGGTTGTCATTTACACCGGAGACTTGAAGGCTGAAGGTGCACTCCCCCAGCCAAGCTCACGAATGTACTACTGGGCATAAGGGGGCGGGGAGTGGATGTGACTCGGACAACTTGTCTGCGAGGCAGTTTGGCAGCAAATACAAAATCTGCCAATTCTGCCCTTTGTCTTCATCTGCATGAGCCAGAACAAAGGAAATCTTCATGACATGCAGGCTGAAGCACGGACATTTCATACACTATCTGGGGAGTGTATTCTAAAAATACATTCTTAGAACTGACAGGAAGAAGGCTCTACCACAGGAATACCCCAGCATGCTGGATAACAATGGCCATAAAACACTTAGTGAAATATTACTTGTTACCTGGATTAAAAAAAAAAAAAGGACCTTTTCTCAATACGTAGATGCTATAATGCCGGAGCCCAGCTATACGCACAAGATGGACAGGTTAACTCATCCGCTGCAGCCCCAGCCCACTCCTCTAAATGCACTGAAACAGACAGGGGCACCAGAACCCTTCTGGGGAATCCTGCAAAGGATCTGGAAGGGTGGTATCTGGACAGGGAAAAGTCGAAAAATGAAAACAGCTCTAAATCTCGACCTAACATTGTAAGATTCATAATTAATTAATCTTTTTTAGTCACCCAAAGGTGGAATACCTTGTTGAAATTATAGGAGTTTTGGGATCCTAGGGGAGAAAATGGACTAGCTTTTCCCAATTACTGTCTAACACATTAAACTGAAAACAAGTTCGTACTCAATCACTGTGCGTTTGTACTGCTTGACATCCTCATGCTTCTTATTTATTTTGAATTGTGCTGTGGCGAGTTTTTCCTTCTTCACAATCATCAGTCTTTTGAAGGAATTTTCTTCTGTCTTCAACTTCTTCAACTCTGACTCATCACTCTCAATTTGGTCCTCCAAGTTCAGGCTCTATAGTTGACGGGAAGTATTTAAAGTCGATACAACCAATTAGGATTTAAAAACAAAACGAACATCTATTTCCTGGGATGAGCTATACGGAGATACAATTTGAAAGCGAGATAAAACCATTTAAGCCCTAAAGCTGAGCAGAAGACAGTGTCAGGAGGAGAACAGAGCAGGACGCTGGGGACGCTGGGAAAGAACAGGACCCCGGCGAAGCTACACAGAGAGGGTTCGGGTCTGAACTAAGGTAGAAGGAGTAAAAGAGAAAAGGGGAAATCCTAGAACCATTAAAAGCAACCTTTTGCTGACTCAGGATGGCAGACAAGGGAGTATACGATTGGGATAGAATATCTCAGACCACCTCACCTTCTAACCCCTACTTTCTCAAAAAAAAAAAAAAAAAGAAATCCTTTGTCAAATGCACTGTTAGTGATCCTGGGGATAATGTAGGTTACTATGATAAAGTGAAGAAGCAGAGAAGGATTTTCAAGCTTTCAGCCTGGGAGAATGAACATTGGCACTGGCTCTCTATCTTCAGGGCAGGCACTAAGCATAAACTTAAATCCCAGGAATGGTGTGAGGCCGTGAGTTGGGACTCGGGGCTTACTGGTGGGAAGATCATTTCCAACTGTTAGAACAGGTTTAAAATTCCATGACTTTTCTCCAAAATACACACGGCAACATGCCATGTTAATTAATCATTCATTTCATCTGAAGGTTAACATAGGTCTTACCATTGCTGTGTTTAAGAAGATGTTTTCTTGCTCAGCGTATACTGCCACATCTGTTATACTCTAGAATGATTTTGCTTTCCTTTCAGCAAACAGTAACACAAAGTAAAAGCAAAGCCACGGAACTACAGTAAATCATTCCATAATAAAAACATTGAAATTCCACACAAACACAAACCTCCTTTAAGATGCTGGTTAATTTTTCCCGGTTATCCGCCAGGTCCCGTATTTTCTTCTGATATAACTGCACCTCCAACTGACATGAAGGCAAACAGTCCACGGAGTCTCTGTAGATCTCATACTTTTCCATCACTTCTTGCTTTCAAGGAAAGAAACATAAAAACCAGTTTGATAGTCTCCTTCATGAAACTGCAGTCCTGTCAGTTTGTTTGCTCTTAAATAATTTCTGCACTTAATACTGAAAGCTTAAGAGCAGAGAACAATTAAGTTTCTAGGTCACTAAGAAAGTGCTATTACTGACATGTGTCTAAGTATATATAATTATGCTTCTTAATTGCCAAATATCCTTACACAAAGGAAAACTGCCACAATTTTACTAAATCACTCACTGAAGTACCTTCCACAGATTATTCACAATGATTTGAAAAGCGTTCATGTCTGCTAATACTCAAACTGCTCCTAATTGCTCCTGGGCAATTGTATTTCCAATTATGATCTTCCTATTCATCTGTATAATAACTATTACTATGGCTGATTCTTTTTTAAAAGATTAATTCCTCTTCTAAAATTAGAAAATGAACATGTTCCCCACAACCACTGTAACAATACGGACTTACTTTTCTTCTCCCCGGTGACCAGCCTATCCCTCCGCCCACCTTCTTAATCAATTGGATTTTGTCTTCAGTGACGTCCTTACTCATACCATTGCTCATTTTTGTTGTCCTTTTCTTACCAGTCTGTAACCACTCTTTGAATCTTTGCATGTCATGGATATAATCCCTTTCCCTCTCATATGCCTTATGAACATGTTCCATTGATGTCCTTTTCTCTATGTTAATTTTTTTTAAAGATTTTATTTATTTATTTGACAGACAGAGATCACAAGCAGGCAGAGAGGCAGGCAGAGATGGGGGGAAGCAGGCTCCCCGCCGAGCAGAGAGCCCGATGCGGGGCTCGATCCCAGGACCCTGGGATCATGACCTGAGCTGAAGGCAGAGGCTTAACCCACTGAGCCACCCAGGCGCCCCTCTCTATATTAATTTAAAAAAAAAAAATTATCCCAGCTCAAGATTATACAAACATTATCCTAAAATTTCTAAAATTGTTCAACTCACATAAAATTTATTTTTGTAAATGGTGCAAGATGTAGACCCAGCTCCCTTTTCTTCAAAGTGAACAGCCAATTGAACCAGAGCTGTTTTTTATTAAATGAACTATACTTTTCTCATAAATACTCAGATATAGTTTTTCACTCTCATTTCTGTTCTGGTAATCTTTGTCTATTCCTGGGTGATAATTCTTAATTATTAGGAATGATCAGAACACCAAATTCAGGGATAAACCAGAAAAGTTCTAGTAATTGATGGTTTAAAAGCCCTGCCCCACCAAGGATGCTAACTTGTCTGCGCACTTCTACTTCTGTCCCACTGAGCCTCCATCCATCTCCCACAGACACCCATCATCTTGTTAAACATAAGTTGTATCATGTTCCAACATCCCCCTTTTAAACTAAACAGCGGTGTACCCTTGCTCCTAAAGTAAAACCCAGAGCACCCTGAATAATCTGCCCATTGCTTATCTTCCTATGGTCACCTCATGCCACTCCCCTTCTTATGCATGAGGCTTTGTTCCTAGAATATACTTTGCTTCCTTCTGACTCAAAGAATTTGCACATGCTGTTTCTCTGCCTCCAAGGGTCTTCCATGCACACATTTAGGAGGATAACCAATTTCTTCTTCAGATGTCAACATCAATTCCTACTTCCTTCCCCTTCCCACCCCCAGATTTCCAAAACATTAAATTAGGCTACCCTCATTACATTATTTCAAAGAAGCCTATACTTTTTTTTTATTTCTTTTTGGTGCTCTTTAAAAAATATTTTTAGAGCAGTTTTAAATTTACAGCAGAACTGAGCGGAAGGTACAGGGATTTCCCATGTACTTCCGATCCCAACATGCGCACACCCTATATATTTTCATAATATATACCTGTAATTCTATCATTAATTATAAACTTAAAACTTTTCTCCCTTATATAAAGTAAGCCTCAGGAGAACAGAGAATTTTTGTTCTGATCATTCAGGGCAAAGTCCCCCAAACTTTTTGCATCATTGGACAAATGTCTCAAAATTGTACTTCTTTTCCGTACACTAACTTTCCAGGAGAGCTACGTATCAGCGACAAGGGCGAAAACCTTAAGAGAAAAAGAAGTATCGATAAACTGGAAATCACAGAATGAACACACAATTAAACAGAAGTTGCTAAAAAGAAAAAAATATATAGAAAAGCATTAAAATCAAAAAAAGGAAATTCACCCTGGAATTTTTAAGTTTCTGGACTGTATCTTTCATTTTTTCTTTATAATTCTTTAGCTTCTCTGGAGAATCCACAATTTTTGTTTTCAAACTCTCTTGTACTTCTTTCAAAGAAACTACTGACAATTTTAGTTCATTCTGTTGAGAAAACATATTTACATATTAGATACAATAACAAAACTGTTCACTTACCATTACAATAATGGAAAAGAACAAAGAAACTGGGCCTGTGCTCGTCGTAGTGGGGGAAAAATTTAGATCACCTGTTTATTTGCTCCCTTTTGTCTATGAGCCAAAGACCGAGCCCCTTAGCAGAACATTCAAGGTCCTTCACTGTGTACTCCTCTTGTCCTCACGGGGTCCTCTGCTGCGAGTGCCCTCTGTACCTACAGCCTGCTAATGCCAGTCCTGGGTTAGAGCAGATGCAAGTGATCTCTCTTTGATCAGTACGGTCCTCCTGAACACCATTATGTCACCCTTGTACTGCTCCTGAGTTTCATTAGTCCTTGGAAATCCTGCTCCCACTTCCTCTGCGTTCCTTCTATGAACAGTACAATCACTGTACATGCAATGCTATAATTATGTACTTAATCTGTGTGACTGAATTTGACTGCACAGCTTGGAGTGCTGAGAAGTTATCTTTGTTCTCCCAGAACACAGACAAAGCCATGGCACTGAGGAGGCACTTAGTACAAGCCGGCTGAATTACAACCCATTTCCCCTTACTCTCCTGAATTTAAACCATTCGGGGAATTGAGGTGAAGGGCATCGGAGAATTTGGTGAAAACTTTGTTATAAATCTAAAATTATATAAAAAGATTAAAAAATATTCATATGAACATCCTCCCTAAGTATTAGCTGATGAATTGTGTTTACTTTGTTTTGAGATACTATGTATCAATATGGGAAAATTTCCAAGAAATATTAAGTGAAAGAATCAATTACAGATCAACAAACACCACAAGCCCATTTCTAGGAACTAAATAATGAAACAGCAAGAGAACTGCCGGAGTCTGCATTCGAGCACATAATGCCATGGAAAGGGAGGGGAGGGAGGAGCCTACGGGGGAAGCAGGCCCAGGGAAGAGGCCTTCTGTGTCGGACTCCCTCTCTCACCATACATACACGTACGCGTACACAAAGGTATGTCATTGAGTATTTTATAACAGGACTATGTTACTGGACGGCTTCTGAAATTTGTCTGCCGATGATTTTCAACTAAAAAGAACCACAAATGATCTTACATTTTGATCAGCTAACACTGAGGCCAAAATTGAACGTTTGACACAACTTATCTGTTATTTCAGCAAATGGCCATACGTGTTCCATCCTCTACAAAACCCGAGGCCGCCCTCCTCACACCTGATGTTGACTTTCATTACGTCTCTTCACTTTATAAGAAGCCTAAACCTGATAGTGTAATTACTAAATGATTTCGTTTGACCATAGATTTAAGTGGGACAGAAAGAAATGAATAAAAACATGGTCAGTACTACTCAGGTGAAAGCATTTGCTAATCAAACGAGAGACAGAAAAATAAGGACTATAGTACATCAAAGTCAATTTCTGGTGGTTCTAGAGCGTAAGTGTTAATAGGGAAGACATAACAGTACAATGGGGCTAAAAACATGAGAAATAGGACAGGGTTTTCTATGTATAGAATTAAAGCCACAAACCATAAAGGCCATGTTTATAAATTTTACATTAAAAACCTAAGCCTTCTAATGAAAAAAAAAAATCATGAATTTAAAGGAGAAGTAGTTAATATCCCCAATTCATAAAGTTCCTTAAAAAAAACAAAAGAAGCCAGGAATACAGGAAGTTTACAAAATAAAACATAACCACAAACCATTGAATAAGATGTCAAAATCATTAAGAAGCAAAAAAATAAAAATGAAAATGGGGTTTTTTTTTTGTTTTTTTTTTCCTATAAAAGCAACAGAGAAAGCAAACTACAAACCTCCCGTTTTGGCAAGACGGCGGGAAAAAGAACACTCACACTGTATCGGTAGGAATGTAAATGCGTATCTTTTTAGAAGTCAGGTTGGCAAGGTGGGTCAGTTTTAAATGTGTATTCCCTTTGACCCAGAAATCCTACAAGTAGGAATATGGTCTAAGAAAAAAAGCAGCCCTGTACACAGATCTCGGGGTGTGTGTGTGTGTGTGTGTGTGTGTGTGTGCAGCACACACACTGCTGTCCAGTAGCAGAAACATCAGAAGCCAGTGCGTGTCCACCAACAGGACACCGGAAAGATCAACCTCAGTGTGACGCACAGCCGTAAGCAGCCATTAAGACAATGAGTCTCTCCGGTGGCGTGTAAGTATTTATGCTCTTTTGGGTTCAGTGAAAAAAGACAGGTGTGAGACATGAAGAGTCTCACACCTCTGACGTAACATTGCATATGGCTCTGCATAGAAAAATGTCGTCTACGCACATCTCAGACCATGTGGTGAGCCTTCAGGTGATTTTCACTCTCCTACACATTTCTGTATTTCCATTAAAAAAAAAAAAAACAGTAGTCAGCTATTATATTTAACCTGAAAAAAAGTTAAACTAGATTCATTTTAAGGAAAAAGGAAGAAACTTTTACTATAACAACGCACACAGTTAACATACTCCCCCACAGAAAATATTCAAACCGTAAGTCTGGTTATATGAAAGATGCTTACCAAACGCTTGGTCTTCTCTGAAATATCAGACTTCTTTTGGGAATTTCCATCCTGGAGCACTATCTAAGGAAAAAAGCCAACAACTGTTTTCTGTGATGATCCAAAACAAATTTAAATTTAGCCTCTCAGTGCTTTCTCATAAAATAAAGGTAAAGGAGGAGTTAAATGGATTAGAGCAGAAATTCTCAAATTTTCTGTGTACGATGCCCCAGGCCACAAGAAATACCTAAAGATTCCTTTAGTAAGCAGTGGAGTCCGAGTACTGTGTAAGTCCTCAAGTCCTAACAACTTAGTAGCTCTTTGAAAATGTCATGCATACAAATCGGAAAAAAATAATGTTTATTTCATTCTTAAATAACCACAACTACTTCTACATTGGATGGGTACCTATTGGGCACTGCACTAATTCACAAAGGTTGGAATCGGACTGGACAAAGACTTCCTCATTTCCTGTTCTGTAAGGTTGTTCAGGTACTGGTTCTTCACCAGGACAAATGCCAGAACCCAGGTTCACAAAGACACGAACGGAAGGCGCCTGAGCTGCTGGAACTGTGGACTGCCTTGAGCCAGGAGTTCAAGCAGAGTACGACGTGCTGACCCTCAGTTTCCCATGAAATTCTGAAATATCCTGCAGTGCCCCCCCCAAACCCCACAGGGTTTCCTGTCAAGTCCAGGGGGCTCCCTTATAGTTTGGGAACAGCAAGTTTAGAAAAAGGCAAATCCTAAAAAATTCCAGTCAACAAGACAGCACAGAACTTGGGCAACACAAATAGATAACCACACTTGACAGAAGTTTATATCCGTGACAAGGAGCACAAATGGGCGCAGCAACATACCCTAGAGCTTTCGTAACTAAAAGTAACGGACGTGCTCTTACCGCTCCCATCCACCAAAAAAAAAAGTTTGTTTTTTTAAGCAAACAACTATGAAAAAACAATGAAACCTCACTCACACGGAGTCGAGAGGCCAGGAGGGGGAGCTCTCACGCTGCAGTAGGCCCAGTGGACTCCAAAGGGCCTCAACTAGGCCCCTGCCCAGGGCAAGAGATCCCCCACGTCTCTACAGGACAGCCACTACCCCTGTAGCTTCCCCAGTGAGAAACCATCACCACCCTCATGCTAGGTTAGTCTTTTCAGACCCCAAGAAAGGTGGTTCTCTTAGCGTTCTTGAAGTTCTAGCATAGCAATTACTTTGTTGTGCTTTCTGCTAGTGTTCCCTAGCTTTGAGCAAAAATAAAGTGTCTGAAAGGAAGAATTTTTTTTGTGATATAATGAATGAGACTGTGTTTGGACTGTTGCTTTCCTTCCAAGGACTCTGATTCCAAGCAACCCCTCCTAACCTCCTCCTCCTCCATAAAATAACATCTCTCTCCTTTGTTTGTTAGACTCATCTATGATTTTTCCTGCAGCTCACTTGTACCAAGTTGCAATCCTCTGCTATTCCCAAATAAACCCATTTTTGCTGATAAGATAACTGGCTGTTTAATTTTTAAGGTCAACACAGCTGATACCGTTTTTTGACGAAATTCTTGATTCAGTGACTGCTGCAGCTCCTGAATGTCATCCGAAAGCTGCTTGAACTCTGCTTGCTCTTCAACTGGAACAGAACTAAACATAGCAAAACAGATGAAAATAACATATATTGAGTCCTTAACTCTGCAAGGCCAAAATAGTCTCTGTCCTCAAATGACTCAAGTTAAAAACACACACACACACACACAAAAAAACATAAACTGTCTTTCATGTTTCTGAATTCTCATCCTCCCATGTGACAGAGGTTTAAAATAGATGACCTGGCCTCCGCAACACAGAAAATAAAGATCCGATGAGCTCCTTCAGCCTTCCACCAGCGAGTCCGCATATGGACTCATCTGCATTCATACCTGCCTTTTCTAACTTGGCTCTTAATAAAACCAGTGGGACGTTCCCTTCCCTGTCCAGTGCCAGCTCCTGCCTGGCTCCTCGCCTCGCCTCCCTCTCCCAGACCAGCCACTCCCTTCGCTCTGCCCATCCGTCTTAACAGCCCCATCTGTGTAAAAGTTTCTGCCGTGCACATGGTTCTCAACTTCTGTTTTGAGACATGGCATAGAATTATGCTTTTAATGATCATTTCCCTGACTGCTAATGAGTTTAATAATCTTTACCTGTTTTTAATTATCTATTTGTAGTCATTCTTCTATAAATGCCCTGTTCTTAGCCTTTGCCCATTTTTCTATTATCCTTTTGTCCTTGGTTTGTAGGAGTTCTCCACGTGTTAGGAATATTACACAGGCTTTCTCACTAGGGACGGTGCTGCTCTGCTGCGTAGGCTACAAATAGCCACACCCCACTTTGTCATTTATCTCTTAACTTCGTTTACGTTAAATTTACCTGTGAGATTTTAGTATCTGCCTCCTGTTCCCAGTCTTTGCAGCCTACTGCTGTCTCTGAGACACTCTATACCAGGGCAGGTTAGGAAAGCTCTCCAGTGAAACAAAGAAACTCAGAGCCAGCAAGAAAGTACAAGGGATAGAAAATCCGTCTGCTCAAAATCGATCTGTCTGGCCAAGAACTCATAACTCCAATGGGACCAATGAGGCAAAAACAAAACAAAGCTCTCTTAACAGAATTAACTGGCTTTAAGAAAGAAAGAAAGTCCACTTAATTACTGCTCACCTATACAAGATAACTACTTCCAGACATAACTTAGGAGGTAAGTTAATGGCTTTAAACATCTCATGCTAATTCACTAATAACAAGAATAAAGTAAAAGAACATATGATACCCTAACAGTTAGAAAGAAGGAGAACGAGTTTTTCTTTCTCTGGAACAGATAAACTTAAATAGTCTGCTCTTAGTGAGGAAGGAGAAGGAGACTTGAGGTATCCTGCAGGGTTGTCAAATACTATTCATGATCCATTCTGCATCTTGAAATTATACTCATTTAATTTGTAAAACTCCTACTTACTCAAGTCTCTCCAATTTCATTAACGCTTCCTGGTGTGCAGTATTTAACTGGTGCATTTTGTCCAGAGAAGATTTCTATGAAAGCAATTTTCATATTAGGGCTTTTCAACACAAACACAACATGTATTTAAAAAAAAAAAAGAAAAGAAAACTACCAGTACACACTGAAAAATGCTTAGTCCTAAGCTTTCACCATCAGAATTAAGACATGTTTAAGAGACAACAGGCATTTGTGACTAGGGAATGAGAAATTTCTTTATTCGCACATAAATGCTGAGTCCTTACCATGGTCAGGTACTGGGCTAAGTGCCAAGAATAATACCCAAGAAGTAGTATAGTTGGGACTTAAGTAGCGCATTCTCCTCGAAGGGTCAGATACATGCATGTAAGTCCACAAACCAACTTGCTACAGGACTAAAGATAACGACACCAGCCAACCAGGGTCATGGCTGGGGAGGAACATCAAGGGACGCTTCGTGAATATGATAGACTCTGAGCTGTGTCTTAAAAGAATGAGGAAAAATTAGCCAAGCAAAATTGTATGTTTCTGTGTGTGTGTTAGCAAATCCACATGAAGCTTTGGAGAGTATGTGATGTTTGAGAAGTTTAAGCTTGACACGATTTGTACAAGGAAGTTTCTATCTATACAACTCAGTCGCTGGAGGGGAAGTTCTAATAGTCTGGTGTTACTTTGGCACTTTACTAAGAATATGATAACCCAAGACTGGGACAGATGGAAACGAATCACATGGATGACCCGTAATCTTTCCAAATTCTCTAAATTGTTGATGAAATGAGTTTCCATCTGTTAAAGTGATTTACTTGGACTGGATCTTATAATGCAATGTTGGGCCAGCATGATAAACAAAACATCATTTTAGGCCATTCTTTAGAAAGCAAACATCAACCTCAAATATCTCAATTAAATAAAGAACACTACAGTATAACTCCAAAGCAAAAAACATGTATTTGTCATTATTTCTCCCCTTACATAACCTAATATAGGAAAAGGTTCCTCAGCTATAAGATTAGAACAAAAAACCCCAGCCTTTCCCTAATGTTATCCAATAGCGATGAAAATCTCATTCTGATACATGCTTTCCATTAACAAAAATCTGCAACTTACATAAATATTAAAATAAATGATTCTAACAGCCATATGACAATTAGTTATCTGCGACTACTATTTCAAAATAGTTTAGTAGTTCATAAGTGATATTACTAATCTGGTATGTGACTCAAAAATATATTTAAATCTTACATATTGCCAAAGAAATTCCATGTATGTCTCACGGCATGCTTCTCTGAAGTGAATGAAGTTGATAATGCCACTTAAAAACCGACTTGTCCGTTTTGCCTCTAAAACAGAGAGCAAGACTTCTTAAGTAAATCTTTGAAACAATGTAAAAATAAAAATTCATCCTCTCCCACGATATACTTTGCTCATAGCGCATAGAACAAAACTGCACGCATGCTATAATTAACCAAATCACAAAAAATGTGCTCTAATATAAAGATCAGAATTCTCTTTGCATTAATAACTTTAAAAATTAAAAATAAATAAATAAATATAATAAATAAATAAATATAAATAAATAAATCATTCTTGGCCAAGAGAAAATAATAAGGAACAGACTTATTCTCCCATCTTAAACAACAAGAAAACCAGATAAAATACACAAAGTTAAAAATTTTAGACACCAGACGACGGGCAATACAGGACAGCGATCCATAAGAGAAACAAATGAGGTGATCTTTGGCTAGTGATAACCCTGGAACAACTGCCAACAGCAGAAAGTATCCCAGGAGGGATGTGGCCTCAACCCCAGGAGCAGAAGATCACAGGGCTACCCTGCTGAAGACAAGATTACATTTATAATCCAAAGGCATGTGGGCGTATGCATCCACACATACAGAAGAACAATCAGTCCTCAGTTTGTGGGATGCGGCTAAAGTTGACAAAAGGGAAATTTATAGCATTAAACACCTGTATTAGGAAAGAAGAAAAGTCAAATGAACTTCCTCAGCTTCTACCTAAAAAAAAGGGGTGGGGGAGAGAGGAGAGAGCAAATCCAAACTACACATGAAAGAAAGGAATAGCAATATAAGCACAGAAAACAAGAGAACAAAAACATAAATAAAATACAGAAAAACCAATGAAACCAAAAGCTGTTCTTTGAAAAGATAAACAAAATTGATAAGCCTCTGGCCAGACTGGTCTGGGAAAACTACAAGAGTGAAAAAACAAATGAAAAACATCAGAATGAAAGAGGGGACATCACTACTGAACCCCAAAACTGTTAAAAATTATACAGGAAGGGGCGCCTGGGTGGCTCAGTGGGTTAAGCTTCTGCCTTCGGCTCAGGTCATGATCTCAGGGTCCTGGGATCGAGCCCCGCATCGGGTTCTCTACTCAGCAGGGAGCCTGCTTCCCCCTCTCTCTCTCTGCCTACTTCTCTGCCTACTCATGATCTCTCTCTCTAGTAAATAAAATATTTAAAAAGAAAGATACAGGAAAATTATGAACAACTTTATGTTAATCAACTTGCCAACTGAAAAGAAGTGGATAAATTCCCTGAAAAAAGGAAACACCAAAGCTCACTCAGGAGCGCTGGCAGGAAACCGCCAGCATTTGATACTATCAGTGTTTGGATGTGTGCTATTCTAATAGGTGTGTGGTGGTTGGTCAATTGATTTTTGACAAAACTGCCACAGTAATTCAATGGGAAAAAGAAGAATCTTTTCAATAAGTGGTGCTGAAATAATTTGATAACTCTATGCAAAAAAGAAAAAAAAAAACTCTAAAAAAGAAAGACCCTGACCTATATCATATATAAAAATTCAAGTGTTAAATAACAAAAGCCAGAACAATACGCTTGGGGCACCTGGGTGGCTCAGTCAGTTAAGCGTCCGACACTGGATTTTGGCTCAGGTCATGATCTCAGCGTTGTGAGATCGAACCCAACGAACCTCAAGGAGATTCTCCCTCTATCCCTCCCCTCCCCGCTTCACATACACACTCTCGCTCGCTCTTTCTCATAAGTAAATAAATAATAAATCAATAAAACTATGATACGCTTAAAACATATGAGTAAAATCTCAGCATCTCTGAGGCCAAGATTTCTTAACAGTACACACCAAAAATGGTTTTATGAATCATTTTTATGAAAACAGAAACAATGATTAGAACCTTCAAAATGGAAATATATTTTGCTCTTCAAAGGACACTGTTACAATATTCAAAAGGCAAGTAACAGATTGGGAGAAAACATCTGCATAATCCCTATCTGATAAACTATGTGTTTTTATAACATCTGAAGAAGACTTATAATTCAATAATAAGACAAACAATCCAAAAACAGAACAACACAACAACAACAACAACACTAGGGTGCCTGGCTGCCTCAGTCGGGGGAGCATGTGACTCTTAATCTCAGGGTTATGGGTTTTAGCCCCACACTCGGTGCAGAGATTACTTTAAAAAAAACACAAAATCTTAAAAAAATGATTCAAAAAGACAATTCACCAAAGAAAATATACAGATAGCAAATAAGCATATGGAAATATGCTGCTTTTAGTCATCAGGGAAATAAAAATTAAAACCATGAGATACAGTGATACAGCCACTAAAATGGCTAAAATTAAAACTTTCCAATATCAGTGCAGGGGAGGACGTGGAGCAATTGAACTTAACAGATGCCGTGGATGGTATGAGGCAGCCATGTTAGAAAACAGTTCGGCAGTTTCTTAAAACATTAAGAATATACTGAACACATGAGCCAGTATTTCTACTGCTAGGTAGAAATGAAAACACATGACCTCAGGAAGACTTTTATCCTACGTTCAGAGCAGCCTTGTTCACAATGGCCGGAATGTGGAAACAGTGCAAATGTCTACCAATTGGCCACCAGGTAAATAAACTGCAGTTTTTATTTACAATGGAATACTATTCCAAAATAAAAAGAAATGGATTACTGATAAATGCAACAAACACGGATGAATCTCAGAAGCATTCGGCTAAGACACCAGACACAAAAGAATACGGACTATTATTTCATTTACATCAAATATCAGACAAGTCAAGAAACCACAGTGACAGAAAGCAGGTCAGTGGTTGCCAGGGAAGAGGGCTCAGTCAGAGTAATCAGCTGCGAGGGGAACCGAGGGAACTTTTGTAGGGCCATCGAAATTCCTACACAGGATCGTGGCAATAGCTATACAACCATGTACCTCTGTTAAAATTCATTTAGTTACACATTTAAAATTGTTGAAATTTTATTTTGTGTAAATTATAGATCAATAGACAAAACAAAAAGGTAGATGAGAAAGAGGAAAAAAACATTTTTAAATAGCAAACTGAATCTCTTGCAACAGAAAATAACTTGATGCATAAATGTGAGTCAAAAGAATTAAGGGACATTTAAATAAAGTGAAGACAAATTGTTATGTTAATATCATATCAAGACTATTCTTATCACTGTTAAAAGATATTTTCTTCAGAGTAAAAAATAATTGCTACACTGGAGAAAACTGTATGATGAATCCACAATCCAGCTTGCATATTACTCATATTCATGCTTTCAAATTTACAGGATGTCTTTTAAATATAAGGAGGTAAGACAAATGGATCAGAAAAATAGCTTTCCTGTGGACCTTCAAAGGAAAACAATTCCAGTAATAGGCTATGAAAAAACTCAGACTTAAAATTGACTTTCTAAAGCCAATTACCTGTAGTTTATTATTTTTTTCTACATTTATTGATGGAGAAGTAAAATATTAAAGTCAGATATTAAAAATTGCTTTGAATTCTCACTTACTTGGATATAGAATATCAGCAATCTCAAAGTCATTCACCCGACAGATGGGCAGAAAGGAGTCCCTTAAAGATGAGGTGGACAAAGAATATTTTAAGTTATATATAAACCATTTGATATAAACATTTTATTTTCCAAGAGATTCCTGGATATGTTTCTCAATGTCCAAAGACCAAGCAGAAGTCTACTACCACGCAAAACTCTGTAGCACAGAGATCTACGTTATCTGTACCCTACGCCAGTATTCAAGCAATGCCAAGATATAGTTATAAACTCTAATAAGCGACAAACGCTTTTGGAGGTACTAGGACTCTTTAAAAAAAACTCAAAACCTCCAAAACAATTTTAGATTCACAACGTCTTAAAATTCCACTGAAAGCAGAATTGAAAGTGCCACAGAGGGAAGCAATTAGTTCTATTTGAAGGAAGTCTACAATTTTCAGTGTACTGATGGAGTGGAGAGGGAGTTGACAGAAATTCTTTCTCTAAGAAAATCCTGACATTAAGGAAGCTTAATGCAAAAAAAAAAAACAATGAATGTTTATAGTCTCGGAAAAATAAATCCCCCTTACTCACAGATGAATAAATAAGTTGCTGACTGGTAAGAAGCCTTCCATGATATGTGGATACATGACTTCCAAGTTCACTGGCATCTAAATGTAATATCACAAGATCTAAGTTACACATTGATTAGATAAAATGAGAAAAATCTTCAACCTCAAAATTACCTTCTCTTCCCCTTAAGTAGGCTCCCTAAATTCATGACCCTTCAATCAAGAGTCATACGCTCCCCTGAGCACCCCCTGTTAATCATAAATTAAGATCAAAATAACATTTACCATTAAATGTTGAAAATTTAGTTAACAATAAAGATCCTAGCACAAAACTAGAGTCATTACTAATAATGCTAGGTTCACAGTACATGCTCAGTAAGGTTTTTTTAAGTGAATGCACAAAGGGGTAAAGTCAGCATCTACTACGTCAGGAACTATGCTGAGAATTTTACATGTATTCTTCTTTAATTTTCATAACTAACCTAAAACACTGTGTCATTTAAGTCTAGTACTGTTGTCTTACTAAAACTATCAATGTATGCCACTAGTATGCCTAAGATTTTTCTGCAAATGACATTAATTTTACATAAGCCTTTTGATTTTGTTAAAAATAAAGTTGTGAACTTTCTATCCTGAAACCAGTATGCCATGTGAACCAGGGAAATGCAGCAAAACAAAGTAATTTTGCCTCATCTGAAACGCACCATGTAAAAATGCTCCAGCCGAATTCCATATACTATTTGCAAAGCTCTCATGTAGATCATGTGCAAGACTTCAGGCTACAACAGAAAAACAAACTTTTAATGCTCCGACGCATGACTCTCCAGCTGAATCACCATCAGCTGCCACAGTAGACAATGGATGCAAAGAATAGAGTAATAAAATTACTCTATTTCTCTTGAAATATTTTATTTTTCCGAATTTTAGAATACCTGTGTACTTACCAGTTTGCTCAGGTGTAATAAGTGCTCAGTAAGATCAGCCATTTAACCTTACATGCAGAATGAGAGCAAGTGTACCCAAAACCAATCCAAGAAATCCATCTGCATCAGGGAAGACGGTTTAGTCTTTCAAAATAGACGGCAGGCATGAGGCAGACACAATGGCACGCTGAGAGTGTTTTTGTTTTTGTTTTCAGTTTTTTTTTTTTTTTTTAAGATCATGGGCAAACTTCTTTCATGCTTTAGATGTTAAGGTTTCCTGAGATGTTAAAGTTTAAGTGAACACTATAATCCTGGGGGTATAAATTTAATAGAGTAGCAAGGCATTTTCAAAAGTTTCCTCTTTTAATTCAGGAGCTGCTAAATACTGGCCTGTAGAACTTGCTCTGATCCATAGGCAAGTTCATTTATTTTGAGATTATTCCTTCCATTGTAAAGAATTAAAAAGGGACTGAGATCAAAAAGTTTGAGTTCTACACCATTAAATCAGGTTTTATTATGTTATCACGTCAAGATGAGCACAGAAAAATGGAAGGAGACTTTGGGATTTTCTGTGACATATAAATAGTTCATTTTTGCATTTAATAACTAAAGAAATAAGAATGACTTGTCAAAACAAGTCAATCCCCCCTTGGGGCATAATGCAAGAAAATTAATCTGTAAGCTTCCAAAGAGAATTGTTTCAAAGCACTTTTTATGGTTGGAAACCACTTGGAATACGTTCCTTCAAGCCCTACCAATAAATGATACACTCAGACCACCACTCCAATAGTAATAAAAAATTTAATATACTTTAATACATCTATGATTAAGAAGTGTTCTTTTTTTTAAAGAAAACAACCATATTAAGGAATCGAATTCCTAATGGAAATGTAGATGTCACCTCACATAAACTTAACATTATTTTAAAATTACATTTGGTGAGAGATTGCTTCTGGATTAAAATGACTGGCCCACATCAAGTAGTAGGGTACATGCCCTTCTGCAAATTCTATAGGCCGAGTAGTTTCATTTCTCTTTAAATACCATCATCCACATGCAAACACAACCACATCATACCTTTGGATTTGGATAAAGATCATTCTTGGAGAGGTTTTTACCATCAGCTCCTGTTAAGATTTTGTTGCGAATATGAATCACGATCTCAGCTACATTATATCTGGGGAAAGACAAAGTTTCCATCTTGGGAATCTCCTGCTGGTTGGAAGGAAGAAAAAGCAAAGGTGAGAAACATGGCACAACTAGCTCTTCTCTTTACCTGGAAGCTGATAAACATAAGCAAAACTAACAAGCCCATGTCGAACCATTCATAGTCGTATTAACTATAAGCAAACACCCTCATAAGATAACACAAAGCACACACATGTGTATATCCTAAATTATGAGTGTGTGTGTGTTTGTGTGTGTGTGTGTATCTGTCCTGAAATATCTTTTATGAATGGCTCAGTCATTCTCTAATTTCCTAATGCTATTCTCTTTCATACGGGAAAGAGGACTTTGCTTGAATATACGTGAAAATTCCTGGTTTGTTTGGTTTTTTTCCTTTGTTAAATTTAGGGGACTTAGGGTTTAACAAGATTGGTCCTGAGAATTAATCCTCAAGGCAAGATTTATAGGCAATGCTATCAGCAGAAGTGTTACATATAAAGAGTACCAACATAAGGATAATAAAACTGTACTCTGATCTAACATCCTATTTGATGTATACATAGTGAGATGGTTAGTAAGATTTAAGATGCATATGGGAGGAGAGAGGTGAAAAAATATAGTAAAAACAGAATGCTGTAATTGGTGGGAATTGCAATCACCAGAGAGATAACTTAAAACCACCACCACCACCACCACCACCACCACCACTTTCCCCTAATGTCCTCAGATGTGAGCTACTCCCATCTGTGTCCCCCTACAGCAGTTGTTCTCACAATTTCGCACCTCCCCTCCCAGGTGGGGGGACACGAGGGTATGTGTGGAGACATCTTTGGGGGTCAGGACTGGAATGGGTGCTACTAGAATCTAGTGGTAAGTGTCCCAACATGCTGCTGAACAACGTACAACGCACAGAAGTGCCCCCCCCACCTCCACCGCAGCAAAGAATTATTCAGTCCAAATGTCAATAATGCTGAGGTTAAGAAATCATGTCCTAGAGCCTTGCATTTAACTGTTATAATGCCTGCCACAGTGTATTGTGATGTTTCTAGAACTGTGATACTACACTTTGAGCCCCCAGAAGCTGACACCTTTTCATTTTATTTCTAGCTGTACCCGGCAGAACAGCAGTGGTGGCAAGAGCAGGAGGAGCACCGGCCACAGCCGCGCCGCCTCTGCCTCTCAGTGAACAATGTCGGGTTTATTACATACAGATCCCCTACTCCGTGAGGAAGTAGCGTAATTCAAAAGACCCAATGTGAATACATTCAATTTTGCAAACAAACTGAAATGACCCCAAATTCTGGAAATCCATTTCTTTAGGTGCCTAATGTTTCATAGACTATTACAGCTAAAAGAAGTTTCAACAATTTCCCTAACCTCTGATAAATGCGGGCAGCCACTCTGAAAGATGACTGACAAACAACTTTGCACTTCTCTGTGAACACGTGCAAACATCACAAAATTCACTAACTCCCAAGGCAACTTTTTTCCACTTCAGTGTGGTTCTCACGATTAGGTAACTCTTCCTCACCCTGTGTAGACATCTGTTTGCTGTAATCTTTACCCACTGGTCCTATTTGCCGTCAAGGCAGCTACAAATAATGTATTAACTTCTGTTTACATGACACCACTTTTAAAAATGTGAAGAAAGATACCACACCTCTGCTTAGCCATCTCTTCTCAAAGGTTAAGTATACTTTAAGTAGAGCCACCGCTTACATGATATTATTTTAGAAACTACCATTCTACTCACTTTCCTCTAAAGCAATTTTGTCTATGTCTTCTTGAAACGTAATGCTCAAACTAAACGCAATACTTCAGATACAGGTTGCAGGCAGAGTATTAATATAAGTAGACATTAGCCACTGCTAATCTAGTCTACGACTGTGCATGTACTCTCTGCCTCGGTCACTGTCTCTCTCTCTTTCATACACACACACAAAGAAAACTCCCGGAACTCCTTCAGTGTGACCCATTGATATCAAGCCAGGACTTCCCCATATTTTTCTTACATAATTATTTGAACCGTAAGCAAGGATCTGCCCTCCCATTACTGAATTTTGTAATTTCACACTTTCATTCCATAGTCAGCATCTTTCTGACTCCAGATCCTCACACCTCACATATTAAATGTCCTTTTCAGCATAAACACCCATTCCTCAATTTCATCTAAGTCACAGATTTAAAAACTACTGACAGAAATACTTGGCCAAAAGATTGTAGAAAAAGTCACTTTTCCAAAACAAGCTACATCCGGATCGAAGATTATCACAATAGAGGGGCAGTCAAGCAACAGACCCCTGGTTTTGGCGCTGGGGATGATCTCGGGTCAGGAGATGGAGCCCCAGGCCAGGCTCTGCGTTCAGCATGACGTCTGCTTGGGATTTCCCTCTCCCTCTGCTCTGCCCTTCCCATTCATGCTCTTTCTCTCTCCCTCTCAAATAAATAAATAAATCTTTAAAAGAATTATCACGAGAGAGAAAGAGGAGGTGTAAAATGCCTTCATAATCACTACTGCACATCCTTCTCTAATGTGTCTTGCACACTCTATCAGATCAATCCTTACAAACACCAAATGCACCATGTAACATCTTTACAAAAATACTCCAGTAACCCTACCCTCCACATCAAATTCAAATTTTTCTGTTGGTTTCGAAAACACTCCAATATTTAATAAATCAATGAATTTTCTGCTTCAAGTTAGTCTCCTCCAAGATGTTTCCCAAACTCCCAGGGTTCCTTTTTGGAATCTTCTCCCATATCCAATTTCTATCTTTCTGTGATAGTACAATTTCCGTTCCAAGGCATTTTGGGGAGGTGGGGGAAAAGGCCTTCCAGCTGAACGGTAGGAGGTCTCTAGTGGCATAAAGCACATAAACAACCTAGTCCTATACCAGGGTGACCCTCAGCCCGCCTGGCAAGTAGGTGGTACCAACGGCTCGTTATCCCTCTGGTTTCTGCAGACCCGCAGCCCCCAGCCCCCAGCCCCCAGCAGCTGCACGAAGTGGAGGCTGACAGAAACCTGTCCTACCCTACACTCTTCGTTTTGCTAAAACAAGTTAGTTCATGAAATCAAAATTCCGGGAGGCAAAGACTAAACAAACACGACCTCAATAAATCAAGTAAAAAGTTCCCTGAACTCGCTCAGGGAAAATGAAGGTGCTATGCGCGCAGAGGGCCGTGCACACACCGCCCTCTTCCTGCGAATCTTGGATTGCTCGAAGTACCGCACCTTCGCGGCGGCCGAGCGATGCGTGCGCAGCGGAGGCGTGTGCCAGGCTGCCGAGCGCCCCAATCCCGCCGCTGCTAGATCAATGGGCTCCAAACATAGGAACACAAGCTTGGACGGGCCAGCTTCAGCTCGAGTTTCTGCTCACACGGTCTGCGGGGCAACAGACACTCGTCGTTCCGCGGGAACTACGCTCGGGCTGTTTCTGGGACCGACACAAACTGAGGAGCCGCATCTCCCGGGGACCGGCTCCCCCAGACGCCCCCAGCGCGGCGCGGCCACCGAGCCCGGGTGTGGGCTCCTGCCCGCGCCTCCGGAGGGACGACGCCCTCCGGCTCCCGTCCCCCCGCGTCTGCTCGCGTTCCCTCACCGCGCCAGCCGGCCGCCCGCAGGAGGGCGAAGAGCTGCGGCGCTGCCGCAGGCCCGGTCAGAAGTCAACAGACGTCCACCACCGACGGTTGTCTCTTTTCAAACTTGCCGCCGCCTCCTGGAAGTCCCGCCCCCTCCGCCCAGCCCACTTCCTCCTCGGCCGCCGCGCCGGGTGCCGGTAAGGCTCAATAGACTGGAGGCGTGTGGGGCTTGTGCCGCGAGAGAGGGCGCCGGGCTGGGGCCGGAACCGCTTTTCGCGGCGTCGGCGTCTCGTCGGACCTGAATTCCACCGGAAGTGGGAGCGCCGCGGCTGGCAGGAAGGGCTGGGAACTTAGAAGTATGGCCGCTGCGCCGTTCTTCCGCAGCACGGAGCCCGTCTGGGGCCCGAGGTGGGGAGCAAAAGCAGATGGACAGTTTGTAGAGACTTGAGCTAAGCTCAGGGTGAGAAGGGAGAGCGGATGTGGGGCCCACAAGCAGCACCACCACTATCCAGACCCCAGTCCCCGTACTCTGCGTGGGGAGGCACGGCCGGGAGAGGCGAAAGGAAGCTCAGGCTCGTCGGGCGGACGGGGCTGGAAGGGGTTTGTTCGCGGCTTGTAGCAGCCGCACTGTTGGGAGTAGAAGCCAGGCCTCCCCACCGTTAGCTTCTGCCTCCCTCCGGCGTCTCTCCACAGCAGCCGGCCCGGCAGGCGCTTCCCGACGCCGGCGGCTCCCCCGACGGCTCCCCCGACGAGCACGTCCCCGGGTGAAAGGTGCTTCATACGCGACCCCGGTCCGCCTTCTGCCGCGCAGGGCGGGAGCGAACGGGCGTCGGGGGAGCGCTCGGGAGGTGTCCTTGGGTTTGGGGGCTTTGGGGGCCAGAATGGGAGTCGCGTCCGACCGCGGGAGCTGGTGGAGGTCCTGTGTGGGATGGCGCGTCTGGCCTGGAGAAAGTGAAACGTCACGCTAGAAAAACTGTGTTGGAAGTAGACAAATTCCGGTGCTTTTTAGTGAGTATTGATAGAGAAGTGCATGCCCGTGTCTAACAAAAATACGGTTCCTATTAAGTGGTTTAGGGCTTCTGTTTGCTTAAGTCTAAGTCTCAAAGTCAGAATGTAGTAAAAACTCCAAAAGGAGGTGAGGACAGTCGACTTTTTTTTTTTTTTTATAAGATTTTATCCGTTTATTTGACAGAGAGATCACAAGGAGGCAGAGAGGCAGGCAGAGAGAGAGGAGGAAGCAGGCTCCCCGCGGAGCAGAGAGCCCGATGCGGGGCTCGATCCCAGGACCCTGAGATCATGACCTGCGCCGAAGGCAGAGGCTTAACCCACGGAGCCACCCAGGCGCCCCAGGACAGTCGACTTTTAAAGATCCCAGAGAGTCAGTGAGGAAAGGAGAGAGAGAGAGGCGAAAAAAAAAAACTTTTATTGGCAGTTGCCAAATCAAATGTGTTACTTGTGCTCACTTACCCTCCACTGGAGCACATCTCCTCGGAGGCAGGGAAAGGGGAGACACCTAAGGGTGGAGGCCACAGCTCCGGAATCAGTAGCTGGGTTTGAATTTCAGGTCACACTACTTACTGCTTATGTGGACTCAGGCAATGGCTTCCCCTAACTAGGCTGCTTTCCACCTCTGCGAAATGGAGATAATGCTCTTGTCATCCGTAGGTTGTCATGAAGATTAAATGAATTTGTTCGTGTTAAGTGCCCAGCAGAACTGTGAGCACTCCGTAAGAATTAGCTGTTATTTTGGACATTATTTGTATTTGGTCCCTATGCACGTGGTAAGGACTCCACAAATATCGGAACTGTTGAGAATCCAGACAAGACAAGAGCGACCTGTATGTGGCCCGAGAATAGAAGGGACCCGATGGGAAGAAAAACAAGACAACTTTACAATATAATGGTTTGATTGGGGGATGATTTTACCATAGGTGTGGCAATTTTGATAGTTCTATTAGAATTAAAAGTATGAAAGGGCTAATGGGTGTTTGTTGAAATTATCGAAGGATAAATTTGACTTTTTAAAAAATTCAGTTGCCTGTCACTGGGTAGTGTGAGGTGGAGGGTGGAATGGCAGAAACCTCAACTTAGACTTTCTGGAATTTTAATCATCCTCCATAAAGACACTACCTACAGCAGAATATTGAACCTAGTATTCTTGATGACTGTGGCGTCCTGGTTTTCTGCACCCGGACACCCTCCCATGATCTGTATCCGCTCTTCTATTTCATTTTGCCTGTCAGTGCTCAGGCCATGGCCTCCCTCCCAGCTGAGACTGCAGGGTTTATCAGCATCCAGACTCCCTGTGTCTAAGGCCTCTGACCCAGGTGCCTGTCAGAACTGTGGCCCCGAATGCATCCCACAAGTCCCGAGCTCGGCTCCCTGAAGGAAACAGTACACAGGGGCATGTGACATATTTGTGGTCTCCAGCTTTGGCTCACCTCCTGCTTCTTGACAGTCCATTGGTTTCCTCAGAGCTTTCGGTGCCTTCTCACAAACTACCCCTTCCAGCCCCAACTCCGGTCTTTGTGAGAAGGTGGCCAGTGTAGTCCGAAAGGTGTTTTTAAGCCCGTAACACATTCACAAGCATCTACAGTTTTTATACCTGTTTCTGATCTCAGTTTAATTCCATGTTCCCTTTCCAGATCGCACTTTCCAGGCTGGGTGACAGACCTGCAAGGACTGAGCGGACCTTCGAGTGACATGATGGGGATGCTCAGCGAGGCGACGACAGCCTGCAGCTGGGACCTCCCCTTTAGTGCAGGTGGTGCTCAGTGGTAGCTTCTACTTTAGGTTAAAATAAACATCTCTTTTTAAAGTGAGGGGTTCCAAATTGTGGCTTCTGCTTTGTTTTTAGCAGTTAGCAGATCAATAAGGCCGAAAACTTGGTTCGCTTAATCTAGGATGGTAGAAATGGGCAAAAATACGAAGCTGGATTCTACTCCCTACTTGCCGTCAGGCACCCATGCATTGGAACAGAGGCTCCCCAGGGGCCACACTCATGTCCAGTAGTCGCCTTGTTTCAAGTTAACTGAGAAAATTCAAGCCGTTACGCAACACACACCTTAAGGTCCTGCGTCCCCGTGTCCGTCCCTGCCTCGCGTACCTTCCTCTTACTCATTGGCCTGGGCTGCTGATCAGTGGTTCTCTTTCTGGGCCTCTCAGCTGTATTCCTACCACTGATCAGTCCCTTCTTAAAACCTAACTCCCTTTGCTTTGCTCCTTTTTCTTCTCGCTACTTCATACTTCTTAGCTGGCTCTTTCCTCTCTTTAAATAGTGTAAGTTCCAGCATCATCATCATCGTTACTGTTATTTTGTCTGTTTTCTCCTTGGGCGTATCATCCACTCACCGTTTTAATCTGTTTGTTCACGAAGCCTAAAACTACTGTTGTTCCGGACTTCTCCCTTGAGATTCAGGCTTTCACTTCTATTGATTGACAAGTTCCTTGGGGCCTTCCTAGATGTATTCTGAAACCAGGCCCACAGTTGGACGGCAGGACAAGGCAAAAGAAAGAGGTAGGCCATGCTGGATTGGTAGGTGGCGGGTTGAATAAGCAAAGGAACTTATATACAAGACTTGTCTTGGGTGGCTGCAAGAGGAGAAGATCTCTTGACTTGCCTGCCAAATCTTGAAAGTTTATATCCTTTGAGTCACGTATACAATCCAGATGGGTCTCAACAGTACATCACTATCTCAAGGCTGTGTCCTTGGAGCAGCCTCTGGGTGCAGAGAAGGCAAGCTGGACACCCATTCCAAGAACGGGGGGTGGAGTGAGAAGCCTCCAGTTGCCAGTGTCCAGCTCACAGGTCAACCAGTGGTCATGTCCTCTTGGTGACTCCAATAATTTCCTTGGCTTCTAGATAGATCCACTTGGGAGGGTGCACGAACCACTCCAACTTTAACTTATCCTGTTCATTTCCATTATCTTGGTGCTGTTTCTAGCTTTACCACCCCTGCCCACACCCCCAAATTCATCTTGTAAGTAGGAACCATAATGATCAGTCCCAAATGTAAATCTAAACGTTTCACTTGTCTGCTTATATTTCTTCCATTCATCTTTCTTGTCACCTCCAAGGTAAAGTCATAACTTCAGAGCCTGCCATGCTAAGAACTTCATGATCTTGTCACTGTTGATGTTTCCAACCTGACCTCCCACCACACCCACTCCCAGGTCATGAGGCTGTTTTATACTTTGAGACCTTATTTTTGTTGACTGTCTGGGCTATCCTGATTTTCTTTGCCTGACTTTTAGTTATCCTTACTTATTTTTTTGGAGGGCCTTTCAAGAAGTTTTTACCCAATCTGCAGTCTGAATTAGTTGACTTTCCTCCTGGCTTTTACTGGCAATCATCTTTTCATTCAAAAAACTTTATTAAGCCCCTAATTTTGTGCCAGATGCTGAGCTACATACTAGAAACATAATAGTGAACAGATTGATAGAAACCCATCCAACAGTGGACCTGACAGTCTCATAGGGAAGGGAAGCAGGTAATAAAAAGATGTTTTAAAAGAATGCAGTTAAGCCAGATTGGCTCCATGCTTGAGAATATCTGGGAATTGGCCAGCTTTAACAGATGGGGGCGGGGGGAGAGAACGGAGGCGAGACAGGTGCTGCAGATAGAGGTAATAAGTCATTTGAAGGCCCTTTCAGGAGAGGAGAGCACAGTCTGGGAACACAGATTCCAGACAACGGGCTGAGGAGGTAAGTAGAGACCAGATCATGAATATTCTGGTCATGTTAAGGAGTTCTTACTAAAGACGATAGAAAGCTTGAAGGATTTTGACATGACTAGATTTATATTTTAGGTGATGATTCCGGCTAGTCTGAGAAAAATGGAATTCAAGAGTGGCAGGGAAACGAGTTCAAGAGGGAGAGAAACCAGTTGGGACATCATTATAGTAATCCAGAGAAATGAAGACCGCAGCCTGTACAAGGGTATTGCCAGTGTGAAGGAAACAGATCCCAAAGGAATTTAAGAAAAAGTGGTGCGGACACCTGGGTGTCAGTCGTTAAGCATCTGCCTTCGGCTCAGGTCATAATCCCAGGGACCTGGGGTTGAGTCCAGCTATCATATATTCATAGCCTAGTACAGGTCCTTAAGGGTAGATGCTTGATAAATGTTGTTCTGTGAGAGTTTTCTGACTCAAGCACCCAGACAAATGGTCATTCTGATTTATAGAGGGAAACTCATTTGGTGGTGAGTGGTGGTTGAGTTTTAGGCATGTCAAACTCAAGACGCGCCTGTGGGAGATACACATGAAAATGTCCAGATCCATGGCATTTGGAAGAGATCAGTGGATTCTTTGTATACATAGAAATAAATAAATAAACAAATATATAAATAAAAGTTTCTATTATACTGAAATAGTCTGTTTCATGTCTGTCTCAACGACTATCCAGGGCTGTTCTTAATGACTTGATTCCCAAGCACCTAACACCACGTCTGGCACAAACAGAGCACCCAGTTAATGTTTGTTGTTGAAAGGAGCTACTTTTTAAAAATGGTTCATCTAAAAAAAAAAAAATGGTTCATCTAACAGGAGAAATCAGTAATAGTAGCCTCTAAGGAGGGAAAAGGGGAGGCTGAGTCAGAGTAAAAGCAGATTCTGATTGTATATACTTATGGTCCCCCCTCTATGTGCTTATATTGCTTAAGAAAAATAAAAGGATGGCCAAAAAAGTGTTCTGCTCAACTTTTCTGAACATTAGACTGAAAACCACACTCTGACTAGGGTCTGGTCAGTGTAAGATAGGATGGTAATGTCTGAAATCATGACAGCATTTTTGACCACATCCCGGACTGATTCACAGATTTGTTGTTGCATCATTGATGCCATTATTTAAATCACTTAATAATATTTATTCATTTCTTTAAAATGATGACTAATCATGAGTAGCCCACTGAAGTAAAATTATGAAGGGCATCAAGACAAAATATTTGAAGCTGCATATCCAGAGATGTAGATAACACCTAGTGCAAAGGAGTCTCGTAGTTTTATGCCTCCTTAACATTTCATAAGAGAGAAGACAATGTGTTATCTAACATCTATTTCTCTGCAACATCACCGGTTATATCTGATATGCAAAGCCCTTTGCACAAGTGTTGGAATATCCTTTGCACGTTTTAACAGTTAATTAAAATGAATAACTAAAGATATACAATGCTTTTATAGATTTTTGAATTACTATTTTGTGTATAATTTGATATAAAAGTTTGGGGCTATAGAGCTACTGAAAATGTGTGAATATTTAAAGAAAATAGCAAATTCGAGTAACATTTCTGTATGCATGGCATGTTCACTGGGTGGCGTGGTTGTATTAACGTTAACCTTATGCCCCTTGAAAATCAACGGAAGTAGAATGATAAACATCAAACACAATGTTCTAGGGGGAAAAATTAGATTCTAAATTTATTGACTTTAAAATACATGTGCAGAGTTCAGGCTTAAGAAAAACAGCATTGAAGTCAAAGTAGCTGTCTGCTTTGATTATCTTTTAATCATTCCAGACCCATTGATGTACTTCATCCCTCAGTTGTGTACATCTTTGTTAGTGGATTTGGGAACTGAACTCTACATTTGCAATGGTTTAAACATAATTTTTGTTGTGGATTCAAATGGAATTTTTAGTTTGAAACCATAAAACACATGTCCTCTGCTCATTTCTGATGAGCTCTAAACCAGATCCAAGGGAGAAAACACATGGTATGTTATACTCGAACCCCTCTAGGATCCTCCTCACCACCTTTCACACCAACGTCTTGTTTTAACATAAGATGTTAATATAGAATACCTTAGGGATTAATAGCCCAAACGAATGCGACATTGATAAAAATATTTGTCCAATGTGACTTTTTTTTTCCAAATATAATTTTCATGCCCTGGGTATTTCCAGTGTTGTCATTAAAATATCTTGTAGTGTTTCCAGTTATTTCAAGGGAGCTCGTGAGAGTCTCGAGAAAGAATATTAATGTTAATCAATTTAAGAAACAAAGCAGATGATGAGGGGAGGAGAGGCAAACCAGAAAAGAGACTCTCAATGATAGGAGAACATAATAAGGGAGGGATGTGGGTAGGGGACAGGCTAGATGGGTGACGGGTATTAAGAAGGGCACCTGTTGTGATGAGCCCTGGGTGTTGTATGCAAGGGATGCATCACTGAATTCTACCCCTGAAACTAATATCACACTATGTGTGAAATAACTGGAATTTAAATAAAACATTGAAAAAAATTAAAGAATAATAATGTTAAAATTAATCATTCATAACAAATTTTGGAAGAGAAAGTTACAATGAAACCAGTAATGACAGAGTAGCACAAATCAGAAAACTCTGGGGCAAACAGCTTTTGTCACAGTTCTAGTATCACATTGTCAATGGATCCCTTAATGCTAGTGACTTCTGTTATCTAGAGTAAGTCTAATATAGACTCTGTTTAGTGAAGCCTGAGAGGGAAATCATTTCTGAGTTCCCAACATCTTTTCATAGACCCTAATTCTGCTTTCTCTCAAGAAAGATACTCTGCGTGTTTTATCAAAAAATTTTGGTGTAAGTACGAAATAATAGTATCTAATTTCATCCTTGGTATTTAGAAAAATTTCACCTGTCAATTTTCATCCACTACTTATTAAGCAGACTCAACCTGGTAAATAAGAGTTTGGCCATATAGAGTCAAAATTCATACTGAATATTGCTGCTAGTATAGCCCATTATTATATATCTCATTTATAATATCTTTTGTTTGTGGTGCTTTAATAGTAAGAAATTGCGTTTCCAAAAAATGTCCCAGGTACCAGTTCCTCTGCATGCACTACCTCATTAATGCTAACAGCTACATGAAGTAGTTTCTATGCCCATTTTCAGATGAAAAACCAAAAGTGAAAATCACCAAAGAAACTAACAATTTACTCATAGTCATATAGCTAGGAGATCAGGGAGCCGAACGTTGAACCCAAGTACTCTCATGGTAGAAGACCTGCCCTGCGCTGCTCCACTGCACCACCTATGAACCCCTGCAGCGTAGCAGTAGGATCAGGGCTGATTCCTGTAGCCTGTGCAGCAGACCCCTTCTCTTTCCGTTCTGCAGCTTGTATCCCTAGGTCCTTGTAGCAAGGCTGTATCCCTAGATACCTTCTATCCTCTCCCACATCCCTGCAATACACACACACAAAACCAATGAGAGGGGCTATGGGGCATTGAGTGGCTCCTTTCGGGTTTAGTTGATGGATCCTTTCACCCAACTTCTTGGCTTCTTTGTGTTGTTCCAGGGATCATGACCCTCTGAAGGCTTTGGGGTGGGTTGGGAGCCTCACAAGAAGATTCTAGGCCTTCAGAGATGTCCTAGGTAGATATTCTCTCATACCTAACCCTCTTTTTCCACAATTTGGCAGCTTCCAAGTCTCCCTATTTCTCTAGGAATACCATCACTCCAAAGAGGGCGAAGTCCTAGGCTCTCCTGGGTTCTTCCTTTGTCTTAAAAGGAAGCCTCACAGAATCGCCATTTGTTGATTGCCACTTGCTTCTGGTTCTGCTCATTGACATGCTCTCCTTTCGGGGTTTTTCTCCAGGGATTAATATTAACTAAAACATAACACATTTAATAAATTCTCCTACTCCAAGAGTTGATTTCCTTGAGAAAACCACTATTTGCTTTCCATGAGAAATTCCTAATCATAATGTTTACACAGTTTTGACCTTATTTCTTGGGAACAAACCAACTGTCTTCTGCTAAGGGATTTTTTTTACCTTGACTGACAAGGAATTATTTATCTTGAAGTCACTTTATTTCTCCCCTAACCACAGCAAGTGTGTAGTCATGCGGGAGAATGTGGACATTCTATTTAACCTCTTATGTTTTCATTTTAAGCATGGAGACAGAAAGCAGAGTGGCAAACCACCTGGCTAGAACTAAGCTTCTAACCCCAGGACAAAGCAGACTCAACAAGCATTACAAAGATTTTGTATAGACTATAAATATACTGTGTGTCCGTGGGAATTCATTGAAAACTTGTATGTGTCTGACACTATATTTTCAGGACCAAAAATTAGGACATATTACCAGTGCAAAATATTGTTTTAACTTTCTATTCTTTTCTAGGCCAGTGCAAAGGAAAGACTCTGCTTCTCCTCTCCACATTCTATCGCAATTCTAGTCACCAAATGTGTGGGTTTCTCCCCCACACTGACCAATTCTCCAATGCCCATTGGGTGACCTACAGTTCAATTCAGTTCTGACACTAACTACCAGGGATTAGCATCAAGTCCCACAAGAACCCAGCCCACAAGGCTGCCCCACTTCAGATACCAATCATATAGGTCCAAGGTTTGACACCTGTGCTTCTGACCAATAGCTATAAATTGGGGTTTCCATGACCCCTTCAACAGGTTTAATAATTTGCTAAAATGGCTCAAAAAACTAAGGGGAATGCATTTACCCATTTACTGCGTAATGAAGGATATGATAAGAGACACACAGAAGGAGGTCTAGGGTGGTCCCGAGTGCAGGAGCTTCTGGCCCCATGAGGTTGGGGTGCCACCTCCTGATGAGTGACTACCGTCACCAAGCAGAAGCTCTCGGAATCCCATCGTATAGGAATATTTATGGAGGCTTCATCACATAGGCATGATTGATCATTAACCCGATCCCCATCTCTTCTCCCTATCCTAAGAATGGGGGAAAGGCTGAAAAGTTCTAAGCTTCTAATCATGACTTGGTCATTCTGATGGCCAGCTCCATTCTGAAGCCATCCAGAGCCCACCCAGAGTCACCTCACTAGAATAAAAGATAACTCCTGTCTCCCAAGAAATTCCAAGAAATTTAGGAGCCCCGTGTCAGGAACTAGGGTCAAAAACAAGAACAAAAGATGCTCCTAGTGTTTGTACTGCTGAGGATGTTACAAGGTTTTAAAAGCTCTGTGCCAGGAACCAGGGGGTGGAGCGGGCATGGACAGGAGGAGAGAAACCATATATTTTGCCTATTATTTCTGTTTCCTTCTTAGAGAAATGGAGGCCTTTTCTAGATAGGTTTGAAAAAAAAAAGACAAAGATTCTCATTTTTATTTCACAAATAATACTATGAATATTTTATTTATTAAGTTCCCAACTATTTACCGCTTTGCCAATGGAGAATTCTACATTTGAGTTGGGGGAAACAATTTCATTTCAGGGAAAATAAAGGTTTTTTTTCCTAGAGGATGACATCTCCCAGAAAGCGGATGAGGGAGAGAGGTAGCAGGGGCTGGAGAGGTAAGGGTGGGAAGACCACTCATTGGGCAGCCCGGCCACAGAATCCCAGTAGCCCTGCCCCCTGCTTTAGCCTCGCCTCCTATGGCGTTTGTTGCTCCCAAATGGGAGGTGAGGGCTCTTGGTATATGAGTTTAGAAATTAAGAGATTAAGAAAAACGTGTTATGTGTTAGAGCTGCCATAGCTAGTACCATAAACAGGTTGGCTTCAACACCAGAAACTCACTGTCTCACAGTATGGAGACCAGAAGTCCAAGATCAAGGTATCAACAGTACTGGTTCCTTCTCAGGTTATGAAGAAGGGTCCGTTCTGTGCCTCTCCCCAGAGGCTGACGGTTTGCTGCCGTGTCTGGTTTTTCTTGGCTTGTAGATGTACCACCCCAATCTTTGCCTTTATCTTCACATGACATTCTTTGTGTATGTGTGTCTGGGTCCCAGTTTCCCATTCTTTCACGGACACCAGTCATATAGGAGTAAGGGCCACTCTAATGATCTCATTTAACTTGGTTGTGCCCAGAAAGACCCTGTTTCCAAATAAGGTCACATTCTGAGATTTTTGTGGATGTGGACTTCAATGCACCTCTTTTGGAGAACACAATTTAACCCATAGAAGATGGATCACAACATCATGAACGAAAAGCCTTCCTGCGCAAGGTCTATAAATAGCCTGAGGGCTCAAGCCAGGACAAATGTGCCAGCTCCCCTCGGAGCACAGTACAGTTCCTGGATTCATACTTTGGAAAACCAAGAGCTAATTACTTATTATTTTTATATTACTAATGCTCTTTGAGTGCAACATGCTGAATCCGTATGATCCACTTTATTTTTCTTAGAAACTGCGCTCTTAAAAAGTAGTCTGGATAACTTCAGAATGAACAAACAGAAAGTTAATTGAACTGGTGACTCTTTGGATCTCTTTCATGGAGGAAAACAAAAATGGGGTTTTATGCAACCGAGCCTGGAAGATTGCTTTAAATTTCCCCAGGACTGACAGTGTCTGTGAATTCTAAACTAGGCACTTGGTGAATACACAGAGATAAAGATAAAGGTGAATACACAGAGATAAACAAAGTATGGGTTTAGAAACAACTTCAGAAGGGTTCCCAAGCCCCAGGCTGCTGATAACATGCGACTTTGCTAACCATGAAAGAGCTTGTTTTCAGGGAGCCCTGTGACAGAGTCCACCTTAGTTAGCTCTGCAGGCAGTTCTAGACCAGCACCAGGGGGCACCACGTACAGTGACGCCGGTCCAGAGCATCTCTCAGAGCTGACCAGCTGAGGACCAGTGACCCTACTTAAGGAAAGCTGCCTGAGAGGATGGTCAAGGGGCGTACGCCGCAAGGGAATCCCAAGTAAAAATGGAGGTGCCCACCAACGGGAGACTCTGTCTTCTTCTCCCTCGTTGATCTGCAGAACCTGTGGCCCACCACAGAGCTCCCACTGGAGAACAGTAGATCACTGTGGGGAGAGAACCCTTAGGACAACCTGACAAGGAATCCAGAGTAAGAACATGTTTGTAACATGACAGAAAGTGCCTATTTCTTTTGTAGACATTATGAATACGTAGGGTACGCTGGTGTAGCCTGTACCTGCAGGGCTCAACGGCACTGAAATAAATACCTGGGAAGAGAACCCATGATATGAAACCCGAGGCTCCAAATGAAAGGATAGGGTGTTTGGGTCGGGGGCAGGATCTTTAGAGCAGCTTAAGCAGCCATAGGACCAAGGCAGGGAGCCCTCCTCCTCCCAAAAATATTACATCAGAGGTGGAGTTAGTCTAGCCTGAGGACAACTGAACACCTCTCCAAGAAACTAAGTGTTCCTTCCTTACAGAGACCACCACATCCACAGAAGCCACCAGCAAAGGAGAGCCACTTCAGACCAGGGGGATTCCAGAAATGCCTTCCATGTTGGTCCAGAATAGAGCTGGTTTTGTAGGATGAACTCTGGGTCTCTTGTTTCTCCTTCCTGCCTTCAGCTTCAAAGAAAATGGGCCTAGAAAGAAGAGAGGGGAGTAGGGGTAGAGCTTCACCTTCTCCCCTCCTGTTTTGAATTGGTAAATCTATGTTTTAATGATTGAAAGTGGCCCAAAAGTTGTGGAATCTGCCAAGATGCGATTAAAGAAACAAAAGAGAGAGATTCAAAATAGCATAGTTGGAGGCAATAATTAAAGGAAACAAAACAGTTTAGAATTTATAGTGCTTGGCATTGTAAACACTCCTGAGCCAGTAATGATCCTATTCTTAGATGGAATCTCCAGGCCTGACTGCTAGACATAACTAAAGACGGCTTGTTAAAACATGAGACCAAAATAAGTTGTCTTTTGGGGCTGTTTTCAGTGTTTGAGCTTCTAATCATTAAAGAGTCATTATACTGGCTGTTCTAGACATAGGTATCCCATTTCCATAAATTTATCAAAATATTTATCTAACAAATGTATATTGATTGCCTAGTATTAGATGGGCGTTGTATTAGATGTGGGCAGTAGAAGTGTGTAGAAGATATGGTCCATGTTCTTGAAAAAGTCATTGTGTGTGTGTGTGTGTGTGTGTGTGCATGCACATGTGCCTCTGGGCATGTGCATGTTTATGAACGGCTAATTATACCTCAACTAGAGAAGACGGATACCAGAGGGCTGATAGGTGGTAACAGGGGCTCCTGGGTAGCTTAGTCATTAAGCATCTGCCTTCAGCTCAGTTCTTGATTCCAGGGTCCAGGAATCAAGCTCCACATCAGGCTCCCTGCTTGGGGAGAAGCCTTCTTCTCCCTCTGCCACTCCTCCTGCTTGTGTTCCCTTTGTCTCTCTCTGTCAAATAAATGCATAAAATCAGAAAGAAAGAGAGGAAGGAAGGAAGGAAGGAAGGAAGGAAGGAAGGAAGGAAGGAAGGAAGGAAGGTGATGACAGCTCCCAGGAGGAAGCTGCGAATCTCCAGGGGAATCAATAGTCTTCACACAAAGCAGGACATTTAAGCTGATCCTGGGAGGAGGAGCCCATTAAGCCCTCTAAATCCATATTCAGAGGAGTTCTTTTTTCCGCCTGGCAGTTAAAAGAAAGCGGGAGGGCTCTGAAGGGGGGAAGAAGTGCTGGAGGGAGGGAGGAGGCCCACCAAGGACAGAAGCCCGGTGGGCTGGGCTGAGTCTCCAAAGGGCAAGGAGAGAGGGAGGAGGTGCTGCCAGAGTGGGAGGGGCAGCCGAAACTAGGGCCTGATCACTTTACTGAGGTTCGTCCCCATTCCCTTGATGTCTATCAGGGGTCTTCTCATAACTCTATTCCATTTAGCAGGCAGGTTTGGCCAGTGACCAGACAGACAGGACGGTCCCTGATTCTTAAGACTTTACAGTTTGAAAAAACGTGCAAATGTGTAGAGACATAAAGATCAGTAAAACAGGGGCTAAAACACTTGTAAATGGAAGATCCCAAAGGAGCCACTGAGCACGTACAGACATGAGGTTCAAGTTCTCTCCATCCTTAGCTCTCTCCGAAACTTTGGTGATCTATTCCAGTTTCCATGACGTGTACACTAGAACATCAGTTAGTTGCATGATTTGGAGCAAGTCTTGGAGAGATCCCATTTTTAAAAATAATCCTAAAACAAGAAGGTCGGGCTCAATTACCATCATGATCCTTTCCAAATATATCAGTTATGACTCTCTGAGCTTAGTTCAGTAAGTGCTAAGGGTACCACAGACTTGGATCACTAGGATGAAATCCATTCATTTAAAAGCAATGTGTTGAGCATCTATTAGTAAAGTTCCTCAGTAAAATGCAGGCTACCTACTTATATTTGAATTTCAGATAAAGAATGAAGACTCTTTTTAAATACAAGGATGTTCCATGAAGTATATTGTGCATATTCAAATATTATACTTAAAAAGTATATTTGATTTGAAATTCAAATTTAGCTAGATGTCCTCTTTAAATATACAGTTCTTCTAAATCTAACATCCTTACAAGGAAGAGCTGAGCTCTATGGATTACGGTGAATCTGGTATAGATCCTACCCTGGCCCTAAAGGGTGAGAGAAGACTCAAATGTCAGTAATCATATTACAATGTGAAAAGTGATAAGTGTATGCAAAACATACAGAGAGAAGGCTATGAAAGTTCATGAGAGGGAGAAATGGCTTCCAGCCATGAGAAGTAAGGGAAGACTCTGAGGAGGGCTGGGCAAAATGGCAGGAGTGAGGCTGGTGTACATGGAAGGGGGAGAGGGAAGGGTCTCCCTGGGAGAGCTGGCAGTTCCAGAAGAGTCTTGGAAGTGGGAGAGCTGAGAATAAGAGAGGACACTAGTCACTGGGTGGACCTGTGTCCTGCATGCCTGGAGGGAAATCATGGCAGAAGGGACTGGAAATGTAGGGTTGGGCCGTATCACAGGAAGTTGGCTGGCCAAAGGTAGGATGATGGAGGCTGGAAATCTGAAAAGGCTAAGGGGTTGTACTTGGTGTTTGAGGTTTTCGATCCAGGGTGACACCAGCCACTAGGAGGAGAGAAGGTGAAGGATCATCCCCAGCTACTCACTTCCAAGAAAACATGGCTCCTTCATGTCCTCTCTGTTCATGAGAGAAAATACTTATCTTAATAAACATAGTAAGTGGAGAAGTAACGTGGTAAAGTGGGAGAAAACACAAGCTTGTCTGAAAACACTGTGAGTTCAAATCCACATTCCTCCTCTGTAGGATCTTATTTCCTGTCTCTGAAGCCTGGTTTCCTTATCTATCAATGGGACGAACAGCACCATCCTTTGCTTGCATGTCATGAGTGAGTACCGGTATCTACCTGAAACTCAGGAGGAGCTCATTAAAACTGATAACAATGTGAGCTATTATTTCACACACTACTTATTCTCCTCTACCCTCAAGTGTCTTTCTTTATTGTAACAGGCGAACAATAGAAAACTCCCTTTCAAAACATTCATTTTTTTCTCCTTATAAAAAAATACTTTTTTGAAAAATAAAAAACAACATACCCACTTGAACTGAAAAAAAAAAATGAAAAAGGGAAAAGAAAAAGAAAAACCAAGAAGTCAATATTTGGAATATTGGGGCCGAATATTTGCTCTCGATGTGTTCCCTCAATACTGAAGGAAAGCTAGATTTCTGTCCTAACTAAAGTATCATATAGTTTGAACAAGTATCCTGGGAAGAGCTTGAGTAGTTATTTTGGGTAGTTATTTGGGCAATTATTAGCTGAAAGCAGGCATTTCTACTTAAGTATCTGTGGCCTGGCCAGACCGTGCGAAAGTTCTAGGTCAGCTCATGAATCAGGGAGTCTCAGGGTGCTCTGTGCTCAGTGGGGGAATAAAGCCTAGTGTTCATGACCTGTGAGAGCCAGAGAGAAGGGGAACTTGCCCAGGAATAGAATAGTTTACTCCTTGTAAGGACTTATTCTAGATAATTCTTCTTGTTTCTAGTTTTGTCCCCTAGAAGTCTATCTCAGTTGTTTTCGTAAAACAGGCCACAAAGATGGATGATAAATTTGTTCTCTGAGAAAAGCACCTAGAGGAACACTGACCCAAAGTATACTGTCAAAGTCTGACATAGCCACCGGAGCTGAGATTGCATTTACAGATAATACCTCCCCATCTGGGTACTTTTCTTTTAAAAATGAATTATCACCAGTAGCTACCTTTATTCATATCTTTTCTCCTCAACCTCATTCCTGCCCCATTGCTGAGCATCTAAAACAGATTTGGGGGGAAGAAAACCTACCCATCCCTTTGTCTTTCCCGCCAAGCCTGCTGTTGGCTTCGAGCTCATTCCTACGAAGGTTTATTCTCATACTTGGTATTTGGGGTCAGTAAACTCAGTTAGTGCACAGCTGTGACACAGGAGGATTCCTACAGGCTTTAAGCACATGTACGTGATTTTATCAGTCCCAGAAGACTGGCCCTTGAGCTATTTGCTTGGGTAACATTCTTGGCAGAGCTTCTTTCTTTGTTTTTAATAATGTTCTGGGTTCATGTTTGGGAGACTCTCAAATTTATTTCCAACTAGATAAAGGTGACCTTCCCTTTCTCCAAGCTATGTCTCCCGGGAGACTCATGAATCCTGTGGAGGTCTCTCAGAGCTGCCATTAGTTAGCTGGGAGACCACCTTCAGTCCTAAAACAGACTAAGACCACACACTGAGGAAGGACAGAATGGTCAGGCGTATCACACCACATTTTTATCAAATTATTCGGGTTCGCCCTTGAAGACCTGATTCGTGCTTGAACATTGAGAGACGTTTTGAAGTCAAGGTGGAGAAACCGAAGGGAGTGAAGTCACAGAGCTTGGAGTTCGGATGAGTCACATTCAGGACAGAAACATCTTGGGCTCAGTATCTGGGGACACTGAGAACAGATGGCTTTAGAACTTAGCTCTCATTTGTCTGGGTGGCCCCCAGGTATGCGTCATCACTCTCTGACCTAGGTGGGGCTGAGGTGGCCGTGACAAGACCACTGGCCTCCATTCCTTCTGTTTGCCAAGCCTTAATTCCCACAGGACTCATCAGTGTTAATCTCGCTTTGGGAATGAGCTATCGGAGCAATCCCCTTCTTCCTACTTCTCTTTCTGCCTCTCTAGAACTTTGAAAAACATGAAATTCAAACACATTAAATGTAAACAGTGGATGATACCAGCATTGGATGCTAAAGTTGAAAGCAAGACTTGATATTCTGAAGTAAAGTGTGCTCTTTAAGTATGAATTATTTTACAAGGTTGATTCCTGCCACTTTACTCAAATATTCCCCAAATGATGACAGAGTACAGTCGTAATTTAAAACACTGGAGATGCCCCGGGTAGAAGAAAACACTTGTCTTGCCTTTCAGTTAGGAAAGAATAACACCCAGATCAAAATAATCGGGTAGTGACGTTTACTTAGAAGATAGCACTGGCCTCTAGGAAACAGAATCCAAACCAGTATTTCTCAAAAATATTCACCCCCATGACCCACAGATAGTTTTCCTACATGAGAAAGCATCTCAATGTTTGTTGCAGAGTCTCCATCAGCAAAGAACAGTACGTTGTACATATAACATGCTTCCACATTTTCAAGGCGTTTTGCACGTGCTCCTGAATTGTACATGACAATATAACCCTGTGCCGGTGTCACTAACCCCATTCCCCAAATGAGGCCACTGAGACAGAGCAGATAAGGGCCCTGCATAACCTACATGCCTTGTGATCGTCAAGTAGAGACAGACTAAGTCCCGGCCACAACCTTCCTCCATGTGCAAAGGACCTTCCTGAGTTCTTTGGGGTCACTCTTCCATGGTGGCAAAGCCCTCCAAAATTGGAAAGATGTGCAAAAGGAGGGGGAGCCATTCTGCAACTTTCTTCTCTATAGCCTTTTCCTCCCCAGATGTAAAATCTATAAAGAAAAGAAGACTGGCTTCTAAACACTGAGCTTTGCTCAAAGAGAATTTACTTCTCTGATAGAAAAGGAGTACTTCTTCAGGGTCATACAACAGCACTGCTTACCTAGATCATACAACAGCACTGCTTACCTAGATCATACAACAGCACTGCTTACCTAGATCATACACCACACTGCTTACCTAGATCATACAACAGCACTGCTTACCTAGATCATTCAACAGTACTGCTTACATAGATCATATGGTTTCCAGCTCCTTTTCCATCTTTTCAGTGACTACCCCAAGAAAACAGAGAACATTCTACTGGCTTAATAATTTTGTAGGGGCACCAGGGTGTCTCATTCATTAGACAGTTGATGCTCGGTTTCTGCTCAGGTTGTGATCTCAGGGTCATGGGACTGTGCCCCATGGAGGTCTCCGTGCTCAGTGCTGAGTCTGCTTGTCCCTCTCCCCTCTTTCCCTCTCCCTACGTGCTCTCTTTCTCTCTCAAATAAATAAACAAAATCTTTTAAAAAATGATCTTGTGAAACACAGTGCTTGAATTTCAGAGTAGAGATAAAGGAAACACACAAGCCATCTTGTCGATTTTATGTTTCTATCCCAGAAATGTGAGTGTTCTCTTACAGGGAAGAATTATTTTTTTTTTTTTCCTGCCAGAAGCCACAAGGTAAATAACAATCTGCTTGACACGCACACAAGTAATTGTACTTTGGAATTTGTAGCTGCAATTTGGAATTCAACCAGTTGTTGCATACATACAAGTATGTCCTTGTCCTGTCACGCTAAATAGAGTGATGTGCACGTTCAATGTGCAATTCATATCTTCCATGTCCTGTTTCCCCTTCGTTCCCTGCATTGGAATATTTTTAGCACTCAATACATTTTGCCAAATCAATCAGAAATGAGACAAAAGAAATAAAATGTCCCATCTACAAGTCTGTAACAGTCAACAACAGTGGCAGTATTTTTCTTTCAGATAAACAAAACACCAGCTCCAAGCAAAAGCAATCTTGGAGATGTGCCTCAATGACTTGGCAATCAATAGTTCCCAGCTCAAAAACTAAACATAAAACAAAACATTACCTTTGTTGTTGCAAACGCCATCAGAATAACTTACCATCATCAATTCAAGTATGATTAGATTGTAGTTTTACAAAACTATTAGGGACTATTTTGTTTTGCTCCTTCCTTGTTCTCAATTACATGTGTAGCAAGTTGGGGTTCTCCCTCTCCTTTGTTCCTTTTTCGCTGCTCTGCCCATTTCTGTGGAAAGAGAGAACTGATTTAAAAAAACAAAAACAAAAAAGGTCGACACTTGATGAAGATAATACCAATGATTGCCAAGAGGAAGACGTTTTGTTTTGTCTTGTAACTACCATGCTCTGAAAAATTTAAGAACCAAACGTCTGCTCCATGATTCATAGTCTCAATGTGATGTCATTCATCAAGAGCGGAACCAGGATATTTGCTTGAAACCTTAATGCCCGACGGGTTTACAAAATGGATTTAAGCATGTGAAGGTGGGCAGAAAAGGAAGGGAAAAAAGGGGAGCGAGACCAGAGGGAGCAAGAAAGCAATTTGCTTGTCTCGATCTTGGGAAGAGGTAAAGTCCGGTGGTTCGTGTCGCCATTCTCCGGAATTGAACAGCAAAAGTTGAATCTATCATCTTGTTAAATAAGAGAACTAATAGTCTGGCTTCGAAGAGTTATTTTAAGAATTAGAGTGCCTGGGTGGCTCAGTGGGTTGGGCCTCTGCTCAGGTCATGATCCCATGGGCCTGGGATCGAGTCCGGCATCGGGCTCTCTGCTCAGCAGGGAGCCTGCTTCTCCTCATCTCTCTCTCTGCCTACTTGTGATCTCTCTCGGTCAAATAAATAAATAAAATCTTTAAAAAAGAGAGAATTAAATGAGTTAATCCATGTAAATTGCTTAGAACAGTGGCTGACAAGTAATCATTTTCTAAATGTTAGTCATTTATATCTGAGTTTGTCTCATTAGAATTGGTGGGGATTTTGAGAGCTAAAGTGTGCTACTGTTTTGGCCTCTTTTCCGGACTACATATGTATGTTGAATCAGTCTTTGGTTATTATGGTCCTAAGTGACAATCCATTACATTCAGTTTCCAAATTCCCTTTATGGCACAGTAATGCCTTTGCGTTCCCAGCTCACAGGAGACCATCACTATCTCAGAAGATCCCATAATTCTTCTTGAGGAAAGAGCTCAAGCTCCCTGCTTTTTTTCAAATCTACATGATTTGTTTGTTTCTTGAGCTAAGTGCACTAAGGTTAACAGGTTATTTTCCTATTTTTAGTGTGCAGTCATATTTTTTACATAAAATCTTGTGTTTCCTTGTTTTATTCAAAGTGCCGTGAAAGGAAATGCTCACAATATACTATCAATTTTTTTTAAAGACAGGACAAAACTCACGTGTGCACAGGTGAACCCCAATAGTTTATTGTGGTTGCCTCCAAAGGTGAGCTGATGGGCAACTTCTGTGTACCTTCCTTATAGTCTTGCATATTTTCTGAATTTTCTTAAAATGCTCAGATTCCTTTGACTGATAATGACAACATTAAGTAAAATGTTTATGGAGAAACAAAGCCAAAAAAAAGTGCCCAATTTCCCTTGCATCATATCCTACTGGATTACAACCACGAGTGATCTCACCGCTGACCCAAGATGAAATGATAAAAATAAACGGTACCAATATGTTTCAAAGATTGCTTCATCAGGAGCGCCTCAGTGACCCAGTCAGTTAAGTATCTGCCTTCAGCTCAGGTCATGCTCCCAGGAACTGGGGTCGAGTCCCGCTTCAGGCTCTCTGCTCAGTGGGGAATCTGCTTCTCCCTCTCCCTCTGCTGCTCCCCCTGCTTGTATGTGCACTTGCTCCCTCTATCAAATAAGTAAACAAATCTTAAAAAAATATAAGATTGCTTTATCAGAATAATGTGGCTGATGGAACCCAAACACATGGCATTTTCTCTCTCCTTGATACTATTTAGTCCACATCACAAAGAATCTATGTATCACTCCCACAAATAAGATGGCTAGTCTACGTTAGAGCTATTGACAATTCCAGGCTTTTTAGAATTAAAAAGGAGGGAGGAAGTGGAAAAGATTTTGTCCAACCCTAAATGCTATGTATAACATCAAAACCATTTCCATTTGGTTTTAAAAAGTAAATCCAATAATGAAGTTACTCTAGAGACTTGACATGAGGTAGCAAAGTTGTTTCAGTTCAAACAAAACAAAAACAAAATTTTTTAAATGGCCTGGTTTCTCCTCAAAATGCATGTCCCAATGCTACTGTAGCATTGGGATCTGTATGGTATCAAAAGAAATCTTTTGATTCATTTAGTTAACTCAGCAAAATTCATGGAGTGAGAGAACAACAGAATTCTACTCAACTCTAATGTTACTTGAATTATTAAATTCCTGTGGTTACCACTTAAAGCATGATTTTGGCCTTTTTCTCCCTAATACTAAGCCCAAAGAATTCTATTCAAGTGATACTTATTATATCAACCATGTTTAGGACTGTATTTCACTGTGAGTAAAAAATTTCAAATTGGGCCTATCTCACATAACATCCTTTACTTAGTGAAGATGTGAGAAGAAAAATGGAGAGAAATGCTTTCTTTGATATTTAAAAGGCTAATTGGTTTTTTTCTCTTCCAGCTATGGAAGTCCTAAAATTCTGAAATCCTTAAAAGCTTCATGTATTTTTCTCTGTATGAGTTTCAAGTGTTTTCTGGACAAGATACTTGAATATGGACTTTTTTTTTTGCATGAGAGAGATGAACATAAAATTAATATGGTATAATGATATAAAGCATAATTAGATTATCCTAAAGAGACATCTCTATAAATACACTGAAATGGCTTAGTAAACAATCAAGACATTTTGCACAACAGCTCTGGCCAGACCTATGCAGGAGGAGATAACAGTCCAATGTCGTTTGTGAGATTAAATATGAAATGGGGTATAGTTGCACTGAGCCAGAAGGTAATAGAATCATATGATCAGAATTTTAGATCAGGAGGATACCTAAGAAATCAACTAACCCAATGCTAGCATTTTAAAGTATGAAAAATAGTGTTCAGAAAGATGGACTTTTCCAAGGTCAGAGTCAATATCACAATTAAATTTAATTATAAGAAGCATGTACTAGGCATCAGGCATTTAGAACCCCAGAGAACAAAGATTTTTTTAAAAGATTTTTAAAAAAATAAGACAAATCCTCCTTTGATCTGATTAGCCACTCTCTCATTGGAGAACCAGGCAACATTGAGCGTGGTATCATAATACTATGATAGAGGTGTACACATTGTCTGACTCAGAGTTTCAGAAAAGGCTTTCTAGACAAGATGAGTTATCCAAGCCAAGAGTGGCAGGAAGAGCATTCCAGGGAAATGCAACTGCAGGAGAAAAGGCATAGGGGTATCGTACGCAGAGGAATTAATGAGGAGAAAAGTGTGGAGGCAGAAGGATGCTGAGAGCTTTTCAAGGTAGCGACAGGTCTTAGAGGGACAGACAGTTGGACCTGATCCTTTAAAATAGTAATATGAGGCATTCAAAGAGTTTTAAGCCTGAGAATATTAGGAATTCGGATTTACTCCATCTTCTACGTGCAGTGTGGAGGAAGAGTGACCTGTTAGGAAGGGATCAGAGCAGCCGAGGCCAGACGTGATGGAGCCACAACCTAGAGCTGAGTCCAACCTGGAGTCCGCAGCATAAAAATGCCAAAGAGGGGCACATTCAAAAAATATGAGGAAGTAGAACTTCATCCCTTTTTTACTTATTTAATTTTTTCCAGCTTTATGAAGGGAAAAAATGACAACGTTGTATATCTTTAAAGTGGACAACCTGAGGATCTGGCTACGAGTGCGTGATGAAGTGGGAACCACGGTCAAGGTCACTAACGCATCTACCAGCTCACATGGCTTTTTGTTGTCACCGTGAAGAAGCTTACGATCTAGTCCTGGAGAATATCAAGTATATGATACTGGATTTTTGGCGACAGTCACCGTGCTGCATATCAGAGTTTGAAGTTTATTCATCTGAGAGCTAAAAGCTGTCCCCTTTGACCCACCTCCCCCCGCTTTCCCATCCTCCCCCCCCAATCCCTGGCACTCACCGTTCTCCTCTCTGTTTCTACAAAGTTCTGTTATGCACTACAGTATGGATAGATCTTAAACATTCAATGCTAAGAAAGAAGCAAGACACAAAAGGCCACATATTCTATGATTGTGTTTATGTCCAATGTCCAACATAGGGAAATCCTTGGAATCAACAGCAGACTTGATGATTAAAAGAGGCTGAGGAGATGGGGAAGTAGGAAATGCCTGCCAGTGAGTATAGAGGCTTTTGTTGACGTGAAATGAAGGTTCCAGGGTCAGATGGTGGTGACTGATAGACAACTTTGTCAATATACTGAAACGACCACTCTGTGCAGTTTCAAATGATGAACTTTGTGGAGACTTAGTTGTATTTCAATAAGGCTGTATTGAGAAGAAAACCTTTTTTTTTTTTTTTTTTTTTTTTTTTTTTGCAGGGCACCTGAGTGGCTTACCTGGTTGAGCATCTGACTCTTGATTTCGGCTCAAGTCACAATCTCAGGGTCATGAGACTGAGATTCACATTGGGCTCTGCATTGGGCTCTGCACTGGGTGTGGAGTCTGCTTAAGCTTCTTTCTCTCTCCCTCTCCCCCTCCTCCCCACTGCTAACGTTTGTGCTTTCTCGCTCTCTCGCTCTCTCTCAAAGAAGAAGGAGGAGGAGGAGGAGGAGGAAGGGGAGGGGAGGGGGAGAAAGAAAGAGAGGGAAGAAGGAGGCAGAGAAAAATATTAAAAATATGTAGAGGTAGAATTGTCAAGGATTAGAAGACCATGTTTGCTTTCAGATTTCTGACTTGCGTAGCTGCATAGATGATGATGCCCAAGGACTTGCACAGGAGACTTTTGTGTTTGGAAGAAAAAAATGAATTCAGTTTTGAGCACAGTAAGTTGGCAGTACCTGTGGGACATCCAGGCTGATATGTCCAAAAGGATATGTGAGTCTGCAGTTCAGGCTACAGTCACACTGGGGTAGTTTATGTAAGAGTTGTCACCCTACAGGTCTTAGTCAAAATGATGAGTGTGGATGAGATAACGAAAGAGTAAATAACCAAGACTATTGATTGAAAACCTGTAAGACACACACAAACACAGCTATCAGGAAAGGATCAGAGAAGAAAAGGGGAGAGTCGACGGAGTGTTCTGATAGATGCGAAAGGAGACAGCTGAATCTCAAGAAGCGTGTGGTGGCACAATGTCGAATGCCGCTTCACTAGACAGGGAAGCCTGCAAAGATAAGTCTCGAAAAGCATTACTGGATTTGGGTCATGTCTGGCAATCTTTGCCAAGCATGGTGTTGGAAATCACATTATGTAACATTACAACAAATGGCTGAAGTTACTCCCAGCCCAGGGCTGTTCCCCCTCTAGAACACGCAACACAACTTTAAACTCCCTCTCTCTCACTCTCTCCCAAGTACTCAAAATTCATGTGCAGATTACTATTTTGTGTGTTTTGTTTAAATGCAGTAGAGATCTGTGGAATGTAACTTTAGGACTATTGGCTCAGCCAGTCCAATATTGGAACTAAATTTATAGGTTCTACTGTGTCTGTTACTAGAAAAGAAAGTGAAAAACCATTAGAGAGGGGCTTCTAGAAATAATGTGCTTTTAAATGTATCTAGTTTCTAAAGGAAACATTTCATCCAGTTTTGGGTTTTATGGTTTAAAAGGTGCTCAGTTATCAGGATGATCAGAAAAGATTAAAGATAGGTATAGGTTTGGGACTTCAAGTTACAATGACACCCTAAAGGATTTCCTTCAAGAAATACATTGAATATGAAAAACAGGTTTTAGAATAAAACTTGTACCTCAATAAAGCTATTTTTAAGAAAAGTCTCAAAAAAATCCGGAGGAAGGGCAGAGACTGTGGTCTCTGGTCAAGTCTGGCTTTGTATATTTAGACAAAGACTGAATTGCACAATGATTATTTTTCTTTCTCATCGTCTGACTTGGTTAACTCTGCTTTCAGTAGTAAAAGTTTATGGGAAATTTAAATACTTAATTCCCTAGAGGACCTTTGACTTTTCTGTTATCCTCAGAGGAAAAACATCCAAATAACAGATGCAAGAATTTCATTAATGATGAAAACGGTAGAGTTTTTAAACGTTGTGGTTTTTTTATTTTTGAGAAAGATTACCAGTAGTTTTATTTATTTGCCTAAGAATCCTTTTTCTCAACAAATAAGTTCACTTTCTGAAGTCCCTGCAGATGAAATTAACTATAGGGCTATGTCTTAGCCAGTTCCGGCTGCTGTCACAAACTCGCTAGACTGGGTGACTTAAACAACTCTACTGGAAGCTGGGAAGTTGATCAAATGCTGAACAATTCAGTTCCTAGTAAGAGCCCTCTCCCTGGTTTGCAGATGGCCATCTTTTTGCTGTATCCTCATAGGGAAGACAGACAGAGGTTATCTCTCCGGTGTCTTTTCTTATAAGGGCACTAATATCATTTGGTGGGGGGGGGGGGGCTCCTTCATGATCTAATTAAGTCCCACAGGCCCCATCAACAAATACTATCCCACTGGGAATTAGGGATTCAGTATATGAATTCGGGAGGAATTTAAACATTCAGTTTATAGCAGACTGTAATGTCTTTATGAATTCTGTAGGCAAAGAAAAAAAAACTATTAAAAATTTAAAAAAATTTCAAATATCTCCTAGCAATTAGAAAGAGTGACCCCAAGTATATACATGCTGACTTTATGCATTTATATAATTGTAAATACTGTGAACCCTTGAACAACATGGGTTTGACCTGTGTAGTCCACTTATCTGCAGATTTTTACAGTATAGTGCTGTAAATGTATTTTTCTCTTCCTTATGATTTTCTTTCTTTCATTTTTTTAAGTAGGCTTCATGCCCAGCATGGAGCCCAAAGCAGGGCTTGGTTGCGTAATCCTGAGATCCAGACCTGGTGGAATCAAGAGTCACACTCTCAACTGACAGAACATCCAGGCACCCCTTCCTTAATAACATTTTCTTTTCTTTAGCTCACTTCATTGTAAGAATACCATATATAATAAATATAACATACAAATTATGTGTTAATTGACTATTTATGTTATCAGTAAGGCTTCTGGGTTTGTTTTTTTTTTTAAGATTTTATTTATTTATTTGACAGACAAAGATCACAAGTAGGCAGAGAGGCAGCGGGAGAGAGCGGGGGAAGCAGGTTCCCTGCTGAGCAGAGAGCCCAATGTGGGGCTTAATCCCAGGATCCTGAGATCATGACCTGAGCCAAAGACAGAGACTTTAACCCACTGAACCACCCAGGCGCCCCATCAGTAAGGCTTCTTGTCAACAGTAGGCTCTAAGTAGTTGAGTTTCGGAGGTGTCAAAGTTATATGTGGCCTTTTACTGTGCAGTTATGACTATACATGTTATAACTATAGTTACGTACTAGTAAATAGTTACTCTTTCAAGTACTGTAATATAGATCTCCTATTTATTTGCTGTATTTGAATTTTTGTCCCCTTTTCCAGTTAGACTTGACAGTGGACATTTCATTCACTCAATTCATTCAGAGGAAAAAAGATGATTCTAGGGAAGTAAGAAAGGCAAGTCAGATTTGTATACATGCAGATTAGCAATTAAATAACCTTCTTATCTCCCAAACAATACCGCAAAAATGACATGAAACGCTTGGTTACTCATCTCCTCTGCTTTCAATATCGCAAGACCTTCATGTGTCCCAAAGCCCTGTTCCCCTTAGTTTCCCTGGTATTCCTAAAATGTGGGCTTCTTCGGAGCCAGAGGGGAAAGTTATTTCCCCTGCATCTCTGCCTCACTTTGTTCTGACTCGAGCCATAAGGCAGCACTCTGTGGTCCTTGATTTTCACTGTGTGATTTTCATGTAGAGTTTTTTAGCGCTCATCTTACTCTTTTGTTTCTGAAGGGTGTCCAATCTTCTCCCCGAGCCTGGTTAGGAAATAGACACCACCCATTTCCTCCAGTGTGAAGCCCACAAGCATCACTTCAGGGCTCTCTTACCCCATACATATCAACACATGCAGAGAGATATTTGGGTGTCTTCATTCCCATTTGAACATCAAACAACCAACCTGATTTCTAGTGTAAGCTCAGATGTGGCTCTGTCACATGACACACTGACTATTTATACGAAATATGTGAAACTGTTGCTTCAACATAGAACCTTCCTTGATTATCTGAACTAGAACCGATTTCCCTTCCTTCCCTTTGGTCCTGCTGCATTGAGGACATGCGTAGGTATTATTCAGACTGAAAACAACTAGAGGCAAAGATTAGCCCCACTGATAGTCTGAGCTGCTGCCCTGCTTACTTAGCACAGTGCCTGGCACAGATACACTTTAGCTAAGGGGTAAACACAGATGAGCACACTTAGGTACCCTTTTCTAGCAAATTTCTTAATAACCTTCCAACAAGTAAGCACAAGGATGCAATACAGAAGCACTTCCTAGATTCCTGCAGATGTTCCCAGAAACCGTAGGAGCAGTACATTTGTTTGGAACTTTTGAAAAATATTTTCATTTTCTAAGAGGTGTTTATCTTTGTGATCTCTTTCGGTCCTCTCCAGAGATACATGTCTGGTCTTCATCCCTTTCAGAAGCACACGAGAGGCTCTCCCAAGGGCGTTCATACAAAACACAAGGCTCTGACAATCTGGAGAGTCAGGTCCTATTCATGAATTTCTCACTACTAATACATATGACCTTTTTCTAAAAATGTACCTGGGATTTTTTAAAATCACGTATGAAAGGATAGCAAACACAGAAATGATTATCATGAAAGAAGAAGTTTATATTCACAAGTTCCCAGAAATAGAAAGCACAGTAGGCCACCTGTAGAAACATCCAGAGTGTTCAGGAGGTGGGAGAAGAGAGAAGAGAGCCCAGTCCAGAGCCTTTACTGGGATTCTCACAGGAAGAAGTGGGTGAGGCAGCATAGGCACATTAAGTATGTTTGGGACTGTGTAGTTTGATGATTTCAAAGGATTTTGGACTGAATTGTCCAGTATCATGGGATGATTTGGGCCAGAAAGAAATGGATTCTATATGAGAGTTTGAGAAAGAAGATAGTTGGGGTTGGGGGCTCTGGATTGGCAGGTTTTATATCAAAGGCATACACACAGCGGAGTTTGCCATCCCCAGGAATTAGGTAACCCTAGGAGAGACTGTCTTTCCAGGATCAGAGCTTCGTTTTCCAGACCTTCAAGAATAAAGAAAATAAGCATCCATCAAGAGATGATTGAGTAAAGAAAATATGATACACATACACAGACGCACACACACACACACATACACACACACACACACACATACACTGGAATAATATTCAGCATAAAAAAGAAGAAAATCCTGCCATTTGTGACAACGCGGATGGACCTTGAGGGTGTTATGCAAAGTGAAATGCGTCAGACAGAGAAAGACAAATACTGCATGATCTCACTTATGTGTGGAATCTAAAACACAAACAACAGCAAACTCACAGAAACAGAGATGAGATTTGTGGTTTCCGGAGGTGAGGAGGAGGTGGAGGAATGGAGGTGGTCTCAATGTACCGACACCCAGTTATGAGATCAATAAGTATGGGGGAGTCATGCACAGCATGGCCACTGGAGTTAACACTGCTGCAGCACATGGGGTCTTCCAAGACCCACCTAGGCTTCCGACGGTTCCCCTTTCAGGAAAGTATTGATGAATAAGTTACATCTCTGCTTTCTCTTGCCTTGCAGTCAAGAGGAAGAGATAAATCAGACACGCAAAAGAGTACCAAAGAGGCAGAGCATTAAGTCCAGACAAAGAAATTAGCAGTATGAAAGAGAAAATGACTCATTTCACCAGAAGGAGCTGCCAGAGCCTAGGCGTGGAGGGAGTGGAGTAAGAATTCACAGAGGGAAAAAAAAAAAAAAATGATTTTGAGGGAAATCTTGGAAAAGGAACAAACATTTGACAGGCAGATGTGAGGGATGTGGAAGTTACAACATCGAGACAAGACCCGGAGATTGGTCATTGGGAGCCCTTTATGAACTTACAAAGAGTTTTCACTTTATCCCGAAAGAAGCGTGAGGAAGCACTGTGTTTTAGAAACGTGATCTGAAAGATGCAAGCCCAGAGAAACAGAGACAAGTTAGGTGAGAACTGCCAGAATGGAAAGATGATGGGAGACACGAGATGGATGTGGAGATGAACAGAGCAAACGTTCCAGAGTAACTATTTACATGATTTACTGGCAACGGAAGGGGAGAGTCGGGCAGAGAGGAAGGAGGGTTCGGATGTGGATGACTGGGTCGTGCCAGACGCTCCGCTGTAGAAGGACGAAGAGCTACGGGTGCTTTTGAGAAGGATGCAAGGCTGAAGGAAGACATTTTCTTTCAACTATTATTAAAGGCCTTGTGTGTCGCCTCTTTGAAAGGTAAGGGTAGTAACCACAAGTTAAAAGAGGATAGTAAAGGTATCCTCTCCTTCACAGGAATTGGAGAGTCGATGTAGAAAACACATGATGAAATGAGCACAAAACTGAGGAAGGAAAACTTCTTCTTTCACTATAGAAGCAGACTCGGGGAGGAGAAATAGATACATTTAAATTAGATGTAAGTTTATAGGGGCAGAGGTAAAGCAATAAGGGGCTTCATGTCTGGGAGACTCATTTATTTATTTATGGATGTATTTATGCCCATGAACTTAAGAAATGCCTGCTGAATTTGTAGGAGAGGTGGAGAAAGGCCCTGTGAAGTCTAAAAAGGTGTGGACCAGCCCCTGGGAGGGACAGAAGAGGGAACTAAGCAGGTAGAAGGCTTGTGAAATGGTACTGGGTCCTCACCTCTTGGGTTTCCACCAGCTCCGAGTGACAACAATGCACACAGGCATGTAATGTCCTGCAGTGGGGCTCAGCAGCCCGAAGGTCCGAGTGGAGAAGGTCTGTCATGGTTAAGAACTGACAAGGATGAGGAGAGGGAAGGGTCTTTGGACACAGAAGCGCTTGCTGGTAATTTAAGACTCACTAGAGATTTGGACTGAAAAGAAGGAAAACCATCAAGAAAGTGATGTATTGAGAAAAAAGGGGGGGGAAATTGAGGAACAAAGCTTCAAGGAGGTTAAGGAATAGGTCACCATGGAGGAATATAATGGCTATAAGGACAGGAGATGCTCCTCAGATCTTGGACTGCTGGAATTTACCATCCAGGAGGTATTCCAAAGTCCAGCTTCAGCCAGGTGACTGGGTTTTTGAAGCAAAAGAAGTATTTTGGGGTGGAGCTCATATCAGTTTGTTGGACAGGCATCCATATGCATGATGCGGTCCTAGGTGACGTTGGCAGGAGTTGAGACAGAAATGAAGGTTGTGAGTCATCCTCGAAGGCTTAATGAGAGAGGGGGGGGAGATGTAATGTAGGGTACATGATGAACAGATGAGTTTCTGTTCAACTCAGAATTTACAAAGTGTTATTCACAGATATTCCCATACTCAATCGGCACAACCTATGACACAGACAGGACTATTCATCTCATTTTACAGATAAAGACACAGAGAGTTAGGTTGGGACTTGCCAAACCAAAGTCACTCAGCCAGCAGTCGACAAAGCTGGAGCTCAAGCTCCCATTTTCTGACTGCAGATCTCTTGTTCTTTCCAGCATCACAGGCTGTCTCAGCAGAGATAAAATTTAACCCCTTGGGGCACACATTTCACAGAAGTCCTCTAAAATAAAATGTTTTAATTTCAACAAAAGATGCTAAAATGAGCAATTTAAAGCCTGTTAGTAATAAAAGGTGCTTTCCCAGGAGCTTCTGGTTGGAGAGAAGAAAATGTTTCCCTTGGTTTGTGCTGAAGAAAACAAATACTTTAGGTACATGCATCATTCATGACCCCTCCTCAGCTGCTCCCAGTAAATCCACCCTCTACTACACCATAGACACTATGCCACATTCAACTTAACTCAACCACACCTGGATAAAAATGCCAGCTGAAGGCGACTAAGGGTTGGAGAACCTTATATGATCCTTAAAGTATTTCTACTTAAAAACAGCAACATAAAGAAATGGTCTTACTATTCACTCCTATCTACTGATTCTCATTTCCTCTCAAAGATAAGAGAACTGATAATTATCTAAACAAAATGTTTCTGAAACACCAAGTTTTCTGACAGCAAGAATCATAATACCTCCTTTTAGAAAACATTGTGATCATTTATTGCTTCTGTTTGACTCACCATGACTAATAAGGCAGTAAACAAAAAAAGACAAAAAAAAAAAAAAGAATTAATTCCTCTTTCCCTCCTTCCTCTAATATTTCCATCGAGTTTTTCCATGAAGGAATGAGGTCTTTCGAGTCAGTGGGGCTCTTTCCCTTCCCAACACAGCAGTGCCCAGAGTATAGGCAGGTGCTCAAAAAATGGTCACTAAGTTACCCTTAGCCTAGTAACTGGCTGAGGGCATATGCATCAGGAGAAAGAACAATCTGACAGTGGGAGATACAAATACCCAAACCATTTTTAGAGAGGCTAGATGAGGAAAAGAACGGATTTCAAGAATCTGAAGAAGCAGTCTCCTTCCTGAATACAGATAGGAGTGAATATTTGGAGGATCCAGGAAAAAGCCCTCCTTTGAGGAAATACCTAATGGACAGATTGCCAAGAATTTGGATGGCATGGGTCTACACATCGCGATCCAGGAGAAAATTGGGATTAAAGAATGGAGACACTGCAAAATGTCAAGCAAACCCATCCCCACACAGACTCTATGCAGAGGGCTTGAGTTGTCAAATCCAGATAAGGAAGTTCGTGAGTTTCGTGAGCACCTCAAGGGTGGGTTTGGGTGGGGGTCGTGGGTGAGCTGAGCTGAGAGGTAGCTGCACTCAGACACCACTTAGGCCAGTTTGCAGGATTGAGCTCTCCCTGCCTAGCAGGGAATTCAGCAATAGTAAAAGAGATGCAGGGAATCCTCTCCTCACGGAGATGCCTAGTGTGAGAAAGGACTTCGACATCAGTATCAGTGATAAGAAAAATCTCCATAATCCGTGTGACTCAGAGAAGGGCCTTATGGGTACAGTGGCAACAATCTCTGCCATACTGAATAAAGAGGCAGAGGAATCTCTAAACAATGGGATGGTCCCCACACGGTGGAGGTGACAGCAGCATAGGGTAGAGAGGGGGACACTGGAGACCTTGCCTTACCAAGTCAGACCCAGGGGTCTGCCGCGCAGAGACAATTGTCTGACAACCATGGAAGAACCCCAGAATGCTGGTCCTATGTAAGGCCATTTGAAGAGATACCATCTCAGACTTCCTAGCAGTGTGCCATTTAAGAGCAAGAACGGACACTGATGGGCATGCTGACCCTCAAGAACTCAAGTCCTGTTACTAGAATATTAACATATGGCGTGTGCTGGGTAAATGCCTTGTGAAGAGAATCCAGTGGACTTGAATAAAATCCAATTAACCACGGAGTGTTCAGCTCTTGCCCCAGAACATAAACTGGCTTCTTGATTCCCATATTCAACACATCAGTCAGTTTGGCTACAGATTCATGACCTATAGATTGTTAGCACCATTATACTGACTAGGTGATTTGCTTTTGGGTGGGTTGCTTTGATCAGCGATATTATTGCTCTGAAGAGCCTTATTTGAATGGGTTAGGGCCTGCCATTTTGGGAGAAAGTGGAGATAAAACAAGTGGATGAGAAATACCTCGCCCCGCCCCAGGAATGCAAAGATTTACTGGGAGAAAAGCATAGTAAAATAATGTTTTTGAAATATTGACTCCCCCTCCCCCCAGTAGTTCCCACTTCCCTTTTTTCTATGTAAGGTATTAGTTATCTATATTCATCATTCTGGGAAAAGGAAAAAACTTAGGAGCCTCATGATCCTGGTTTTGTTTTCCAAAGCCCTGAAGGAAAGAATCAGAGAGGAGCTGGAAGCCTCCCCTTCCACACTGGAAAAAATTCCAGGCTCAGGAAGAAAAGGGTGATGGAGAGGACTTGGTGAGAGCGAGATCAGCAGACCTAAGAGAAAGGCTTGCACGTTTCTTCTCTCATCCAGTCCTGGGAAAGTGGTATGGCATCTACCTGTGCTCTCAGAGCAGGGAGTGGACCCTGTTTTGTAGACAGAGCCTAAGAAAGGTGACAAGACCTCAGAGGGTATGGATGTGTAGAGAGTTCCAAAGATAGTCTCTAAGAGATAGTGAGAAAAAGCCCAAGAATTCCTGTGCCTTTATGTGGAAGAAAGAAGGAGCAGAGAAAGCAGCCAGTCCTGGAGGAGCCCCGCAGGAGGACCAAATGTTGTTCTGGTGCTCATCGGGGTAGACGGATGAATGAACAGCAGACAGTGTCTGCTCCCAGGGGCTTGACCTACATAAGCTTTCATCAGACCTTAGATGCCGAAAGTTTCTGCCAACATGGCAGAAGAGTGGCTTGAAATTTACTGTAGGGGGACTTAGTGAAGTTACATTTCTTTCACATGTGAATTTCAGACCTCGGATTTATAACAGCTCACCTGCTACTCATGTTATTTGCCAGCTTCATGCATCTGTCTTGAGTCCCCAACTAGATACGTGTATGGAGACCAAAAACTGTCTTATGCTTCCTTATATTTCCTTCAGTACTTAAAGGTCACTCAATCATTTCACGACTACTTGGAGAGCACCCACTAGCTCCCAGGGCTACTTAGCTCCTGAGGATTCATCTTTGAACAAAACTGAGAATGTTCCTGATCTCATGGAGCTCCCAAGCCAGTGCAGAGATGTGCAATATTCACATGAACAAATACATGGCATGTTACATGGTGGCATCTTGGTAAAAATTCTGAGTCAGGGAAATAGGGATCTCTAGAGCATCACCAATGTTGAATTCTTGATATTTGCTTGGTGAAAATGTTGAACTGAATTTACTGGATTCCATGCTCTCTTTGAAACCCTGGCAACAATTTTAATAAGCTAAGAACATTTTATCAAGAAAGCAAAATAGGGGCGCCTGGGTGGCTCAGTGGTTAAGCCGCTGCCTTCGGCTCAGGTCATGATCTCAGGGTCCTGGGATCGAGTCCCGCATCGGGCTCTCTGCTCAGCAGGGAGCCTGCTTCCTCCTCTCTCTCTCTCTCTGCCTGCCTCTCTGCCTACTTGTGATTTCTCTCTGTCAAATAAATAAATAAAATCTTTAAAAAAAAAAAAAAAAAAAAAAAAAAAAAAAGAAAGCAAAATAGACAAATGAGAGAAGCAAATGTTGATATAGACTCTTAAATAAAACAAACCAGCTGGAGACCTCATTAATAGACCATCAAGAAAGGGAAATAAAAAAGAAAAAAATCACACACAAGACAAGAATGAAATTTATTTTTATGAATTTAAGTCCAAATATATATGATTCCAAATCTTGTGGCCTGTAATGATGACCTCATGGAAGAAAAAGTGTAGGTTTTGGATCAGAATTTTCATTTCAGGTACTTCTAGTTATGTTATAACCCTTGGGCAAGTGACTTAATTTTTTTTTAACCTTTCTGAGCATCAATCTTCTTATATGTAAAAGGGCTTAGTAATTCCAAATTAGGTGGGCTGTTGGGAAGATATATTTAATAAATGATAATTTAAAAAGATTATGATAATGTTATAGAAATGATAATGTAAGCACCTAATAAATGATTATTAAAACATACCAGCTCCCTTCCGTGTATCCCCTTACAGGTATGCAGAGATTCCACACAGAAGTGGGGTTGGAAACAATGTATATTGTATATATCACTGCTTTTTGAGCAGAGTGGAACCGGGGGATATTTTGAAGCAACTAGAGGCTACTTTCAGTGTTTTCTTTTAGAATTTGCACTTGATCTCCAGTCTCCAGCATTTACCTGGGCATCTTCCCCTCCTGGCAGAGAACAGAGCTCCCTCAGGGCTCCTGCCTCTCCCTCCCCCCAGGAAGCCACTGCATCCCCTCCGAGCCACTCTGGATTTGCTGATGCCCTGTGCTTTCCCCATTTCCAGCCCCTGGGATGTTTCTTTCCAAAATGTTCCTCTCTCTAATCATGCATGTTTGGCTTCTCAATAGATTCTTCGAAAATTATATGATTCTATGAATGGTAAGAACTTCTGCAGCTCCTAGGCGCCATATGATGACAACTCTACTGGCTTTCAGGAGTCAGAAATCATCACCTGACCCTTCCATGTCTGTCTCCAGCTGCATGATGTCCTCCCATCAAACTTGGAGTTCCCCCCTTATAATTACTCACCACACTGTACTGCAATAACCTGCTTACGGACCTCTGTCTCCTCAGGGGCTGTGAGCTCTTTGAGGGCTGGATCTCTCTCTCTTACTTTATCTTTTCACTACAGTGCTAGATGTAAATGGTGAGGTTCCGCTACCTGGTTCACCAAATGAAGGAAGGTAGCATCATCACCCTAGAAAACTATACGCAACACTTGGTTCCATCCCTAGCATGATGCCAAGGCTTTTACATGCAGAAAGATGTACATTTCCGTATTCTGCTTCTGAAGATAAGGCTGCGATTTTGGCTAAATAACTCAATGTATATGCATCTAAAAGAGAATCTTCTTTATAGATTCTGGACACTAGTCCTTTATCTGATATGTTGTTTGCAAATATCTTCTCCCATTCTGTCAGTTGTCTTTTGATTTTGTTAACTGTTTCCTTTGCTGTGCAAAAGCTTTTGATCTTGATGAAATCCCAATAGTTCATTTTTGCCCTTGCTTCCCTTGCCTTTTGCGTTGTTCCTAGGAAGATGTTGCTGCGGCAGAGGTCGAAGAGGTTGCTGCCCGTGTTCTCCTCAAGGATTTTGATGGATTCCTTTCGTACATTGAGGTCCTTCATCCATTTTGAGTCTATTTTTGTGTGTGGTGTAAGGAAATGGTCCAATTTCATTTTTCTGCATGTGGCTGTCCAATTTTCCCAGCACCATTTATTGAAAAGGCTGTCTTTTTTCCATTGGACATTCTTTCCTGCTTTGTCGAAGATTAGTTGACCATAGATTTGAGGGTCTATTTCTGGGCTCTCTATTCTGTTCCATTGATCTTAGCAAACTCAACACCCAAAGAACAAATAATCCAATCAAGAAATGGGCAGAAGACATGAACAGACATTTCTGCAAAGAAGACATCCAGATGGCGAACAGACACATGAAAAAGTGCTCCATATCACTCGGCATCAGGGAAATACAAATCAAAACCACAATGAGATATCACCTCACACCAGTCAGAATGGCTAAAATAAACAAGTCAGGAAATGACAGATGCTGGCGAGGATGCGGAGAAAGGGGAACCCTCCTACACTGTTGGTGGGAATGCAAGCTGGTGCAGCCACTCTGGAAAACAGCATGGAGGTTCCTCAAAATGTTGAAAATAGAACTGCCCTATGACCCAGCAATTGCACTATTGGGTATTTACCCTAAAGATACAAACGTAGTGATATGAAGGGGCACGTGCACCCGAATGTTTATAGCAGCAATGTCCACAATAGCCAAACTATGGAAAGAACCTAGATGTCCATCAACAGATGAATGGATCAAGAAGATGTGGTATATATACACAATGGAATACTATGCAGCCATCAAAAGAAATGAAATCTTGCCATTTGCGACAACATGGATGGAACTAGAGCGTATCATGCTTAGTGAAATAAGTCAAGCAGAGAAAGACAACTATCATATGATCTCCCTGATATGAGGAAATGGTGAAAAAATTTTTAAAAAATGCATAAATTAAGGTTCCTTCTCTCTGTACTTAGGCCCAACTTTTCCCTTTTCCTTCCTATAGGTTATCTCTCAGTAGAGAAGAACATTTTAATTTGACTGGCTAGGCTCTGAGGTGTGGATTAGTATGAGGGCCAGTGGTCAGGGGACCTTATGTGTGGTCTGCCTTTCTGTGGTAAGCTGACTCAAGCAAGACATGGTTTTTTAGTGTGTGCTTATCTTCATCTCTCTTCTCTCCTTGACCTCCGGCCTGTGTGCAAGGTGTATGGAATCAGCGCCCCTCATAAGACTGAGGCTCTTCTCTTCTCTTCTCTTCTCTTTCTTGTCTTCTTTCTGGTCTTCCTCTCTCCTCTCTTCTTGTTCCCACTCATATCCTCCCTTCCTGGTGGGATTCAGGACGCACCAACTGAATATCTTATGGTGAAAGATTGGAGAAAATATCAGAGGCAGGAAGGTCTCTCTGACTTCCCCCCTGCCTGTTCCCCTAAAGCAGTTTATAAGACCATCACATGAGAGGTGCCATCCTTGAACCTGGAGGAAAGGAGCATCTTTCTCTCCAAGACTGAGGAACCCAAAAAGAATTAGAAGGAATGGGTTTTGCCAGGTTAGCTTCCCACTCTTCAGCAAACCTGGTATCAAAACACTCAGGTCATACTGTTTCTTTTGTCCTTCATTTCCTTGGGAAGGCCCCTGTGTCACATAGAATGTTTATGAAATAAACATGCATGCTTTTCTCCTTTTAATTTGTTTTTGTCAGTTAAATTCTCAGACCCAGCCAGGGTCCTAAGAAGGTGGAGGAAAAATTTTTTTTCTCCCCATAGTCTTTCCTCATATCCTCCTCTTCCTCTTTCCTTCCCTATCTGACCTCATGATAGAGGGATTCCTCAGGACTTTCTGCTGGCTGCTTCTCTTCTCTTCTTTCCTGTCATAGCAGTCCAGATATAATAGCAGTTAAGGAATGCAGACTCTCCTGCCAGCTCCAAAACTATAGAATTAGGATAATAATAGTTCCCAATTCACAGGGCTCTTGTGTGGCACAAATGCAATAATGCATGTTAAATATAATATAATACAAAGGATTGTAAGAGAATACTGTGAAAAAAATTATATGCTGACAAACTGAAAAACCTAGAAGAAATGGATAAATTCCTAGAAACATACAATCTTAATGGAACCAGAAGGAAATAGAAAAATCTGACTAGACCAATTCAAAGTAATGAAATTGAACTTGTAATTAAAAAAACAAAAACAAAAACAAAAACAAAAAAACCTACCACAAAATGAAAGTCCGGGACCAGATGGATTTGCAAGTGATTTCTAACAGACATTTAAAGAGAGTTAATACCTATTTTCCTCAAACTATTCAAAACATAGAAGAGGAGGGAAACATCCAAATTCATTCTATGAGACCAACATTACCTTGATACCAAAATCAAAGACACCACAAAAAAAGAAAACTACAGGTCAATATCCTTGATGAACATAGAGGCAAAAATCCTTAACAAAATATTAGCAAACTGCATACAACAATACCTTAAAAAGATGTTCGTCACAATCAGGTAGGATTTATTCCTGGGAGGCAAAGATGGTTCAATATGTGCAAATCAATCAATGTGATAAAACACATCTACACAATGAAGGGTAAAAAATCATGATCATCTCAACAGAAGCAGAAAAAAGCATTTCACAAGATTCAACATCTATTCATGATAAAAATTCTCAACAAAATGGGGATTGGAGGGCACATACCTCTACATACTTTTTCATATATGAAAAACCCAGAGATAACATTATCCTCTGTGGTGAAAAACTGAGAATTTTCCCTGTAAGGGAATGAGAATTTCTCATTCTCAGGAATGAGAAAAGCATGTTCACTCTCACCACTCTTATCCAACATAGTACTGGAAGTACTAACCATAGCAATCAGATAAGAAAAAGAAATAATCAGCACTCATATTGGTAAATTATCTCTATTTGCAGATGACATTCTATACATAGAAAATTGTAAGGATTCCACCAAAAATTTATAAGAAATGATCAATTAATTCAGTAAAGTAGCAAGACACAAAATAAAAACCCGGAAATCAGTAACATTTCTATACACTAACAATGAGATCACAGAAAGAGAAATTAAAATAAAAACACCATTACAATTGCACCAAAAATAATAAAATACCCAGGAATAAATTTAACCAGGGAGGTAAAATACCAGTACTCTGAAAACTATTAAACACTGATGAAAGAAACTGAAGACGGCACAAAAAAATGGGAGGATATTTCATGCTTTTGGATTGGAAGAATTAATATTGTCAAAATATTCATATTATCTAAAGCAATCTGTAGATTCAATACAATCCCTATCAAAATAGCAACAGCATTTTTCACAAAACTAGAAAACATAATACTAAATTCATGTGGAACCACAGAAGACCCCAAATAATCAAAGCGGTTCTAAGAAAGAAAAACAAAATTAGCGGTATTACAATTCCAGATTTCAAGGCATGCCCCAAAGCTATAATAATCAAAAGAGTATGAGGCTGGCACAAATATAGACACAGATCAATAGAACAGGATAGAGACTCCAGAAATAAACACACATTTATATGGACAATTACTATGAAAAAGGAGGCAAGAATATATAATGAGGGAAAAGACAGTCTTCTCAATAAGTGGTGTTAGGAAAACTGGACAGCTACATCATGCAAAAGAACTGGACTATTTCGAACACCATACACAAGAATCAACTCAAATTGGATTAAGGACTCAAACATGAGACCTGAAACCATAAAAATCCTAGAAGAGAACACAGGCAATAATTTCTCTGACATCAGCCATATCAACATTTTTTTAGATGTCTCCTAAGGCAAGGGGAAAAAAATGCAAGCAAACAAACAAACAACAACAACCTCCTATTGGGACTACATGAAATAAAAATAAAAAGCCTTTACATAACAAAGGAAATCATCAACAAAACAAAAAGACAACCTATTGCATGGGAGAAAATATTTGCAAATGATATATCTGATAAAGGGTTAATATCTAAAATATATAAAGAACTCATTCAACTGAAAAAGACAAAAAATTTGATTTAAAAATGGGCAGAGGACCTGAACAGACATTTATTTTTTTTTCCAGAGAAGACATACAGATGGCCAACAGATACATGAAAAGATGTTCAACATCACTAATCGTTAGGGAAAGGCAAATCCAATCCTCAATGAGGTATCACCTCACTCCATTAAAATGGCTAAGATCAAGAAGACAGGAAACAGCAAGTGTTGGTGAGGACACGGAGAAAAAAGAACCCTCATGTATTGTTGGTAGGAATGGAAACTGGAACAACCACTGTGGAAAACAATGTGGAGGTTCCTCAAAAATTTAGAAATAGAAATACTATATGATACAATAATCCCATTTTTGATTATTTACCTGGAGAATATGAAAACGCTAACTCAAAAAGATATTGGCACCCCTATGTTTATTGAAGCATTGTTTACAGTAGCCAGGACATGAAAGCAAACTAAATGTCCATCCACAGACAATAGATAAAGAAGATGTGGTATATATACACAATGGAATATTACACAGTCATAAAAAAGTTGAGATTGTGCCATTTGCAACATGGATGGACCTAGAGAGTATTGTGCTGAGTGAAATAAGCCAGAATAAGAAAGATGAATTTCATATGACTCCAATCATAAGTGGAATCTAAAAAGTAAATAAATAAAAAGCAGAATCAGGACTATAAATACAGAGAACAAACAAAAGCAGAGAGGTTGTGGGCTGTTGGGCAAAAGGGAAAAGGGGGGGAGGGAGATATAGGGCTTCAGTTATGGAACGAGTGAGTCGTGGGAATAAGAAGCAGAGCATAAGGAATATAGTCAATGATATTATAATCGTGATGTAATGGGACAGATGGGAGCTATACTTGTGGTAAAACAGCATAATGTATAAACTTGTCAAATCAGTAAGTTGTATCTCTGAAACTAATGTTATACTGTGTGTCAACTATGCTCAAAAAACAAGACAAAACAAAACAAAAAACCCCTGAACCTGAATCCTACCATTAAGACTTCTAATATGTGATTATTTAAATCTTATTATTTTGAAGAATTAGAATCAGGGCTTATGTTATTTGTAATGCAAACGAACAGATATGGAAACTGGTACCCAGAAAGCTACTATGGGTAACATACAGAATCAAATGCAGAATTAGGTGTAGGAGGTTGGATGTGGGTCAGTGAGGAGCCCACCCTTTCTAATGTTGATTTTTGTTGATCATTCGTTGTGGCCTTATACAGGATAGAGACAAGCATACTCTAAAAGTGGCCATTCTAAAAAGAAACGTGGGAAGCCAGGCTTAGCTATAGTTTGCAGACCCGGTGGACAAAGATTCTGATCATTTTGAGCCATGCAAGGTCAGAAAAGCTGAATCTGAGCCATGAGTTCCTAATCTGGTCTCCATTTATCTTGGGCACCTTATGGCCCTACTAACAAAATTCAGAGTATGGGTGTACTTGGATAGGAAAACAAAATTATCTCTTTATTTTCACTAGCCCATAAGTGAAATTCAGCATTTCCTTTCATCTTAAATGTAGACTAAACAAACCAACCAACACACAGCCAGATCTGTGGGAGTCTATTTGTCAACAATAGAGTACACGGGTATTTTCATATCGTGTTATAGTTATTTCAGATGTCTCAATGTATCATTTTAAATTCATAACTGCTTTGAAATTTCAGAAGACCCCAAAGCTAGATATTGAATTAATTTTGAATATTTTCAACATTAGTTTTCTTTTTTTCAATTTTTAAATTAACACATAATGTATTATTTGTTTGGGGGTACAGGTCAGTGATTCATCAGTCTTCCACAATTCACAGTGCTCACCATAGGACATATCTTCCCCAATGTCCATTATCCAGCCACCCTCTCCCTCCCACCCCCCTCCACTCCAGCAACCCTCAGTTTGTTTCCTGAGATTAAGAGTCTCTTATGGTTTATCTCCCTCTGGCTTCATCTTGTTTCATTTTCCCTTCCCTTCCTCTATGGTCTTCTGTCTTCTTTCCAAAATTCCTCATATCAGTGAGATCATATGATAATTGTCTTTCTTTGATGGACTTATTTCGCTTAGCGTAATAGCTTCTAGTTCCATCCATGTCATTGCAAATGGCAAGATTTCTTTTTTTGATGGCTGCATAGTATTCCATCGTATATATATACCACATCTTCTTTATCCATTCATCTGTTGATGGACATCTAGGTTTTTTCCATAATTTGGGTATTGTGGACATTGCTGCTATAAATACTGGGGTGCATGAGCCCCTTCAGATCACTACATTTGTATCTTTGGGGTAGATACCTAGTAGTGTGATTGCTGGGTCATAGGGTAGCTCTATTCTCAACTTTTTGAGGAAACTCCATGCTGTTTTCCAGAGTGGCTGCACTCGCTTGCATTCCTACTAACAGTGTAGGATGGTTTCCCTTTCTCCACATCCTTGCCAGCATCTGCCGTTTCTTGACTTATTAATTTTAGCCATTCTGACTGGTGTGAGTTGGTATCTCATTGTGGTTTTGATTTGTATTTCCCTGATGCTGAGAGATGCTGAGCACTTTTTCATGTGTCTCTTGGCCATTTGGATGTCTTTGCAGAATGTCTGTTCGTGTCTTCTGTCCATTTCTTGATTGGATTATTTGTTCTTTGGGTGTTGAGTTTGATAAATTCTTTGTAGATTTTGGACACTAGCCCTTTATCTGATATGTCATTTGCAAATATCTTCTCCCATTCTGTTGGTTGCCTTCAACATTAGTTTTCAAAAATTAATAAACAACTATGATATCAGAAATGTGTTTTTAGTGACTTCCACAACTGTGTTTCAATCTACGTCTTCCTATAATCTGTGCACTTTATTTTATTTACTTAAAAACATTATTCTGTGTCTGTAAGCCTCACCAAAATTCCAAATGGGTTTGTGGCATAAAGAAGGTTAAGAACATTTATTCAACCACAGTAAAATTAGTGAAGTGGAGATGGGGAGATGGAAGGTTTAGGAACGGGACTGTGGCAGTAAGAGACAAACTTTGCCTTAGGCTACTCCCTAAATTCTCTGTCCTACAAAAGGGACAAGGGATTTATTGTGAAGATGCATCTGGGAAACAGCTGGGGACCAAGAAGTGGATTATGGTGGAGCTTCCATACCCCAAACTATTGTTTATAATTGCCTCAAACTGAGATGTTAGTGTGAAGGCCAGATGGGAGGGGTGAAGTCAAAAGCTTGTTGCTGGGGGCCTAGAATTCTCAGGCTCAAAGACTCTGTGGGGACAGAATTTATGGCTTGGAGTGGAGGTAAATAGATTAGCTGCCTGTCAAGTTTTTATAATACTTTTGTTCTTTTGTTTTACTTTTATCAAAGTATAATATGTACACGGAAGTGTATTACAAAGGCACAGTCTGTAAGTTTCCACAAACTGAGCACACACGTATAATCAGCAACCCAAGTAAGGAATGGACCATTAAGAACACCTAGAACCCCTCAGGCTACTTTCCGGTCACAGGCCGCTAGTTTGACTCATAATAGGGGAGTTCAGTTTTGCCTCCTGCAGTACTTTTTATATAAGTGGGATCAGTATGTGCCCTTGCATTAGGCTTCTTCAGTAAGTTTGGGGAACTAATCCATATTTTTTTATGCTGTAGTTTGATTCCATTGTTGTGTAAGTAGAGGTTCTCAAACTGTGATCTAGGGACTCCTGGGTCCTGGGAACTTTCAGGATGTCCCCGAGGTCAAAAGCATTTCATCTGGTTCCCCCCCCACCCCATTCTCTAATGAGTGTACAGTGGCGTTTTCTAGAAGCTACATGTTACATGATGGTATTTGTGCATTCCCATTTTAAAGAATTCCCCAGTTTTAATTTCTACTATGGTAAGTATTAATAAATATAACCCACATAAAGCTTCCGTGGGTTCTACAATCATTTTTTTAGAATGCAAGAGGTCCTGAGACAAAAAGCTTGAGAACCGTGATTGTGACTGTGGAACCACATGATGATTTCCTCTTCTGTGTTCCAGAATGCTCTGTGCGTGTGTGTTATATTTAGTTACCATGTTTCATCAAGCTCCTTTGATCAGCAAGAGCGCCTATCCTCCTCTCCTCCTATCTCTGGCAGTCTTAAAGAGTTCGGCTCTTTCATTCTACCCAGTGACTTTCAAACCTAGTCTATCAGATGTTTTCACAAGACCAGTTTCATGGAAAATCATAGACTCGATGCTGTGTTCTTGTGGCCGTCTGAAGAACATGCCCCCAAAGATGTCCCTATCCCAATCCCCAGATTGGGGACTGTGAACACGGAACTTTATATAAGAATTTGCAGAAGTGTAGAGACATTTGGTACCCTGACACACTTACTTCAGTAGGCACAACAATGCAATCGATCACAGGTAATTTGATTAAGTGGGATACCACTTATTCATTCCTCAAATTACTAGCATCCCACTTACCATGGCCAGAAGCTCAGCCCTGAGTTCAAGCCCAAGGATATAACCAAATCAATTTCAAAATTCCATCTTTGAAGGACCATTTCCAAGGATAATCTTGGTTTCACCTTCTGATTCAATCAAGGTCCCAGAGGGTAAAAATTACAAGTAACTTTAAAAGTCTGACTATAATATGAAGAACTCTTAATTAAGTATCAAAATTGTTTACTGGGTATATTTAAAGGCAAAATAAAGGGAATTTTATTTTAAAAATTAGCACTGAGGTAGAAACCACAGGAAGCAGCTATTTCCTCCAGGAGTGGGATCACAAAGGAATATGGTCGGCATGATTAAACCTAAAGCCTGGGTGAACAGCGCCCTGGGCTGCAGCCCTCATCTTTGAGGAGAGACAGAGCTAAGTGCACACAGGTGTCTCTGGGCTGCATGAAGGGAACTTGCGGCTTGGACCAAGACCTCTAAGGGGCAAGCCTGTCTCGCAAATCTTTTGTGGTTTATGAACTGCACACGCACCCTAGTAAATATGCTCAGTGTGTTGGCCACAGAATGTTCTGTGACTTGTGAGTTTCCTGAGAAGCAAATACCAATCATGTGTACAAAGAACAGCTAAACTGCACAATTACTGTCTTCTAATCAACAATAGAAAAATGATTGCGGATGGCTCTGCATTCTACGTGATATGTGACTTTTTCAAGATGATTGCTGACACATCCAGCTGAAAATAGGGTTTCAAGCAATTAGGGTTTTGTTGTTATCTGTGCTTAACTCTCCTGGGAGATAAAACTAAATGAACTGCTTGCTTACCCGTGACTGCCCTTCCAGGCCAAAAATTGTTTTGCTTTCTTTGTCCACTACAGATTTTTTTTTAAAAAATCATCATTATAAACATTGGGCATGTATGTCAGTGATGTGAGTGACAAGGGAGCAGGGGCCACCGTCCTACGCCGTAACCGGAATAAACCACTCTCTCTGCCTCTACTGCCGGCAGCCTGGTCCGCACCACCAGCCTCTCTCACTTGAGTTAATGATTTAGGCTAAATAGTCTCCATTTCTACACACTTTCAGTGTCCCTTTTTTATCTGTTGTTAATGCAGCCACCCGAGTTATCATGCTGTGTTAAAAGCTAGGTCAGGGTACGGTCACTTCTCTGCTCAAAACATCCTGATGACTTCCGGTCCTTCTGCAAGGAAGGCACCGCTGGGGTAGTAGCCTTTAAGCCCTCGCAGGACTTCCTGTCTTCCTGTCATCCACAGGACCAGTGATTGTTACCTTTGTGAGCTCACTTTCAGCTCTTCTGTCCTCTCTCCCTCTGTCTCCACCACAGAACTTCTTGCACCTGCCAGCGTTTGGCCTGGCAGCTCCCTCTCCCTAGCATGCGCTCCCCATCTGTATGGCTTTCCTCCACAACCTCCTTCAGAGTGTTACTGAAATATGATCTTTCCTTAGTGAGACTTTCTCTGTCATTCTAATTAAAATTTCAACACAGGCACAGAACTTCTGTCCTTTTCTGCTTTCTCCTCTGAGCCTCCCACAAAGATCTGGGCTCCAAGGGAGCAGGGATTTCCATCTCTCTGTTCACTGCGAAAGCCCCAGCCTCTTCTCCATTTGGGGCTCACAGGCCATTAGCACATATTTATCAAATAAATAGATGAATGCGTGATGTGCACTAAACCGGGGCTTCCCATCCAATCATCATCTGGTTGGAAACAAGTCTTTACATGTCTTTGTACTTGAACTCATTCCTCCATAAAATAAAGGTCATGATATTCCCATCTAACTCTTTGCCCTTTTACCACTGGTAGTGAATTCCTGTTTATAAAGACCTTCAAATTTCTGAATAAAAAGCACTGAAACATGAGATGTTTGTTTTTAGAGGTAAAACTGAAAACAGCTTTTGTCCAGGGGTCAGAAGACCAGGGTCTAAGGCAGAAATAAGTCATCACGGGCACCACTTTCCACTACATGTTAATATAATCAAACTTCCCTTCCTGCCTCGTAAGATTGTTGGGAACCTGGGGAAGCATGAAAGGGAATAGGTAAGCAATAAACCTGGGTTTCCTTTTTCTTGATTCTCCTATTATTCAGGCCAAAAACAGAAGAAAAGTTATAAAGTTAATGCCGATAATGTCAATAGGAGCTATTATTGTATTGTCTCTGAGGGGTTAATTCAATTCTAGAACGCCAGTGCTTCAGTGCGGTTAGTTCCACATGGATTATTTAGCCTCACTAAGTTTTGGCACTATGGATTTGATCCACATCCTGCTTATCCGGACTGTCAGTGAATGTCAATCTGCATCTTTCTTATACTACCCTAACAGCAATCAAAGTTTCAGGCTCTGATGACAGCTGGTTCAGTAACACGGCTCAGTCACTAAATTTCTCTTGCCATCAATTATCTCTGTAGCAGATAAAAGACTTAAAAGACCTATCATTGACCTTTAGGAGCTCCTGCTACACTGGGTCATATAAAAAGAAGTGCACAGTACTTGAACCAGTTGGAAGAGAGATTGATCATTTGGTTATTTCTGCAGCGTTTTCTCTGTGTAACAGTCAGAGCAGGATCAGTTCCTCAGGAGTCCTCCAGAAGAAAATCCGTGGAGACTCACACATCACAGGAAATTCAACCCCATCTATAATAATTTTCCCATTATCGATAAGATGGCAACTCTGCATTTTATGTGGACTTCATACAAGTTACTTACTGGTGTCTGTTTTACTGGCCTATCCAGTCAGAAAATAGTTTCTGACGAGAAGAGCGGGGCGAAGAGGGTGAGAGACATGACAGGCATGCTGGGAGCTGCCACTGACCAGATGGACAGGAAAACAGCATAAAGATATCATCTAGAGAAAGCTTCCCAACACCTCTCTCTCTCATATTACACCATCGCAAGTAGTTTTGAAGAAATTTACCTCTTGGGGGCCCTGACCACCATAATCGTCTTGTGCATTTGCAGTGTTTGAAAATTCATAAAGTGTCTTTCCACATATTTACATCATTAGAGCTGCACAAAATCATTGCAGTAAATAGAGTGGTTATTTTCCCCCACGGGACAGACAAAAAGACAGAAGACAGATGTGGGGGTGATGGTTGGCTTGATGAAGTCTGTGTCCTGAGAAAAGACAGAGCCTGTGTTCAAGTTATGAGAGACTGGGAGGAGGGGTGCTTTGGAGGAGGAGCTCCGGGAGAGCCTCAGTTCTCCTGATCCCTGAATATAATCTCTAGGGAAAAACCACTCTGCCTGGCGAATGTAACAATAGTAAGGCAAACAATGTTCCGGGAATAAAGGTTGGGTCTATTTTTAGTCCAGCGGTATGTGCAAGGCTACAGTTAAGTCTGAAGGAATGTGTTTTGTATGATGAAGAATAAACTGAACTTATTTGGTGCTGATTTCTTTTATCCACGCCCTCACGCTGGAGTCCCTCAGAGCCTTCATGCTTATTAGGGCTGTTATCTTGTGCCCTGGCCAGAAACAAATGGTAGAATCAAACAAAGGCTAAATGGGACATTTTTCTCTTCGTGTTAAAATTGGTGCTTGACACGCACTTGGGGAGGAGCCAGGACTTGCACCTGCCCTGGCTGCTGCCGGGAAAGGAAACCACATACCTCCACCACTGAGGTAGTTGCTACTGCCCAGCGGGTGTGGGGTTCAAATTTAAGGGGAAATCAGAGGTTGAAATGCAGAGAAAAAATTTTAAAAATAAGATGATGGGACCGAATTCTAGACCCACCCTTCCTGCTAACTGTGCATCCTTGAATGACTAAGTTGTCCTCCTAGGCTTCATTGGGTTTTTTTGCTTTGTTTTGCTATAAAATGGGGGGTGAGAAGACAGTGGACTGGTTTAAGATGCACCACTGTTTTGTGGAAAATCTACAGGCTGCTGTCTGGTCAGTTTGTCCAAAATGTAAAGTAGGTACAGTTCTTGGAGGCGCCTGTCTCTTCCGAGCAGACACACAGCCTTGCTGTCCCTTCATTCACTAAGAATACTTAGTGCGAGCATCCTGTGTCTTCTGCAGAAAATAATATATGTCTGAACTATTTCTGGTATTGTCTTCTCCAAACTGGTAAGAGTGAGTTTAAAAAAAAAAGCTATCTCTTCCTGGTGACATCTGATGGGGAAATATAACAAACACACAATTGACGATGGCTACAAGTGTGACTAGCTGCCCCTACGGTTATGCATAACCACATGTGGAGTTCTGAGTTGTTCATGCTCAAATCTTCTGAAGGCTTCACTTCACAGTCAGAAAACAATAAAATTAAGATTAAAAGTCCATACCTTCTCGTAAACAGAATAAATGTCACTCCTACTCAAAATATAATTGGCAAAGCACTTAGGAAGATTGTCTATGAAGAAAGATATAAAAATGACCAATATGGGATGCCTGGGTGGCTCAGCCAGTTAAGCATCAGACTTGATTTTGGCTCAGGTCATGATCACAGGGTGGTGAGATCAAGCCCCACATCAGCCTCCATGCTGGGTGTGGAGCCTGCTTAGTATTCTCTCTCCCTCTTCCTCTGCTCCTGCCTTCTGCTCATGCTCAATCTCTCTCTTTAAAAAAAAAAAAAAAAAAAAAAAGGCCAATAAATATATGAAAAATATTCAACATCATTAGATGTCAGAAAATGCACATTAAATCCCAATGAGATAATTCAAGGCACTCACTGTAGTGGCAGAAATTCAGAAAGCAAACTGACGACACCAGATGTTGGCAAGCATGTAGAATATGCTGCTGAAGGGAATGAAGAATGGTACAACTACTTTAGAAAACTGCTTAACAGCTTCGTTTCATTTAAAGTAAAAAATACACTTACCCTGTGACCTACCAATTCTACTTTTAAGAATTTACCCATGAGAAATGAAAATATATGTTAATACAATGACTTTTAAGCAGTTATAGCCAGAAACTGGAAATAATTCAAATGAATATCAATGAAAAAAGATAAATAATTGTTGTTATGTTCATGCATTGGGATACTAATTAATCAGAAGTAAAAAAAAAAAAAAAGAACAGACTAATACACATGCAATAACATGGGTGAATTTCAAAAACATTTTGAGCAAGAAAAGCCTTACCAAAAGAATACGTGCTCTCATGATTCCACTCATATGAAGTTCTAGAATGGGTGAAAATAATCCATGGTAGTGAAAATTTAGACTGTGTACCTTGGGAGGCAGGGTGGAGATTAACTGGAAGTGGGTAGGAAGGAGCTTTTAAGGATAATGGAAACATTCCTTTTAAAAAAATAATAATTTATTTTATTTTTTGACAGAGAAAGAGACAGAGAGAGAGAGAGTGGGGGAAGGGCAGATAGAGAGAGGGAGAGAGAGAACCTCAGACAGGCTCTTTCCCATTTCAGAGCCCAATATGGAGCTCAGTTCCAGGACCCTGAGATCATGATCTGAGTCTAGATAAAGAGCTGGACTCTCAGCTGACTGAGCCACCCAGGCACCCTGGCAATGGAAATATTCTATATCTTATCTGAGACGGTGGTTACATGGGTGAATATATTTATCAAAATTTATCAAATTCTCTACCTAAGATCTGTACATATCACTGTATCTAAGTTTGACCATCAATTTAAAAAAAAAAAAAAAGAAAGAAAGAAAGAAAAAAAAGAAAAGGCATCTGTGCCAGGATTCAACGTGATTTTCTCTTGGCTACCTGTCTGGTCGCATATCCTACCACTTGGCTTCTAGCTCCCTGGGCCATAGGCACCATGCCCTTCTTGGTCCTGAAGCTCACCAAGTATACCCACATATTCTTTGCACTTGCTGTTGTCTTCCCAAATATCTTCAGGGCTTGCTTCCTTGCTTTTCAAAAGATCCCTGACCAATCTCTTCAAAATATCTGTTCCTCCCCTTATAGCAGATGCTATATGACTTGACTTTGTTTTTCTTTTATAATGTCAGATACTGTATTGTGTAATTTGTTTGTTTTCTTCTCAGACTCAAATTCAAGGGTAAAAATGGCAGGAATTTTGTTGTTGTTCATCAGTGGATCCCTGGTACTTAAAACAATGTCTGGCACAGAACAGGCCTTCAGTAAATACTTGTGGAATGAAAGCAGAATGAATGCCTCCATGGCTTGACTTGGAAATATATCATCTTCTGGTCTAAACATTCCCAGGAGACTCTCTTCCATTGCTTAGGATCTTTTTTTTTTCTGGACTACATCTTTTCTCTCTGCAAATGTATCCCCTGCCTATAGCATTTAGGATTAAATGGTGTTTTTTTGTAATAAAGTTGTTCCTTTAACACACATTTCAGACTACAATTTTGCTGGTTTACTGTGCCTTGCAGGTACATAAGGATCACATATCTACAACTCAGGGATAATTCAAGCATAAGCTTGAATCAGATCATTAAGTTGTTGATCCAATTCATTTGCTAAATGAAAATGACTGAAAGGGGCACCTGGTGGCTCAGTTGGTTAAGTCTCTGCCTTCAGCTCAGGTCATGATCTCAGGGTCCTGGGATCAAATCCTGTGTTGGGCTCCATGCTCAGCAGGGGAGTCTGCTTCTCCCTCTCCCTCTGCCCTCTCCCCTGTTGGTCCTCTCTCTCTCTCACTCTTCCTCTTAAATAAATAAATAAAATCTTTTAAAATTTATTTTTAAATTTCTTTTCAGTGTTCCAGAATTCATTGTTTATGTACCACACCCAGTGCTCCTTGCAATCTGTGCCCTCCATAATACCCACTACCAGCCTCACCCAACCTCCCAACCCTCGCTCCTCCAAAACTCTCAGATTGCTTTTCAGAGTCCACAGTCTCTCTTGGTTCATCTCCCCCTCCAATTTCCCCCAACTCCCTTCTCCTCTCCATGTCCCCATGCCATGTCCTCTATATTATTCCTTATGCTCCACAAATAAGCGAAACCATATGATAATTGACTCTCTCTGCTTGACTTTTTTTCATTCAGCATAAAATCTTTTAAAAAAAATACAATAAAATGACTGAAATGATCAGGCTGGCCGGGCTCTATCATGGCCATTCAACTCTTTACATGTTCAATTTAAATAGAAAAATTGACACAAACAGGCACACATGTATAAAAATAAGTTATAAATATTTAAATAGTAAAGGACCTGTTATTTTCACAGAGATAGGGGATTGGCCAGTGGCTATAATTGATGGAGAATTTTGGTTTACCACCCAGGGGTATGATTAATCATTATTAGCAAAATGAATAGCTACATAATACAGTACTTGTATTAAGTATTGTATACTCAAGATTAAACTAGATGAATTGCTATTAATTCCAAACACCTCAAACCACTCTGGGATCAAGGAAATGGAACATTAAATTGAGTCTCTTCATTGCATAGAAAGATCCTTCTTGAAAAATAATCTGTCCTTAGAATTTATAGATGAGTTCAAAAAAGTTTTGAACTAAACGTCTGAGTTAGCTCCATGAAGACAGACAGGTAATGGAGCCAACAGAGCATATTGGTTGAATACAACAGAAAAAAATATTTGCATTTTGGACACATTATGGCATAAATACATTCTGTGCTCTGTTAAAATGAGGTAGTTATAGTAATGGATAACATCAGTGAATGTTTGATTTGACGTGACCATTTTCTGAACATGTGTTGAGCATTAGGCAAGACATAAGGTGGTTACAAAATGAACCAGATGTTGTTCCCAAGCTTGAAAGGAACACAGGTGAAAGGGAGACGTGAGATAAGACAGACACACACACAAAGGAGTATTGTACTTGAAGTCAAACTTTGAAATGTACCCATACCACATATACCCAATGATCAGAAAATGCAAAAGCAGGTTCTACCTTCAATGTTTCATCTGAGTCTTGAAAGATACTTAAGACTTAAGAGAGGTGAGGCCATTTCAGGTGGAAGGGACATCATCATGACAAAAGGTGAACAGGCAGAAAATTGGATGTAGACTAGTAGGATACTGGTAGCCCTACTGTGAGAAGAATTTCAGATTGGAAGCAAAATGTAATGAGACATAAGCCTGGAGAATTAACTAGAGGGAAAGCTGATAGAGGGCAAGGAGTTCAGTCTTGATCACATTTCCTGTAGGGAGCCACTAATGCTTTCTGAGGGCAGTAGTGACATCATCAAAGCTGTGCAATAAACACTTGCCTCTGTAAAGGCCTGTGGGAAGGAGAGAGAAAAGGACTCTACAGTTAGCTGCGGTCATTCTGAATGGGAATATTTCTACTGTGTGTTACCAAATGTTCTATACTCAAAAGAGCAGAGATACATCTGTTTGGGTGTCTTTATACATAGGAGGAGACATTTACACACACACACACACACACACACACACACACGCACGCACACCCCACATTGGTTTGGCAGACAATCAGCAAATGTGAGAGGTAGAGTATTACAATGGTCAAGGACCTGGGCTTTAAATCAGACAAAAGCTTTGCTCTTTCAATAGCAGCATAACTTTGCTGAAGATACTTAAACTCTAATATATAAAAAGGAGTTAAAGACATTTACTTTAGTTTGTTGAACAGTGAATATCACCTAATTTAAGGATTTAATGTAGGTTCTGGTCTACTGTTAACTACATGGAATCTGAGAGCTATCAATACTTCTGTTCCATTTTCAGAGTTATTGCCAATGTGAGACCATCTAGGTCAATGTGTATTTTGACAAAAGCACTTATCTGAAGCAGCCTATGGTCTACAGAATCAGGAAAATAAGGTTCATGGTCTCCATGATGATGGTTTTACAGTTTTAACAAAACAAGACCCACACACTGAACACAGAATCCTCCTGTCTGTTCGGAGTTTCATTCCCAGAAATTACTCCCATGAGTAAACTCTTGCTACCTTCCCTGCAGCCTCACTATGAACTTACTAATTCATTCTGCTGCTCTTGTTCAGGGATGATCTTCAAAGCATTCAACACACCAGAGTTTATCAAACATATTGCTCCTGACTGCTTGAAATTTATCTTACAACAGCTTCTCTGACTCATGGAAAAAAAGTAAACTATAGCGGTTACAAGTGATGTTTAAAAATTTTTAAGCAGAATTAAAAAAAAAAAAAACCTGAGTGAAATAAGTCTAGAAGAGAGAGTCAATTATCATATGATTTCACTTATTTGTGGAGCATAACAAATAGCATGGAGGACAATGGGAGATGGAGAGAAGAAGGGAATTGGAAGGGGAGGTGAACCATGAGAGACTATGGACTCTGAAAAACAATCTGAGAGTTTTGAAGGGGCAGGGCATGGAAGGTTGGGGTACCAGGTGGTGGGTATTACAGAGGGCACAGATTGCATGGAGCACTGGGTGTGGTGCAAAAATAATGAATACTATTATGCTGAAAATAAATAAAAAATAAATTTAAAAAAACCAACTGTAGTGGTTACAATAACATTTACAACACATGAAAAATAAAGCAAATTAAAGAATGCAGAAAAGATGTTGAGGGTAATTTGTTTTCAACTCTGATTGTTGACTCGTTGTATGCTTGGTGTCAAACAGAAAGGAAACAACCAAACCTATTCACCAAAAACAATAATCCATGGGAGCAAAACCGAAGAATGAAGAATCGTGGAACTCAGCATAACACAGAATCATCCAGAATGTTTAATCAATCAGAAGGCTTTCGTTATAGGAGATCATCTGCAACAAGGACAAAGACATGGACGTTGAAGGAAGAATTATCCCAGCCTCCAGTGAAGCTGGGAAGGGTCTGGATCCTAATAGATGTCTGGCTTCCTGCCCCCCAACTGTCTTCCTCTTTTCATACCCCATATCCCTCAGGTACCAAGCTCTCTATTCACCCATCTACCCATTGACTTCTAAGCACTTTTGCCCAGAATTCTCTTTTCCCTCATGATATCTTACAGGAATAATTCTTTTTTTTAAAATTAATTTGTTTATTTGACAGAGAGAGATCACAAGTAGGCAGAGAGGCAGGCAGAGAGTAGAGGAGGAGGAAGCAGGCTCCCCGCTGAGCAAAGAGCCTGATGTGGGGCTCGATCCCAGGACCCTGGGATCATGACCTGAGCTGAAGGTAGAGGCTTTAGCCCACTGAGCCACCCAGGTGCCCTAAAGAAAATTTTAAATGGGAAAACTTAAGCTTTGTTTTAGTCAAGTAAATTGGTGAACCTTCAGGGCTGTTCCCAGCCCTGTGATACGGTGTGGTTCTTCAGCCACGTCTTCCTAATGATGTTGTGTGTGAAACAGGTGAACTTTGATAACACATCGACATTGTATGTAATCAGTAACTATTAAGATGGACTGTCAGACAAACAAATACAAGTAAATTGCATTTAACTCTATCAGAACATCTTGAAATCGTCTATATACCTCTGCTGTTACAGAAATTATGTGGCATATTGCTACTGGATTGGATAGAGGTTGATCATTTTATATAATAAAGAGGGTATGTCATTTACTCTATGAATCTCCTTTTTGAAGAAATGGCCGCTCTTTCCCTAGTGGTGTCACTATATATTCTCTCATACCACCACCAATACCTCTTGCTCCTGGGAGGCAGGCAACAATGGATATTTATTCATCCTTTAATCCTACTCTCAGAGCCTAGCCTAACACAACGCTGGCCCATGGTAGATGAGTGAATGTCTGCTCCTTCAGTCAATTAATACATTCTGTTCCTACTTGAAATTACTTAACTGGCTTTGAGCATATCATCAGTCTCTTTGGGCTGTGCCTCTTTTTCTTCTCTAAAATCCTATAATTTTATGAAGATGAAGAAGCAGAATGAAAAGAGACATTAGACAATGGATCTAACATTGGGGCACTCACAGATCAGGAGGCAGGACAGTCCTGGTGCTCAGCTTTCCAGAACTCACTTTTTTCTTGCCCATATTATTTTCCTCAGTACAGACAGTGACAGTGTTAGTAGGAGCAGAGATAAAACCATCTTCGTTATTAGATCTGGGTGAGTGTAGCAGGTCCCTGAAACATGTAGAGAGTCAGATCTGCGTTGGATTTAATATGGTTAAAGAGAGTTACTGGACCTCATCCTCTTTTTTTTTTTTTTTTTCTTTTGCTTAATGGACTTCTTACCAGACCCAGGGATCAAAGGCTCCTGTGGTTTATCTTTACTCTTTTACTTTAATGACTTCTGACACTCCAACAGGGTCCTGGAGACCCAGATGGAGTTTTGATTGCCATAAAGGATGAGCTGATGGCTCTATGATGTCCTAGGATTAATCCAAAGGGAGTGATGACGAATAGCATTGCCTCTGTTCAAAGTGAACAACCTACCCCTAATCCTTATTGCACAGACAAGGAACTCAAGACTCAGAGAAACAAACTGAGTTCTTTGTCATGGGCACTGGTCAAGCAGGGAAGCAGAGTTTCCCTTAAATAATAAGAATGCAGATTTCTTTGGAAAAACACTGCTTGTTGAACATGAATCTTTTAATTCCATCCCCACAGGTACTCTCCCAGAATCTTAGGTGTTAATAACCTTTCCTCCCCTTAGGATCCTAACAAGTATAAAGAAGTGAGGGGGAGAACCCAACTTTATTGTTGGCTATTCAGTAAAACACAAAACTCAGGGTTTCTTGGTAAAGCTGTGTTTGAGATTGTGGCTAAAATTTTATGCCAACCTGGGACCACCTCAACACTTTCCCCTAAATGTGGACATTGGCATCAGGGAAGACTAGGGTCCAATTTACCCACTGAAGGGGCAAGGAAGAAGCTGGGAAATAGTTCACCTTCGCCACCTAGGAGAACATCTGTCCCTGTTTGTCAGCTTCCTCGTGGTGGCAGGAGGAAGTGAGAAAGCCCTTTATAAAACAAGGGCAGAGAATACAAGAGCAAAGGTGAATGAGAAATGGGTTTATATTCGTATCAATTTAATAAACTCATCCCTCAAAATGAAGTCACTACATAGGGAAGGAGGTTCCAAAATTCCAACTGTTCCACCCTTGTTCCCTGAACGGGAACGACACGGGAAGCGTCCACTCCAATACTCTGCTTTATGTGGAATAGAGAAAAATGTCTCTTAGATGGAAATGCAAGGAAGGAAGATCCTGCCTCCTTCTGGAAGCTTCTAGGGCAGGTCTTCATTTCTCACCTGCATTACGGCAATAAGCCTCTCGCCATGTGTTTGTCATCATTCTTCTCATTCACTTTTTTCACCACATGGACAATCTTCCTTTTAGAAGATCAAATTAACTATGCCACCAACTGTCTACCAAACCTTCAGTATTTCCTTAAGAAAGTCACCCACTCTTCCTGGGTCTCAGTTTCCTCTCCTATAAGATGGGGTATGATGGTAATGGCTGTGCTAGTTTTTTGTGAAGGTTAAATGAGTTCGTATCACTTAACACTAATAAGTGTTAGCTATTATTTTCCTCATTATAATTATAATTATATTAAATATATATAAATAATATGAATAACCATAAATATAATTATAATTATTCTGCTCTGCCTTCTTTCAGCTACCACTGGCTCCATATGCAGTATCCCCATTGGTAGGTACAATACGGCTGCAGTTCCTAGAGTGATCAGACTTGAGGCTGGAAGTACGGAGCTCATGCATTTTCTTTAAAACCACCCAATAGATTTGTGCTAGCCTGGGACACAGACCCCAAGGACGACCATTGGTTTTCCCAGTTGAGTCCAAAGTGTGTAGGCAAACCTGGCTTAGTCTATTATGTTGCAGAACTCATGGCTGATCGTCTAGAACAGATATACTAGACAACAGTAGAGATATAAGCCACAGATTTAATCTTGGGGAAGCAACCACAACAGCCATGAAATTATCATAAATGACTGCAAAGGAAACAGAAACCCAGACAAATATGCGAAGGACATCTACATTGGGGCTGTGGCCTTTAAGCTTCTACTGTGGGTCTTGAACCCCTCATGAATATGGCCTCACAATGTGTTTCTCACAACAAACGTAAGGTGGTGAGGTTGAGGTAGAGATACAGCATTATAACAGAATCACGGTAGCTTCAAGATTAAAAGACTTATCCAAGGTCTCACATCTGGTTAGTTGCTTAGCTACCAAGAGAATCCAGGTTCACCACCTCTTTGCTTAAAAAAAAAAAACCCAAAAAACAAAAAACAACCCTGCTTAATATCGGCTGTGGTGGGATTGCAGGAAGCCTTCCTGTGGTCAATAAAAGGTGAGCTTTCAAGATTTGGTCTCTTTTTCTGGTCACCTCACTACATTGACTCTTGGCAGTGAAGCCCTGAGAAAATAGGAAATATTATTAGTGTTAGAAGAGTGCCAATGTCAGCTAAGGTCTGTTGAGTCAGTAATGCAACACAAGAGAATCAGTAGAGAGACTAAGAATAGACAGTTTCTTAGGTTCTCGGAGCATTTGAATTTGTGATCTATAAAGCTCCCTCCATAAAAGGGAGAAGAATTTGGCTGCAAAAATTATAGACAAGTTCTGCCTCGGGCTTAGTCATTATTAGCACAGGAGTTTTGCATAAACATAAGGTTCGGGGTGTTTCTGGTTTTAACAGACCTGAAATGTTTCAAATACTCCAGCAGCTCCCCGTGTGGACAGCTCTATGCCCAGAACTAGTTAGAGGCCATCTCTCACCTCTCAGAGCTTAGGTTCTAGAGGAAGCAAAATGTGACCCTGAAAATGGTCTGGTGATACAATTTATATTTTTTTTCTTTGTTTCTTTTTCCCTCATGACATTTACCTAAGACAACAAGATGCATATCCAGTGAACTCAAGCCTCTGGACTATTAAATATACCAGCTAATGGATTCCTTGAATTAACAAGTTCTTTCCTTGTGAAGGTTGTTACTTGCTCAGTGAGGTTGAAGCACGGAATAAGATCCCAGAGTAAGCAACAGAAGATTTGTTCTGTTTTCATGGAGTTTACAAACATACTGAAAAAGTCAAATTTGTAGGCGCTGGTGTGGCTCAGTTGGTTAAGCAGCTGCCTTCGGCTCAGGTCATGATCAGGCTCTCCTGCTCAGCAGAGAGCCTGCTTCTCCCTCTCCCTCTGCTGCTTCTCCTGCTTTTGCACTCTCACTCTCTCTCTCTCTTTGTCAGATCAATAAATAAAATCTTTAAAAAAGGAGGAAAATATGAAAAGGGGGGAAATCATGCAAAATCCCATCAGACAGTCTTTTGCAGAGCAAAAGCAAAAAGTCCCACTTTATTGTGTTTATTCCAGTGTTTCTCAATTGACCAACATTGCCTTTTCTGCCCATCATTCACATCTTCCAGGTTAGGGGTATTCTGCAGAACCCAGACACAGACATGCTTGCCGTTCCAGCCTTTCCCCTACTTCCCTTTCTAATATCCAAGTGTGCCTGTCTGCTGCACCCAGTTCTCTCAGGGTTCTGCCTTCTATGGGGATGGGGCGGGGAGGGGTGCAGGGGGGAGAAAGTAACCAGACAACAAAATGTGTGGGAGTCTTGGGGCACCTGGGTGGCTCAGTGGGTTAAGCCGCTGCCTTCGGCTCAGGTCATGATCTCAGGGTCCTGGGATCGAGCCCCCCATCGGTCTCTGTGCTTGGCAGGGAGCCTGCTTCCCCCTCTTTCTCTGCCTGCCTCTCTGCCTACTTGTGATCTCTCTGTCAAATAAATAAATAAAATCTTTTAAAAAAATGTGTGGGAGTCTTGCTATGAGAATGCTCCATGCTCCCCAGGTCTATACCCGTATGCTTTCTAGACAAACTAAAAACAAGTAAGAAGTGATTTGAATGGTAGGCGTTGAAAGCTTCACGGTAGCTGGTTGGAAAAAGACTTTGTATCTTGAAAAGAGAAGCACTTAGACATGGAATCTAATCTCCGGTTTCTGCTAATTATCTATATGACTTTGGAGAAGCCTTTCCATTCTGGGCCTGACTTTTCCCATGTGTAGACATGAAAGGACTGGAGCAAATTCAATGTTCTCTAATTGTCAAATCACACCCATACATCAGCTGATTGCAAACACAAATCTAATCTATGATGAAATTGTTGCACAATTCTGGTCAGAAGCACTTCAAGAGAGAGACAATTTGAGCATCAGCCATGTTTAAATGACCCCTAAGATGCCTCTGGGGTAAGCCAATCTTCTGTAGCACTTTTCCAGTAGGACTCAAGGCGTTTTCTCTCTGTTTCTTCCAGGATCCAAGGGTTGACACGATCCTCCACGTCCCTGGGTTTCCTGTGTCAGGAGACTCTAAAATCTATACACTGATTCTCTGAGTGTTTTACTTCTAATTTAAACCCACACTGAAAATAAGTGATCAGGAATAAATTAGAACAGAATGGGACGATCTTCGCTAAAGTTAAATGAGGCTTTGGGGTGGGGAGGAGCAGGTGGGGAGGGAGGGGGAAATTGGTGAAGAAGGCCGGGATGACTAATTAGCCAGTGAGCAGATACATAGCTATCCAATAAGAGGAGTATCAAGATCCATTTATAAGTGGGGCTCCTGGGTGACTCAGTTGGGTAAGCAGCTGTTTTCAGCTCAGGTCATGATCTCAGGGTCGCTCGAGCCCCACATCAGGCTCTGCACTCAGCAGGGAGTCTGTTTCTACCTCTCCTTCTCCCTCTGTCCCTCCTCTGCTCATGCTCTCTCTCTCTCAAATAAAAAAAAAAAATCTTAAAAAAAAAAAAAGATTGGTTCACAATTAACTGCAACAGCATCCTTGCTTAAAAAGGAACTTCACCCCTGGGGATAAAAATATATTATATGTTTATAAAAAATAAAAAATTTTAAAAAATCATGAAAAAAAAACCATGGGGAAAAAAAAGGAACTTCATATGCACATGCACACACACACACACACACACACACACACGCTACATCACCTAAGCAATTTGGAAATTTGTTTCAAAAAGTGACTTTTCGGGGCACCTGGGTGGCTCAGTGGGTTAAGCCTCTGCCTTCGGCTCAGGTCATGATCCCAGGGTCCTGGGATCGAGCCCCACATCGGGCTCTCTGCTCAGAAGGGAGCCTGCTTCCCTTCTCTCTCTACCTGCCTCTCTGCCTACTTGTGATCTCTGTCAGATAAATAAAGAAAAAATCTTAAAAAAAAAAAAAAAAGTGATTTTTCTCCCAGCCTGTCATCCCAGGACAAAGGGACAAAGAAAACTGTATACATACAGTGGGAAGAAAAGGATGAAAGTAATAGTCAGCCAAAGAGTATGGATATCCTGGTGCTGGGGGAGAGAAATGCAGACATGTAAGTGCAAGAAACAGGTAAGTAGAAATCTGTGGAAACAAGGGTTGTTGGGGAAGAGCATAGTCACAAAACTATGTCGATACTGAGAAAAGTACTTTGTTAATTGGATGAATAAAGGTTTAACAATCTCCGTTTGAAAGGCTTTGGAAGGTCCCATCTCCAGCCACCTTTCCCCTTTTCCTGTGCTCAAATTTCCTTTTCAACATAATCATTCATTCATTCTTCCATTTACCGAACATGTGTTTTTTGAGGCCTTCTTGTAGCCCAAGTCCTGTTGTAGATCCTGAGGACACCAAGCTGATTATGACACAACCCTTCTCACCACGGAGCTGTCATTCTAGCCAGTCTACTCTCATTTGGACAGCTACAAACAGATGTAATGTGTTTCTTGGAACAATCCACTGGGAGCTATGAAAGTGAAGGTAAGCATGCCTGTTTGTGTAGGTGGGTGGGAAACCTACCAGAAGGGGGCTTGTGGCTCAGGAGGACAAGTTGGGAAAGGTTTCTTAGTCAGAGGATTATGTAAGACTAGACTGCTCTTGGGGATGGAGCAGCACTGGCTTTGTTCTCATCACACGCAAATGGTGAAGGCAGATGGTAAAAACATAAGAATATTATCGACAGATCTGCTTTTTCTCTTCTTTTAATTAGAGAGAGAGTGCATGAGAGAGAGCATGGACGGGGGCTGGGGGGACAAAGAGAATCAAGCAGCCTCTACACCCAGCACAGAGCCAGATGTGGGGTTCCTTCTCATGACCCTGAGATCGTGACCTGAGCCGAAACCAGGAGTCCGATGCTCAATCGACAGAGCCACCCAGACACCCCTGAGGATATTTCATTTTTTGAAACAGAAAGGCACCTCCATGCTCTCTTATGAGGCCAGATGTCCAGTCTGGGTTCCAGGAGGTCGAAGACTCCCAGGACTGGCCTCAGCCAGACTCCTTGGCAATTCTCCACTTTGAAAATGGGCACACAGCAGCCCAGAGCTTTCAGACACACGGTTGCCTTTCTCCAAGAACGTTGGCCGACTAGCAGCGCCAGAGCCTTCCTCTTCCTTTGGAGGGGGCACGAGAGAAAACACTAGAGAGACTTCTGCGCAGTGACTCCTCGGCTTTACCCCGGAACACCGCACAGTGGGCCTCTCCTGCCGCGTCAGTGCTGTTCCTCTCCACACAGTCTAAACCCATCCTGTCTTGTGGTCTCCTTTGTGTCTCTTTTGCTTTCGGGCAGAGGAAATTCCCTGAAAACAGCACCACAGAATTTCAGCACTAGAAATGTCTCACAGATGATGACTGGATGTGGCATTTCCAATGAAGAAACTGAGGCCCAGTGAACGAGCAACACACGCATTGGAATATTCTAACCCAGTCAGGACCATACTTTGAATGGAGGTCTCTTTCCATGGCCCCCTGTCCCCAGCCCACCCCTTCTATTCTTTTCCAGGCTATACTTATAACCTCCCTAGGGGGCTAGATCCTAATTGTATATTCTGGCTATTTTCATTCTTGAATACTTTTCCCATGAAGATTTTGTTGTTTCCTCTTTCAGACATGACCCGAGGACCTCAGACTGGCTTTATTAAACTAATCCCTGTGGCACCTTAAAGGACAGTTCTCCCCTGGGAGCTGGGAGGCTCAGGGTTGCTCATCCCCAATGCCTGAATTCCCACCAGCCCCGGCCCCCTCTGCAAAGCGGAGATGCAAACAAATTGCAATGCATGTGGAGGAAAATATGCGTGTGGTCAGTTTGGGTTCTTCCAATGCCATTTACAACCTTTGTGGTTTGAATTTGTTCATAGAAGAATTAATTGATGGGTTTGAATGTTACTAGAGAAGAAACGCAACTGGTTTCTCAGGGTACCCTTCTGGGAAGTTTCTAGCCTGGTGTCAGTAGAAAAAAATAACTTAACAAATGAATGTCTTTTATAGAATTTTATAGAATGGGTGTGAGCTAGATAGAAATCTGGAGGAAATAGATGGCTTAGCGGTGGCAAAGCCCTTTTCCCTCCATATCAGTCTTTCTACAGTGACTTATTTACGATCCTAAAGCCAACGTATGTATGGCATGGAGGCAGAAAAATGGGGTTACCCTTCCATGTGATTTGGGAAAGTTAAAAGCCCTCATTGGCTATGGGTTTCTTCCTCCACTGACCAGCCCTCTGGTTTGGCCTGATAAGATTCTCTTTTATTTTTTTTTTTTTTTTT